>NC_081546.1:6510775-6533323 GCF_901000735.1 Corylus avellana | reverse complement strand
TATGCAGCAGTGATGATAAAGTTCAGTTCTCAGTAATTTTTACATATAATGCCATACATTGTACTTCATCTTGCTATGTGTGTGACTGTTTTTTGTAGCTTTTTTGTATTTAGTGTCCCCCACCCCCCAACAAATGTTGCATTCTATACAATCACATATAATGCCAATAATTTGTTTGAATTTTGGTTCACTATAATATTTATGCTAGCCTTCATTATGATGTACCCTTTTCCTAGGTCTGGAGCTTATCAAAGGGGAAATTATTAAGAAATATCGTATTCCCTTCAGTAATTGATGCAATTGCACTTGACCCTGGAGAACATGTCTTTTATGCTGGCAGCAGGGATGGCAAGATATACATTGCTGCACTTAATGCAGAAAGTACCTCTAACAAGAAATATGGGTTGCATATCATAAATTCATTATCGAATCACAGGTTTGTCTCTTTTATTATAGCCTCACTTTTTGTGAACTTGCAGATTTTTTAAATTGAGTTGGCTTCGCTATTTGGTGAGAAGTTTTCATAATTGCTATAAGTTGTCCCCTGTTTTTATTGTGGGGTGTTCTTTGCTGAATCTTCAAATATATTATTGTTGGATTGTTGAGGATAATTTTATGTTATTGTGTAATGTATTAACTACATGGAAGTTTTAAATTAGTCTGGCATTATTGATTATGCTTTTTGTGGCTCATCTGATAAGCCATAGGTTTAAACGTTGATTCTTTTCATCATTTGAAAATTCAGGATCAGGAGTCTTGTCCGTGTAATTATTTATACCCTTTTTTTCTTTTCTATAAACATTACCATATTAGCATGAGGCATCTGTAATCTTTTGCAGAATGCGCAAAAAGGTCATTCTGACATAAACAGTTTGAATGATATTAGCTTCCCTAACTGAAATCAGGTTGAAGCTGAAATATCAAGGTTACGGATTTGATTGGGCAGTGGGTGCCTTTTAGCCCTTAGGGGTTTGGCTAATTTTGACCTTCAATCCTTCTTGGGCTGCAAGCTTTTGTTAGTCAACCATTTAATAATTTGGTGTTGTTTCACCTTTCTATGGAGTTATGTTCAGATTGAAAACGGATTTCTCGCTGAACCATTTTGCGTGTTTTGATTTGTTTATGGGCCAACAGTGTGGTTACCATGGATTTGGCAAGCTTAACCCACTAGCTTTGTGATTCTATCACCTTTTATGATGAGAAAGTTGTACCAAATATTCCCACCGTTTGCAAATTTTATGAGGAACATTATTCTTGCTGAAATTGGAATTATTAATTATGCATATGGTTGAATCCCTTGATTATGTCCCTTTTAGGCGTAATCTTTGCTTCATTTATAATCATAAATACTGAGAAAATAAATACCAACTGTCCTAATTTATTTATCATCAAATTGGATATTTTCTATTCCATTAATCAAAGTATATTAGTGGAAGATTGTTGCACGTTTTACATAAGACAACAACCTCTCATTAAATTGTGACAGTAAACTGTGTTCTGGTAGTATCAGCTTATACGATCTCTTAATTCACAAATTCATTCTTTGATTTTTGTACAGCAAGGTTGTTACTTGCTTAGCATATTGTGCAAGTGGAAATCTATTAATTTCTGGATCGGAGGATGGTATTATACGAGTTTGGGATGCTAAAACTCACAACATTGTTCGGGTGTTCAAACATGCAAAAGGTTTTTTCCTAAGCTATCTGAATAATTGCTTGCTTAGGGTTTTTGTTCACTACCAAGGAAAAATAAAAATTTATTATTTGCAGATTATAGTTCTTATTTATTTATTCGTTTTTCTTAATCACTCGGGGCTATGTATAGTTTTCTGTTTTTATGTTTGTACCATTCATTCTGTTGCAGATTTTAGCCAGTTAATAAACAATGTGCTCTAAAATGCAGACACTACTTTGTATCCTCAACTAATAGTTTTGGTTGAGGATATAAATTACCAATTATGGCTCATTTTTTATTTTGAGGGTGGCCAAAGGGGTGCTTCGGCCATCCTTCATTTATTTTTTAATTAGTTTTTTTATTTTTATTTATTTATTTTTATTTTATTTAAGGTTTTTTAGGAAGAAAGACACAATGTGGTCATGTGTTACACGTGACAACTTTTCCATCGAATTTAACGATTTTTTCTAATATAGTGGTAGTTTGAGGTACCCAAATACCACTTTTTGAAGTTTGGTGATGCAAGTGAAAAAGTGGTTGTAATTTAAGGGGCCAGAATGTATTTTCCCCTAGTTTCTAAATCTAGATTTGTTTCCTAAGCTGGTTCCAAGTGAAGTTTTCAATGTTATGCAACGTGAAGAGTAAAGTAAAATTCCTTTTCATTGGAGATATTTTGCAGCATTTCCCTATCTAAAGTATGTATTTCAATAAATTTTTTGAGGGTATGGAAGTTTGTATGTAAAATTATGCTTTCAAGTGTGTTCTATATGAATGATATTACATTTGGTGCAAGTTATCAATAAGACAATAACCTCTCTCTGCCTCCACACAATCTTTCTGATTTTGACTCCTGAAATTTGTGGTTATCTCACTCATGTTTTGTTGTTTCCCTTCTATGCTGTACAGGTCCTGTAAACAATATTCTTGTTGTTAGACAAGAAGTCTATTTTAATTCTCGGCCAATTTCACAATCTTCCTCGAGAAGGCACGGGTCATTAGTACCGCCTCCGCTGGATAAATATGAAAATTCAACAGATGAAGATGTCAATGTTAAGACTGTCATTAGTCTCCAGTCTACTTGCAGAAAATCAATGGATGATTCATACTTAAGTTCTCATGTGATCAATAATCAAATCAAAGAACTTCAGGTTTTTTTATTGCTCAGTAACTGTTTTTGATCCACTTGATTGTCATTCATGTGTTTATGGTTGCGTGTGCGTGGTTACCGTTTGTAGTTGCATCTTTAGTATCCTACCATGCAAAATAGTGTGATCTCACATGCACCTGAAACCTGCGTCTGACCTTTCGTTCGGTTTGCCTGCAGCAACAAGGTTCTTCTGCTGCCGCTGAGATGGAGATGGAAAGAGTAAAGCGTGATTGTAGAAGATCTATGCAAATGGTTCAGCAGTGGAAAACAATGTATGAGAATATGCATCAATTCTGTGTAAATGAGCTTTTGGATGGTGATCAAGCAGCAATCTCCAATGGGAATCCCCTGTGAGACATGTTTTTTTATGTTTTTATTTTCCAAAACCGCTCCCGAGTTAATTTGAAAGGTACCACAAATACATGGTTGTTCTGATAAATTTTTCTTTTAGTTTATTTTTTGCAACCTTCTATTCTCATTTTGGAATTATTTATTTATTATTTTTGTTGTGTACAAAAATCATGGGAGATGAACTCAGTTGCAGCATAATGCATTCTCTTACAGGTTTGATCTAGATTTTGAGTGAATTAGAAGACGTCCTGCATATGTTGAATCACTTTACACCATTATCTTATTTTTATTTTTAGAAAGGGAAAAATAAAAAATTAGTCTGTGTGGTTTACCTGATTTACAATTAAGTCCTTGTGGTATCAAAATGAACTTAAAGGTCCTCGAAGTATGCCAAAAAAAATAATTTAGTTCCTACAGTCAAATTTTGTCCACTAATTTAACAAATTTTGTTAGTGCGACACTGACTTAAATATGACAAGTATTACAATTTTATTGGTTCTAACGTTTCATGTTATCATAATCTGTTAAGTCAGTGAATGAAATTTGATCGTAGAGACTAAATTATTTTTTTGGCATACTTTAGGAATCTTTGAGTTCATTTTGATACTACAATGAGTTAATTGCAAATTAAATAAATCACAAGGACTAATTTTGCATTTTTCCCTTTTAGAAATTATGTTAGAATTGTGACAAGTTTTTAAGATCTTTCAATAGATTCTTATCCACACACAAAGAATTATTGTTCACTTAATATGAAACTGCTCTGTAGATCACGAAGCCCATGTCATACTGAGCCCAAAATCTGTGCCCTTGACGAATGGGTATAAGGTGGTGTGGAAAAGGATCCTATCCAGTTATTTGAATCGGATGATATTCGGTTAATTATATGTGAGGTATTTTTGTCTTTTTATTTTTTAAAGGGACAAAAATACCTTTTTAATATAACTAACTTTTACATTTAAACTAGAGAAAGATCTCAATTCTAGGTGTTGTAGGGGTTCCATTAGAGAGGGAGTCCAAGACGTTCGTGTTTATGATTGTACCAAAAATATGGAAGTGGGTTTTCTATGGTTGTGACTTGTGATGCCCTGCGAACGTTTGCCATGGGCCAATGGCCCATCTACGTTGCTAATGGGCTACTGCAACCGTGAAAGCAAAATGAGTAAAGAGACGATTACTCATTAGTCGCTCCACTAGCTGGTGATGGAGTTTAAGAGTTTGTTTGGAGTCTTGGACCCGTAATTTTGTAAGTTAAAAGTGTGAATTGGACCCGTAATATTTAAGGAAATTTTTTTAAAGTACAAGTAAATGTAAAGAGGGTATAAAAAAAAAAAGAGCCCAAAAATTCTCAAAAAGCCCAAAAAAAAGAAGCCCAAAAAGCTCTAAAGAAAGCCCAAAAATGCCCAAGAAGCCCAATTTTGAAAAATCGGTTAGCAGGCGGTTATCTATTTCACTAACCTCTAACCGGCGGTTAACCGCTAACCGTTAACCGCTAAGCGGTTAGCGGTTGCGGTTAGTGAAATCTACTAACCGCTAAGGTGGTTACGGTTAGCGGTTATTGCCAATAACCGCTAACCGTAACCGCCTTGACACCCCTAAGATAAATAACTCGTGATTTTATTAAATGCTCAGTTACGATTTTAAAAGTCTTGCATGTTTTAAAATCGTTATTTTTTAAATCCCAAGTATTGAAACCACAAATCCAAACCCTTAAATTATTAAGGTAAACTTCTCTTGATATAAGTTTCGGATTATTCTTAGTTATATTTTTAACAAAATATGTAATCCCCTCGTAATTTCTGTAGACTTATTTATTTTATTTTATTTTATTATCACAGAGAGCTCCTTTCACATCCCCTGCTTCAAGAAAAAAGGGCAGAAGATCCCAGTTCATTTTATTATTAAATCAGGGGTCATGCACGATGCATCTGCCGTCTCTTCATAGTGATCAGCCTGTTAGGCAATTCGATCCTTGCTTCTAATTTGTACGGCAAGGTAAATTCTGTTTCATCATGAGGTCATCACACGTCATGAATCAAGTGCATGGGATGTAATAACCCATCAATTATAGAAGGAATCCAATCCCAAGAACATTTGCTTCTTATAAACAAAAACCAGTCGGCGAGACCACCAGTACTACTGGTTTCAGCAAATATTACCAGTAACACTAGTGTGGCCGACCAAACCTACCACAAATGTGAAAAATGGACGCCACCAAAGGTTCAACCAAACAACTGGCAAGATGCTTTGACTGCCTGACATAGTGACATGAACAAATTAGGTAACAGGAAAACCATCCAACTTGAGAGAGAGTGATGAAAATCATGTAGAGAGAGAAAGAAAGAAGGAAGGAGATGAGAGATGGGGCCATTTGTATTATATTTTATTATTATTATTATTATTATTTTTTCTCCCTGCTCTGGGACTGCCTTCGGTTCCCGATGAGGGAGGAAGACTGGAAGAGTACAGAAAGTGGGAGAAGCAAGAATTATGGTGACGTATTTGTTTGGTTGTTTTGGCAGTAATAATATTATAATATATATATAGTATTTTAAATGTGATGTGGGGGAGAGGGGATAAGGTGGTGCAACCGTACATGATAATGATAATGATAATGCAAAGTAAATAAAAAAAAAAACCCACCCAAACCCAACATGAAGATCCCTCTTCTCTGGCTTCTTTTTATCCAATCGAACCTCTTCTCAGAGAACATGTCCTTTATTCATGACTTATTGACAAAAAAAGAAGTGTTATCCTATCGATAGAAAAGGGAAAGAGATTGGGTACTTCTTGTCTTTGATCTCCACAGTGCTTTCAGATCAGGGCGCTGGGGTGGTTTTTCTTTTGGTCTTTTCCACAAGAATGACCAGGAACACCTAACATTAACAACACATGTTTCTTTTCCCCCCTCACTTTTTAACTCTCTCTCTCTCTCTCTCTCTCTCTCTTCTCTTCACCGTAAACCTTATCAAATTACCCATCTTGCCGTAAAAGGATAGAAATTTATCTTAATTTTGTTGTCTATATTATTAGCAATATAGACAATGAGTTTGAGTTTGAACCTAATTGCGTGTGTTTAACTACTCATTCTTATGATACGTTTTCAATGAGGGATTTAATTATTGTTTTTTACTCACATTTGTATACTTTAATCTTTCTTTCTCCCAAAGGATAGTTTAATCGGGTAGAAACTACACTCTATAAAGCGGAGATCATTAGTTCAAATCTTCATGCTCCCTCTTATGTGGACATGTCAATATATATATATATATATATATATTTCTTTCATGTGTGAGTCAATCGCCACATGACTACATTCATCTTTGAATGAAGGTTCTTTTAACCAATCACCAAGAGCCCGACACTCATAACTATACATACAACTTATGTGCTTCTTTATTTCACTCTACTATATTAGATAGCAACAAATCAAGAACCACATGAGAGTCCACCATACTAATGCCATGTTCAACACTACTAGCCATACCAAATCTATACTATTGTTGGGGAGTTTATTCCCGAACAAGTAATATAGCATTTTAGGACACTAGTCAACCCAAAAACTTAAGCTAATAGGTTTTGGTTCAATTCTATTATATTACAACTCATTCTTATGATATGTTTCCAATTGGCGGAGACTTAATTGTTTTTCACTCATATGTATATACTTAACATTGAATGCTACACGTATTGTCAAGTATTTACTCTCTAGCGTGGTAGTGAAACAGAAAAGGATAAGGATTTAATCTCCAATTTAATACAGAAAACGACATCAGATCGTACATATTTCTTAGTCTACAATATGGAAGAAATTTTGGTTTGAAGCTATGAATCATCCACGTACTGAATAATTTCCTTCTGATTTTTGGTGCTCCACAATACGTAGGTTGCACTTACTGAGCAAGAAGTACCAGATTCTTCTGTAGTAAACTAAATCTACCTGAGTTTTTGAGCAAATCATTGTAAACTAAAACTTCAAAACTCTTAGGATGTTCTAGTTTGGTATCGTTTCGTACAAAATACAACCAAAATACTACATAAATTTTTTGGACTCTATTGTATGCTGAAGAAATGTTTGTTATACATTTTAGTAGGCCCATATAAATTTTGTATTACCTACCCATCAAATGATCTTACTCTTTTTTTTCTTCTTCTTTCTTTTTATTTATTTATTTATTTATTTTATTTTATCAGAAAAGAAAATATTTTACTACAAACCATCATATATGTACCAAACATATATATTAGTTAAGTAATCTAATATATAATAATTTAGGGTATAATTTATTAACATTATCAGTACACAACAAGAATTCAAATCATAGAGAAAGAAGCAATTTCCACGTACATACACAATCATAGTCATATCATCCATATTCCATAATCATTTAATAAGTATAGTATTTCATACAACTAAACAACCAATCAATCTCATCATTTGTTTCCAAGACCCAAAAACAATTCATACTCAAGACGAAACTTCACAATCATCATGATCACGTCATACATATTTCATATTTAACTACTTAATAACTATACCTCGCAACTACCAATCACACCCACCATCATTTATTCATTTATTTTTAGAACTCCAAAACTGTTTCTATAGTCAGAAACAGCCTAGCTCTAAAAAAAACATATCATTAAAAAAAAAAAAAAAAAAAAAACCCAATGAGTGAATACAGAAGTATCATAATGCAAATCAAACAAGACAAATAATATTAATCCAACATCATTAGAAATCCTTTTGTAATTAATCCCATGTAAACTACCCGTTAGTTTGTTGCCATTTTCATGATTGGCGAAAGAAGATCTTTGTGTGTTTGTAGAAAAGCTTGTACCATTAGCCACATCTCCGGCCTATAAATATGAAATAAACAATTGATATGATCGAGCATATTAAATGACAAACAATTTATAAGAACAACATGTGCATCAGTACATAACACACACAATTGTTAATAATATATATTATTAACAATTTTATAACATGTAGACCAGGAAAAAGAACCCATGTGCATTCATCTGTCTAATTAATTAATTAGGAAGGTCACTTCAATTCTGCAGTGAGGCATATCGATCTCTTTTGCTTTCCACGATTTTCTTTATTCTTTCTATATATTACGATCCTGCATATAAAAAATCATAACATATAGTTTGAAACAGTATATAAGCCTAAATATTAATATAGAGTTGCTACAAGATATTTGCTTATATGCCTTACCAAGCTCAAAAGAAAACCAAAAAAGCAATGCAAGTTGGATAATTGTAAGGAATCTTATTCGATGAAATTAATGTCATTCATATTGTTTATGTTCATGCTCCGTATCAAATCTAAGGCACGTTTTTGTTTTTGTTTTTGTCATGCAGTATTTTAATTACTTGCTTGGACTTCTCAGATATATTGAGATGAGTAAGCATATATATTGTTCTCACAAATTATAATTAACCTCTTGAGCTGGCCTGGGGAAGCTCTAGAAGTTGGAATAAAGTAATAAGGAAGTGTACAAAACAACTTCATACGGATAATCTATAAAGCAACCTAAAGAAGATTTTAGTCATATCTGCATTATCACCTCAAAAATATTACTTAATTTTGAGCATTCCATATAATCACTTATATATTAAGTTCAATTTCACCTAATACTTAAGTAAACAACGTTGATCTTATATGAGCTACTCATCTTCCCAATATGAGACGTTAGGGCCATGTCAATGTAGACTTTATGTGCACCATTTATCTTCCTAATATAGACTCGAGGTGTTACAATCTCCTCTTATTAAAAAGGTCATCGTTAAGATCACGTCATGGGAGAAAGCTCCGGCTTCATGTGTACTATTACTTAAAAATGATTATTCAATTTAAAACTTTTTTATAATCATTTATAAAGTCTAATAACAGTTATAGGTATTTTTATAAATCGCCTTATTTTATATATATACTATTTATCTTTATAATAAGGGACTATATAATATTTGATTTGGAATCAATTAATATAGCCGTAGCGTGGCAACAAAGACAACATTGTCAATTAAAACACTTCTCTGAGCAAAACCAATCTTGTCGTTTCATCTTAGCGTTCTATATCGACCAAAGATGTTTCCTTATCAACGTCTGCATCATATCATCATAAGGTGAGTAGGGGTCCACTCTGGATGCATTGAGTGGGGTCCACACCTAGGCCCACGTCTTGGTGACGGAACGCTGAGGATGAACAAACCGTTCATTATTCAGTTGTCCACTTTTGAATTCCAACTTGTAATGAAAATCAAAATTACCTAAAAACCATATATAACGAGAAGTTTCTGAAATTGGAGTCCGGTGTCGGCTTCATTGCCTAGGTGTCTCTTCCCGAATAACGGTATTTTCTCCAGCAGTTAAAACTTTCTTTAATCGGAAATAGAAAATTGACCTTGGAATTCCAACATTGTATTAAGAATTACTCTTGTATTAAACACCCTTCTTCTCATGTAAAAATAAAAAATAAAAAATGTAAAGACTATTAGTCCAAACCACCTAGCATATATATATATATATTGTTGAAAGAGGGGGCACGGAAGAATAGCATTGTTGTGAAGTATACTCTTTTGTTTATTTTGAGAACTAATTGATGGTTGAACTATGTACTTCTTGCAACATGTGCGGATCCATGTGAGACGAAAAAAATATAATAAAATTTTTATTTTGTTCTAAAAAAAAACAAACAGAAAGATAATTACAATTATCTTTTAATATAGAAAAAATATTTTTATTTTTTAAAAAAAATTTGGAAGAGATCGAGGTAGTAATAGTAATAGTAGGGTGCCTAATTGGGTAAGTTGGTTAGCAATTCCAGCACATGAAGCAAGTTGCATCAGAACCTGATCCGTCTCGGAAAGCGTTCCCTTTTGGCAATGAGAGCATTGAGAGGAGCTGCCCGCAGATTAATTAGGATAATGAGAGAAGTTGAGAATATAACACGAGCTAGGCGTCTACCACTGGGCCATTGCCATCTGTACATTTTCCGATATATACATCTATCCAACGGCACCGGATTCCCACCGCCAACCCGGAAAGTGTGTCATTTAAAGGGCTCTGGTGAGATTTCTGACACCTGTCATGTGCGTGGGGCTCTACGGTTTCTTAAAAGAAAGTGAATTTTTAAGGCAAAGTTAGACTCCAACAGTTCCACTGACTTCCACTCAATGTATAGTTTATGCTATTTCCATTTTTCCATATTTCATCTGAAAATATGATTCATGCACCATCTAAAGCACTTATGGTATTGCTACTCCCCTCCAACAGTTGGTAGATCTGAACCCTTCCATTGGTGGGCCATTTTATCTCCATATCCAATTTCTTTCGTCTTTTTTTTTTTTTACCTCTTCTGGGTGAACATCAAAGTTGAATATCATATTAAATTACTATTTTTTTTTTAATTTTTAATTTTTTTTTAAATTCCGATAGATTGGTGGATCAGCTGATCATATCTTGAAGAGTTTGGCCCACAAGTTTGATGGTGTAGATGATCAATATGCGCCAGTGAGCTAGCATGCATGCTCTATGATGCTCTTCGAGGTAGCATAATCATGTGGTTGTTTTAAATTAACTTTATGTTCAAACCATAAAATAAGGTTATCTCATACAAAAAGAAAAATGATGAGCGTTCAAACTATATATATATATTAACAAAATATGTGCATGTCATTTTTAAAAATTGAATTAGATTATTAGATTATTTTACTATATAATATTCAACCACTTGTTATATATAGTCTGGCCACTAGATTGATGGTCTGTTCCCGATATCACTATTTATTTTATAATTTATATGTTTCCCTTCACTTCTTCTCTCTAAACCCTTAGATTTCTTTCCGTCACTGAACTCTGATAAAACTCTTCCTCTGTGACTTCTCTCTTGTCTTCCCCATCCATATCTGGCCATCTCCGTCTTTAACTTCTCTTTTTTAACCTCCGTTTCTTCTCTTTGTTATCTTTTTAACAGAGTGCTTATTAGCTAGCTAGCCATGGATATGTGCCAGTTAAAGTCGTCGGACGACCAGATGGAGATGGTGATGATGATGGAGATGGACAAGTTCAGCAAGGCCTACAACGACATCACTTATCAATTTCCACAGCTGCCGGAGTTTTCCGGTGCGAGCAGCGGCGCCGGCCACAAAATGGGTGCCATGCCACGTTATATAGATGTTAATCCACACATGGCTTCATCCCCATTTGGAAACCTCCCGTCCAGTACTGTTTCTATCTCCAATACCACCCCACTTCAACATCATCCTTTGTTATCTAATTCCAACGCAACCGCAGGGAGGTGGAGAGACGCATTTTCTACGCCGTCGCAGAAGCGGAATTCTATGGCGGCGATGAGGGAGATGATCTTCCGCATAGCGGCCATGCAGCCAATCCACATAGACCCAGAAGCGGTGAAGCCCCCCAAGCGGAGGAACGTGAAGATATCCAAGGATCCTCAAAGCGTCGCCGCTCGCCATAGGAGAGAAAGGATAAGCGAGAGAATAAGGATTCTGCAAAGACTCGTCCCTGGAGGGACAAAAATGGACACCGCTTCCATGTTGGATGAAGCAATTCACTATGTGAAATTCTTGAAGACCCAGGTGCAGTCCCTGGAGCAAGCAGCAGCTAATCGGCCCCCCAGTACTGGGATGGGATTCTCTGTGGCTATGTCCAGTGGGATCAGAAATTACCCTTCAATGGCGAAAGCTAATAATAATTACCAAGCTCCTCAAAATGTTCAGCCTTATCATGAAGAAGAGTAAATTTAAAATGCACTTTTGTGCAATGATGATGGATTTTTGGGGTTGTAAAGGGGTCATGCAAGCTAGGTTGATATTCTCTTTAATCTTTAGGCTTGTAATATTCCATGTTATTTGTTATAAAATAATTAAACTCGGCACAAGAGATACCCCAATTACCCTACTATATATCATGTCTGTAGATCGAGGAGGCCCATGAAGATCGTCCTCCGTTAATTATTGAAGCAAACTTTGAACATCGGCAAACAAAACCTCGTTGTAAACGTCTTGATTGATTCTTTGTAATCCTGAAAAATTGTTGTTGTGTTTGTGGGTTGACAGACTCTGCAAACTATCTTGTCGTGCCTGATGGGAAAAATCTACAGAGACTCAGAGATGGCTCGTGTTGAGGGACCAGTGTTCAGATTCGAGAATTTGGGCTTGTTGGTACATGAAAAACCCATGCCTTCTCTTCTTCTGGCTGACACCTACACCAATTTCTCAAGTGATCTAAAATTTGTAACCAATTCCAATCACAACCAAGTCTAATTAGTAATAATATTTCTAAGGATTCTTGATTCTTAGAAAATAAAATTTGGGGGTATCTTTGCCACATCAAATCTGGTTCTGTTTTTGTTGGTTTGGATTGTCATATCAGTATTGTAAGATAATTATAATATAAAAATGTAATTTTTAATATTACTAAAAAATAATCTAAAAATTAATTAAAATGGCCACATTATCATTGTAAAATAATTTTAAAATATGAATATGGTAAATGAGATCACTTCTTTTTTTTTTTTTTTTTCCAGAAATTTTGAGGACTCTTGGCTGCTGCATTGGTCTTCATGCACAAAATGGTAGAAGAACCAATCAAAGAGCACAGAATTACAGACATGCAATTGGCTGTAAGACAGTGAGGGGAATGGGGGTGCACGAGAATTTTTATGCACTGTTGCGTCAGTTTATCTCATTCAATTAAGCAAAGGAGGCAGAAGGTCAATCCCAATGGGAATGCATGGGAAATACACGTGAACGTCTGACATAGCGGTGGTAGTTTTACGATTTGGCACGGCGATGCATGCCGTCGTTTTCCGATAACACCCGAACACGTGATCTCAATCTACATGGTAAACCCGGTCGATCGGAACTTTACCCCTAACGTGGCTGTCCATGTCGGACATTCCAAATTACTAGATTTTTCTAGCCAAATTGCGAGTAATTTTTTTTTTTTTTTTTTTTTTTTTTTAATATTCTGGAAGCCATATTTTTTTCCCTCTCACTTTATAGCAGATCTTATGGTTATATTCTGAAATATTAGATAATATTCACTAAATTTTTGGAAATTTCCTATGTATATAGATGAATCATCCTTTATACGTATAAGGATAATTCAAATGTAAGTATAGTCTTTAATTTTCCGTGAAATATCAAAATTATTTCTTAAATTTTCTCACTATTTAAATTTAATCTTAGGTTTCCAATTTGGACAATTATTTCCTTGGGTTTTAATCATGTTTAATTGATTTTACTATTTAAAATAATTAGAGGTCCATCTACCATGTGGACAATTTACCTGTCACACCTACCAATGTGATGCAATGTGATTTAGATTTTAGAATGTCACATCATGCACCAAAAAAAAAAAAAAAATTATATTAGAGAAGGGTGTATGTCACGACTAAAAAAAAGTGCTAGTCACATATGTACTATTATTCTAAAATAATTAGTTAAAGTTAGTTACAATTAGACCTTTCTAAAACCACTTATGAAGCATAGTCTCACATAATAAGGAATAAATGAAAACTAAAAAGCCCAAGCTAGACAGACCACTAGTACCTCAATGAACTGAAAGGAAACCAGAAATGTGGAAGTCATTTGCGAATGCAACAATGAAAGTTGTGGCGTTCTATGATAGGTACGTAAAACTATCGGGAGTAAGAGAACTCCTAAAAACTTAGATCTAGACCAATTTTCAAGGAAACTGTGTATATAGACTAAGAAAAAATAGAACAACGAAAAATGAATTTCCTTCACGGACGCAGATTCCAAAGCCCAACCTGTTTGAGTTAAATAGAAAGTAACAACACAAAGAAAACAACAAAACATAACAAAAATACATAATAAAAAGTAGAAAAAAATCTCCAAGCCCAAAACTTGACAACATCAGAAGGAGAGGCAGCGGGGACGCACTGGTGCGTGAAGGCTTGAATGATGAGCGAGAGGCAACCGGAGGATAAGGGGAGGCCAGAGATGATGGTGGAGAGGCGTGTTGGATGCATGGCGTGGCTCTAGATATATATTTGATTGAAGGACTATGTTTCTAAATTGCTTTATTGAAATCACATGTTTTGAATAACAATGTTCATGTGCATATGAAAGACTATATCATGTTATATTATACAAAGAAATGACATGTTGATCACTAGATGATAAAATTCTTAGGACAGAAATGAAATGACCATGTTATGAAATGTTGTGCGCCTAAGGCAAGCTTTGATCGATCGGGAGTTAATTATATATATACATGGGTAGGCCAAGGAAAAAGGTCAAGACGATATTGTATAAATATGGATATGCATATAATTTTGTAAAGCTCGTGGATTTTATGAATAAAAGTAAATTGTCATAAATTATGCATTGTTTATATAATTCATGTACCTTGCGATTACAAAGAATCAACATGAATGTACTAACATTATTATAATAGAAGTCGATATTCATTTAATAATGTTAGTTGACCATGTGACAAGTTTGCTACGTTTTTGTAAAGTATCGTGGCCGTAGCGCTCTAAATTATTAAAGAGGTAAAATAATTGAAGGGTGTCACGAAGATGTGAGAAGTTTTTGTAAAAAGTTTGTATTTTATTTTTCAAAAAGTATTAATTTCTTTGATAATTTGATGTAGGACAGCTTACAACAACCGCTCGAGCGTCCATTGAAGAGCGCTCGAGCGGCAACCCTTCTTCGGTGCAGGCAGTATGAACCGCTAGCATGCACAGATGCACTGCTCGATGGCGCTTAGGTGGCGGCATTACATGGAGCCGGAAGAATGCTCTGATCGACTAGTGCTGCTTGAGCAAAAGCAACACAGGATGCTCTGCCGATAGCTTCAGAAAATAAATCCCATTTCATTAATTTCCATATTAATTTCCACATCAACCCTTTTACCTCCTCTTATTATTATTATTATTATTTGTTTTCTTTTGTAGGTTTTTACCTCCTCTTATTGAACTCTCTCAGCCATGTACTATGGGGCAACGGAAGTAAATGCCAAAATTTTTTAAAAATAAACACGTTGGCTCCCTCCGGAAGGACAAAATCTAATCTCTTGGGCCAATATTCCTCCTCATTGTCCCTTTTGAATCTTTGATAGGTGAAATGCATGGCGATACATGGAAGAGTAAGAACAAATAGATTTTCAGCAGCTAGATAAGTCTTAGAAATTTATCTACATCTTACCAGTACGTGGCACCCATAAAATTCAATGACAAGCCACCTTCTTCTTCTTTTTTTGAGTGTGACACGTGTAGCCCAGACATGGAGCAAATGGAGAATTTCTTAATTTGTATCCTGAAAGGCCTGTTTATGTTGTTGGATATCTTATTCGATGAATTCCATTCTATTGTTTTGGGCCCAATGAGTTCTTGTATGGCCCAGCTATTTGGAATGAATTTCAGCTCAAGGCAAGGGATAAGCCCTGTGGGTTGAAGCCTTGTAGTTGGGCTTGTTGAAGCCTATTAGAGACAATCAGTCTAGGCTGTGTAGCTGTCAACGTTTTTAAACAATTAGAGACAATTGAAGTTTTTAGTTTTTGTTTTATGTTTTTAAACAATTAATATATATATATATATATTTTTCAAATTTTTAAAGGATATTTTTGTTTTATTGAAACTTTTTTAAGGTTATTTTTGTCTTTTTGCTAGCTTTGAGGGATATATTGACATTGTTTTGATAGTTTATGGAGAATAATGACACAATTGGTAGTTTAGGGAATAGGCTTTGGCATTGAAGTCATAATTTAAGGGGTGTATGAGTACTTTTCTCTTTGTTATTTTTCACTTACCCTAGGGAGTAATTAATCGCTTTTTAATCTTCAAAGAGCTATTTGTTAAAGTACAAAATTTTTCTCCAAATTAGGTTGGAGGAAATTCTTCCAACATATTATATAAAAATGACATGTGTCTTCCACATGTGAGAACCACATGCTTCTTTTAATTATAAGAACATAGTTGGAATAAATTTTATTCAAAAAGCACGTGTTTCTCACATGCTATTTAAAAAGAGACATGTATTTCTCATATGAAAAGTGAAACATGTCCTTTTTCTAAAATATGTTGGATTCCTTCAACCCAGTTTTAAAAAAAACTATGTTCACTTGGGCCAAAAATGTATTTATCCCTAATTTAGATCTTCAATAAGTCTTCTTTTTAACTTTGTTTTAAACAAATGATATTCATTAAAAGATAAAATACAAAGAGAGTAAAAACCCCAGAACAACAAGAAACCATGCCAATAAACATTAGAGAAATGCTACAACCTCTGCGGTTGTCCTTCTTAAACCAAGAAAACCAGTCCTGTTGTGTGACTTATTTTCTCTCTCCCACATTCCTTTTTTCTCTCTCGTCTCGATCTCTTCCTAAAAAAAATGCATCTCTTTCTTCTTAGTTCTCTATCAAGTAGATCTCTCTCTCCCTCTCTAAAATTCCTGATCTCTCTCTCTTCCTCTCCATAACCCAAAAGCACACTTTTTTTTTTTTTATATAAAAAAAAAAAAACTTGATGTTTTACATTAACAAATAACCTAAAGCACATAACTTGTTAATAACCTAAAGCACATAACACTCAAAACTCTTTTTATCTTTAGGTCACATAAAAGCATTTTTTTTAAAAAAAATTATTTTTAAAAATACCATAAAAAAGTATTAAGAAACATATGTATAGACTGCTAAACTTTTCCACAAGAATTTTTATTTTCCACAAGAATTTTTCTTGATTGACATTTCATAAGTATAGACTGCTAATCTTTTCCACAAGAATTTTTATTTTCCACAAGAACTTTTCTTGACTGACATTTCATAAGTATAGACAGCTAATCTTTTCCACAAGAATTTTTCTTGATTGACATTTCATAAGTCTATACTTATGAAATGTCAATCAGGAAAAATTAGGTTTATTTTATTTTCCACATGCATCAGGGAGCCATCATGCATCTGTTTGTAAGCAAAACGCGTGGAAAAGACTAAAAAGCTACAATAAAAAATTCAAACCAAAAAACACCACAAACGTTATTATCTTGCAAAAGCAACCTCAGCACTCAGCAAGCATGCATATATCAGAAAGTGGGAAAATAAAATTTTCTTTATTATCTAGCAAAACCAATTTTCTTCTCTTATTATTTTATTAATAGTCATTTGACCATTAAGGAATATATATATATATATATATATATACTTTTTAAAAAAGAGCCTAATTTAGTGGTTGAAAACACTTTGACTGTGTTTGGCAATGGAATGGATAAAAAAGTGAAATGAAATTGTAGCAGATTTGATTAATATGAGAGAAAAAAATAAGAATATTTTATATAAAAAAAAAATTTATTTTGTAATGATTTTTTTATTTGAATAATAATAAAAAGTGATTATAATATAAAAAATAAGAATATTAAATTTAATTTTGAGATTTTTTTTTTTTTTGAAAATAAGACTTGGTCAGGTCCAGCCTCTTGGCAAACACGGCCTTTATATCCTCCCGAGTCATAGACTCATAGCTACAGCTATCTTTATTTTGTCCACAAACCATCTTTTCCTTCATCTTAATTGTCGTACCACGTTTCTTTGGTTATTTTGCTGTCAGACTTTCTCATATCCTTCAGAGTCATAGACTCATAGCCACATTTATTTATATTTTGTCCACAAATTTCATCTTAATTGTCGGACGACGTTTATTAGGTTATTTTGCTGTCAGTCTTTCTCATATCCTTCAGAGTCATAGACTCATAGCCACATTTATTTATATTTTGTCCACAAATTTCATCTTAATTGTCGTACCACGTTTCTTAGGTAATTTCTCTGTTGTTTGCCATTGGTTAGACAAAAAAGAAAAAGAAAAAAAAGAAAAAAAAAAGCTGCATAAAACTGTAATAAGATTTGATTGATATGTGAAAAAATTAATTAAAAATGTTTGATGTGAAAAAGTCAAATTTTTTTGTTTCTATATATATATATTATTTGAATAGTAGTATATTTGAATAGTATATTATTTGAATAGTAATATATTTGAATAGTAGTATATTTGAATAGTATATTATTTGAATAGTAATATATTTGAATAGTAGTATAATGTGATTGATATGATGTAAAAAATAAGAATATTGGAGTTGAATTAATTGAAATGAATTGAGGCGTTTTTTTGGGTTCATTGGCAAACAACCCCAATGAAATGGTGGCAACTAGCAGCATTGACCTTAGGCGGAGGGTCGTTGGCGGTTGGTGTAAAATTGCTATTTTTTTTTAAAAAAAGTTTGAAAAAATATAAATGTAATTAATTAATTAATTAATAATTTAAAATTTTAGACAAAAAGTCCAACTTTTGAAGTAATTCTCCTATTACTTATTGCAATTAAAACTCTAGAGTTTAGTTTGAAACCAAGAATATCAACTCTGCATTTATTTTGTAATTAATCCTACTTAGTATATTGCTCAATTAAATAGGAAACCATTGTCGTCAAAAGAAATTGTTAATATTTGCAAGAGGCAGGAACACAATTAAAATAAGAGATAAATCCATTTTGGTCCCTGTAATTTCGAGTTTTGACAACTAGTTTTTTTTTAGTTTTAAAAACTGATCAAATCCTCTATGCGATAAGCAAAAAAGGAAAAATTTGTTTATGTTGTTAAAAAAATTGACATAATTTGTTAGTGTGCTAAATGGGGATGTGCGAAACACCCCTATGGCATTGGGGTAGCCCTCAATTTTTGTTTTTTTTTGGCTATTTGGGATTGCCGAACCACCTCGCATGGGACCATCCCCACATATGCTTAAAAAGAGAAATTGTTTTACTAAGACTAAAAAAAAAAATTCTAATCAATCGAAAATGTTTTTGCTTTAACCACGATTTCCGGTTTATTAAAAAATATTTAATGTCAAAAAAATGAATAAGTTCAATCAAGGACGGAGAGAGGTGGGGATTGGTATTGGCCATGGTCCCCCTCAATTTTTAACAACAAAAAAATTTTAAGGTAAAAAAAAAATAAAATTCAGCCAACTGGTCCCTAGCTAGTAGCAAATTTTGTTGACTCTTGGCTCTTACCCATAACAGTTCCTGGCTCCGTCCTTGAGTACAATACATATCATATATAAATATGAAATCACTTGCCTATATATGCCAAAGTATTCTCAATTGAGACGTCGCAACTCATCAATCATCTTCTTCATTGCTTCTAAGCCATGGGGCCTTGTGAGAGTGATCAATTCTGTGATCATTATTTGCTTGAGTCAGAAAATGCAAGTTTATATGATCTTGTTCGCTTTCTGCTTTCCTCTACATCAGAAACAAGTAGATTCATCCACCGCCGGAACAAGGAAAAGGATGATTTTTGGCGCCGATGGTATATATTCAACTCCCTCCTTGCTCAGAAACTCCTCCTTTACTGGGGAAAGCCCTTGGTTCAGGTGGGGCATATGCTGGAGCTGTGGCTGAATCTTCTTTCACAAAACGGGGGATTTCTCGTGCTCTTGTCAAATCTCTTAAAAGGTTCGGTTAATTTTTTTTTTTTTCTTTTTTTTCTTTTTAGTTCCAAAGAGAAAGGAATTTGCATCAAGCATTTGTATGACCAAAATTGCATGCATGCAGTAATAATGCTATTAAACAATGATTGGGTTAATTCATGCAGGAAATGTGGTGTGGCCGGATAGGTCATCGGCGACGTTCACGTCTGTGTTGGGAAATCTTGATCAGAGAGTGGAATTAGACAAAAACATTAGACCTGAAAACCCAAAATACAACGCTTCCCTTGCTATGATGGCCTCCAAATTGGCATACGAAAATGAAGCATTCGTTCAAACCACAATCAAAGATCAATGGAGAGTAAGTATCATTTATATAGCAAAATATAATACATCTCTGTTATTTAATTTTATGATATGCCCATGAATGGAGATTCATTTTCTTTTTCATTCTTTTTTTGCCAGATGGAATACTTGGGGTTCTACAACTTTTGGAACGGTAAGAAGCAACTATACTATTCCTTAAAAGTGTATGGTTAGACAAACACAGTCCTAGATTACTACAAGTGTAGAAAATAATCTGTCGACTGAGTTGGGGTTTTCTCAAAATTAGCAAACTAATTAGTCTTCATGTGAAGCCACATATGAGAGTTGGAAATTAAGGAGGGTACTGCATAATATACTCGTTAGGAAAAATGTTTGAAATACTACAATTTTTATTACAATTTTCATACAAATTTATATGAAAATAAATAATTGATCAAATAATTAAGAATTTATGAATGACAAGTTATCTTTTCTGTTTAATCATTTTACAAATTATAAACTGTAAAATCAACTTGTAAAAAATCTTATAATAAAAACTGTAATACTCTTAACAAACGGTGATTATTCACATATCGGTCCTATTCATTACATGGTATAAGACATATATTACATTTTTAGATGAGTATAAGATATCGAGTATCAAATATCACATAATTAGAAGGTCTCGAGGACATGATAAAAATGGCAGCACCGACCACCCATTAGCCCCTCTCCACCGTTCCTCAACTTCTGTACCACCGTTGTCTTCCTTTACCATCGTCTCTTTCCTATTCGCCGCGCCAGTCTTGGATATATAGGTGCTTTTAGATTTGGCTTTTTCCAATCCAAATTTATCACCCTCCATCTTTCCCTTCCAGTACTTATGCCCTACTCCACCATGGTCCTCGGCCTTTTAGCTCCCTATCGCCTCCCTTTGTTGCACCATCTGATCTCCATGCGCCTTTCGTCGATCTCATGCTCCACCCAATGATTGATTCTTTAATTTATTCTACCTTGTCTCATTGTCTGATAAATGAATTAAGCTAATTTGTACCCAATGATTTGTTTATTTAACGTTCGCAAAATCTAAAGAATAAATTAACCATTCATTTTTCAAATAATTCTGCTTCTATTATTGCTTTTAGTATATATATGCTTTGCTTGCAATTATACAATATATTTTATCTTCGTTTTCGAGGACTTCGAAAAAAAAGACAGTGGTAATCCAAATGCTTGACACACACAGATTACATGGGAAAAGTTTCGACTCAAGCCATGATGTTCCAAGATACAAGAGTTCAACCTAACCTGATCGTGGTTGCATTTAGGGGCACCAGCCCATTCGATCCAGTAGCATGGCAGACAGACGTCGATCTCTCGTGGTTTAAGCTCGAAGGCGTGGGTAAGATTCATGCTGGCTTTTTTAAAGCTCTGGGCCGGCAAAAGGGCAAAGGGTGGCCCAAAGAAATACAAGAAGGAAGTAAGCAACCACAATATGCTTACTATGTAATCAGACAAAGGCTGAGAGAAATATTGGAAAAGAATGAGAGTGCAAAATTTATATTGACGGGGCACAGCTTGGGTGGAGCATTGGCGATTCTGTTTGTGACTGTTCTGGCAATGCACGAGGAGGAATTGTTGTTGAATAGGCTGGAGGGGGTGTACACTTTTGGGCAGCCAAGGGTGGGAGACAAGCAACTCGGAGATTATATGAAGGAGAAGTTGAAGGAGTATAATGTCAGGCATTTGAGGTATGTTTACTGCCATGACATGGTGCCTAGGATCCCTTATGATGATGAAGCTAATCTCTTTTTTGAGCACTGGGGGCCTTGCATCTACTACAATAGCTTCTATAAAGGGAAGGTCAGTGCTCTCTCCCTCTCTCTCTCATTTTAGATGTGGTACAATAAGATTTAAACTAGGCCTTTTGATTGGAGGACAGGTTCGATATGAGGAGCCGAATAAGAACTACTTCTCGCTATTATGGGCCATACCAAAGTATCTAAATGCAGCTTGGGAGCTGAACCGGAGTTTCCTAATCCCATATATACTGGGTCCGGACTACGAAGAAAGTTGGTTAATGAAAATGATTAGGGTGGTCGGATTGGTATTTCCTGGATTAGCAGCACATTGCCCTCAAGATTATGTTAATGCTACTCGATTGGGATGCGGATGCTAAGCTCTACATCTCCAAAATGACTAAAATCCAATTCATCAAAGAGATTCTAAACTTGACTAACCCGTTATATATGGAAGTGCCATACATATTATTCGCTTATCAATGTGATAATTTTAAGGTTTTGTTACCTTTTTTTTTTTTAAAAAAAAAAAAGTCAATGTACGCAAAATAATTTTGGATGCTTCAATAAAGGCATTGTTAGGTAAGTCAATAAAATTATGTTAGGTGAGTTAATAAGTGGGCATTGCTTTAGGATTTAGTTGTCTATTTAAGCATGCATTGTACTTCAATAGAGACAAAGTACTTTGATGGAATAAAATTATGCGAAAGTGATTTTCTCATTCTTCTCTTTCTAGTTTGATGGAATAAAATTATGAGAAAGTTAGATCTTAACTCGATTGTTTCCCATAAAAAT
>NC_081546.1:6460305-6510675 GCF_901000735.1 Corylus avellana | reverse complement strand
AAAAAAAAACCAATGGGCGAATAAATACAAAAGAAAAAAAAAGAGTTTTTTGAAATAAATAAATAATTAGTCATTATAGTTGACCTAAATTACAAATTGCTTCATGTTGTATTAAAGTAAAATCAATGGGTAAATAAAAACAAATTTTTAACATAATTTGACTCCAAGGACTATTTTTTTTTTAGAATATCTCAAGAACCGTACATTTGATTTTACTTTAACACGACATGAATAATCACTATAGTTGGCCTAAATTAGTCGCTATAGTTGGCCTAAATTATTTATTTATTCAAAAAATATATATATATTTTTGTATTTATTCGCTCATTGATTTTTTTTGTATTTTTAAAAAATTGTTTGGTTCTTTTTACAATTATTTTATTATTTTATTTGTTAAAAGATTAGGGGTATTATATGAATATAAAAAAATAAGTGGGCTTTTTGATACATTTTGGTAGTTTGGAGGCTACTTTAGTACATTTTAAACATTAGGAAGCTATATTGCAAATGATTGGTAATTTGGGGAAGTTTTTTATATTTTTCCTTTTTTTTATTTCATTATAACAAAATTAATGGTTGATGTGATTTTTTTGTTAAAAAAAAAAATTAATTGCAGTACGAAACTTTAGTAGGTGTTTGGCTGTACTTTTTGCACATTAACTACAGCACATGGCTTTTTTTTTTTTTTTTTTTTTTTTTTTTAAGGTAAAGTTTACATACCTCTCTCAAACTACCACCCAATTGACAATGTCCTTCCAAATATTCAATTATGATAATGTTCCTCAAAACTACCAAAACATTATTAATGTCCCCCAAGATAAAAAAAAAAAAAAGATAAAAATGCCCCTATAAATTTTACAATAAAACAAAAATATCCCTATAAATTCGAAAATAATAATAATAATAAAAATTTAATTTTTAATTTAAAAAAAAAACGAAAATTTTAATTTTAAAAAAATCGAGACGAAAATTTTTATTTTTTTTTTAGAAAACGAAAATATTAATTTTTTAAAACGAATTTTTTTTAAAATGGAAATTTTAATTTTGAAAATATCATTAAAAAAAATTATGAAAAAAGGAAAATTTTCAATTTTTATAAAAGAAATCGAATTTTTTATTTTTGTTTTTTTTTTCCAATAAAAAGGATTTTATTTTTATTTTTAAAATTGGCTAACCATTGGATTTTATTTTTTTTACTTTGAGTTTTAGGGTTTTATTTAGAAGTTTTAAAATTTTTTGTTTTTATTTTACGAATGATAGTTTTGTCATTGAAAGGAACATTGGCAATGTTTTGGTAGTTTGAGGAGGTATGTGGACTTCTCCCCTTTTTCCACATATTAAGACCAAGACCATTTCTGATCTACCTAATTATACTTGTATAATTTTTTTTTTTTTTTTTTTTTAAAAAAAAAAAATTAGCTAGGAAAAAAATTATTTTTCAAAAATTTTATGAGAATTTGTATTCTGAAAGGCTTGTTTATGTTGTTGGAATATCTTATTCAATGAATTGCATTTTGTTCCAATTAGTTCTTTCATGGTATGAATTTCATGTCGTATGTCAAAACCCAATGGCAACCTAAAACTTATTCTTGCAAATTTCACATGTCAAATTGATTCATAATTTGGACAAAAATTTATTACGGTTGTTTGTTAATATTTAATTTTGAATGGTGTTTCTTATTAATTTTTGTTTGAAATGGTTTTTTAATGAAACGTAAAGGTTAAATTAATTTTGAGTGTTTTGTGAATATTTTGTGTTTAATTTTTTTCTTTTTTTTTTTTGCTAATTTTTATTGGCATTGTTTTTTGTTGGTGTGATATTGTAGCAACTAAAATTGAAAGTTCAATTTAAAACTAAGAGATCCAATTTTAAGGTTTATTATGTGATTACCCATTTTTAATATATTTGGTATCTAAATTAGAGTCCATGGTGACGGTCAGCTTAGAACCTATTTGTAATTGCATTGGAAAATAATTTTTTTTTATCTATAGAAAAAGCTTGAATATTTATTATTATTATTATTATTATTATTATTATTATTTATTATTTATTATTTATTTAAAAAAAAACCCTCATTTTGAAAGTTTTCCTAAAACACATATTTGGGCCAAAAAACTCAAAAAATTGTTTTTATCAAACAAACATCTTATTTGTGTGAAATGACTTAAATACTAAAAACACTTTTAAAATTATTATTTGATGCAATCACAAACAGCCCGTAAAGAGCACCCAAATTGAAGTGTATATACCACAATTGACCGGACTTAAGCAACAAGATTGACTTGATTCTTTATTGTTCAAGCGAGTGACCCACCTTCCAAATAATTTGGCAACAATTATAAATAGAATTGGTTTTTCTGCATTTTATTCAAAATGGAGAAGACCCTTTTCCTCAAAGTAATAGGATTATTCCATGTCCATTATCATAAGCATTTACCTATTCTTTTCCAATGTTTGAAACTTAAAGAACTACAGTATAAAATCACAGATATATAAATATGAATTCACTTTTGCATATTTCCAAAGTATTCTCAATTGACACGTTGAAATAGCAACTAATCAATCAATCATCTTCTTCATTGCCTCTAAGCCATGGTAGCTTGTCATGAGAGTAAATTCTGCGACCATTATATGTTGCTTAAGCCAGAAGATGCAAGTTTATTTGGTCTTGTTTGGTATCTGCTTTTCTCTACATCAAATACAAGTGGCCATGGATTCATCCAGTGCAAGGAAGAGCCAAAGCTGGAAGGTTTTTGGCGCCGATGGTACATATTCATCTCCCTCTTTGCACAGAAACTCCTCCTTTACTTGGGGAACCCAATGGATAAGATAGGAAAAATGCTGGAGCTGGGGCTGAATCTTCTTTCAAATGTCTTAAAAGGTTTCTTTCTAATTAATATGCAAGCATGTATGCCAAAATTGCATGCATGCAGTGATACTGCTATTATAATTATGTATTGTTATAATGAAATTGTAATTAATGATAACAAATTCATAATTAAATCATGATTTGGTTCATTTATGCAGGAAATTTTGTGTGGCCGAATAGGTCATCAGCAATGTTCACATCTGTGGTGGGAAATCTTGATCAAAGAGTGGAATTAGACAAAAGCATTAGACCTAGTGACCCAAAATATAATGCATCCCTCGCCATGATGGCCTCCAAATTAGCATACGAAAATGAAGCATTCGTTCAAAAGACAGTCAGAGATCACTGGAGTGTAACGACTATTATTTACATGATAAAACATATATAATACCTTTGTTTAATTTTGCCATCTTATTTATGATTATTAATTTTCTTTTTCATTTTTGCGCAGATGGAATACTTGGGGTTCGACAACGTTTTCTGGAACGGTAAGATGCAACCATCGTATATAATAATCCTTAACAGTTTATGGTTAGACAGCCACATGCATGCCTAGGTTACTTCAAGTACTGTATATAAAAACTCGGGATTTTTGACATCCCCCTTTTAACCGCGGCTAAACGTCAAAAATGACACGTCAAAAGAGGTTTTTAACGTGTCAATGGCATTGATACGTCAAAAACTTCCAGTCAAAATTTCTGCCGAATTTTGTAGTCTGAGTTGGGTACTTCTCTTAAAATTAGCAAACTATAAATTTGTTTTCATGTGAAATCACACCTCGATCGCCAGGAAAAATGTTTGGATTAATTTTATAACTTTTACTACAATTTTCATACAAATTGATGAGACAATATATAATTGATCAAATAAGTAAGAGTATATAATTGATCAAACCACGTCTCTTTTGCTTTTATATATATATATATATATATATATATATATATCAAGAGTGAGAACCATTCTCTCCTATAACTTTTTTCCGTATTCAATTAAAAAAGAAAAAAGAAGTTAGTGACTAATTAATAAAATTGGCAAGAGTCAAATTTTTGGCTTAATTATTTTTTCAATTATAGACTGTCATATTAGTTTATAAATTGAGTTTAATAAAAACTATAATACTCTAACAACACTGTTGTCGTTGTGGTCGTGATTCACATGTTGATGCTATTCATAACATGCACGTTACCTTTTTGGATGAGTATATCTGTATATAATATATATATATATATATATATATATATATATATATATATATATATATGTAGCATCATCCGCACGTGAAAGTATTCTTGCCTAACCTTGATATGAAAGAAATCACACTTCTCTCTCTCTCCCTCGAAGTAGGGGCTGCGATCGAGTTGAACTGGTGCGGTGCACTTGACCTGAAAAATGCCTCCTAATTAATTTCTTGAAATTATTTTATATACTGTACACAAAATTTGTTAATTGGAGAAAATAAACCACTCTTTATATTGTCTCTCCATGCTAATTCGAGGACTAAATTTTGAATTTCCGTACTATTTGTGACAATTTTTGGTACGTAATGTCCGTGCATGACAATTTTTATAAAGTTAAAATTATACACTATTTTTTATTTTTTATTTTTTTTTCCTTCTTTTAGTATATGCTTTGCCTGCAATTATACACTATTTTTTCTCTTCTTTTTTGACAACAGAAAATAATAATAATAATAATTATTATTATGTTGATGTTAGAGATATATCTGGAGACGTATAAATTAGACAATCTCTAACATGTTGTAATCCAATAATGCTGATAGATTACCTAGAACAACCTTCAACTAAAGCCATGATGTTCCAAGATACAAGAGCTCAACCAAACCTGATCGTGGTTGCATTTAAGGGCACCGGCCCATTCGATCCAATAGCATGGTGGACAGATGTCGATCTTTCATGGATTGAGTTTAAGGGGGTGGGTAATGTTCATAGTGGCTTTATGAAAGCTCTGGGCCTGCAAAAGGACACAGGCTGGCCTCAAGAAATAGAACAAGGAAGCAACCAACGACAATTTGCTTACTACGCAATCAGGCAAAGGCTGAGAGACATATTGCAAGAGAATAAGAGTGCGAAATTTATATTAACGGGCCACAGCTTAGGTGGAGCATTAGCGGTTCTGTTTATGACTGTTCTAGCAATGCACGAGGAGGCATGGTTGTTGGATAGGTTGGAGGGGGTGTACACATTTGGACAACCAAGGGTGGGAAACAAGCACCTCGGGGATTATATGGAGAAGATAGACAAGTATGATGTCAAGTATTTGAGGTATGTTTACTGCCATGACATGGTGCCTAGGATCCCTTTTGATGATGAAGCTAATATCTTTTTTGAGCACTGGGGGCCTTGCGTCTACTACAATAGCTTCTATGAAGGAGAGGTCAGTTCTCTCTCTCTCTCTCTCTCTCATTCTCATTTTAGATTAACACCAAGTCTCCTGATTTGGAGTCCAGGTTCGATCGGTGGAGCCGAATAAAAACTACTTATTAAAATGGTCCATACCGAAGTGTTTAAATGCAATTTGGGAGCTGGTCCGGAGTTTGATAATCCCATATAAAAAGGGTCGGGAGTACAAGGAAAGTTGGTTGATGACAATCATTAGATTGGTTGGATTGGTAATTCCCGGAGTAGCAGCACATTGTCCTCAAGATTATGTTAACGCTATCTTATTGGGATCCTTACCTCCAGATCTTCAAAACCCAATTCATCGAAGAGATATTGAAATTGACTGACCCATGGCTAGATATCAAACTTCCACGCATATTATCCGCTTATCAATCTGGTAAATTCATGTGGAACAATAAGAGTTGAATAATTGGGTTTGTAATAATTTTATTTAGGTTTTACCCTAAATTACTTTAGGTAACTAAATAATGGGCATTGCTATGTTACGTAAGTTAATAAATAAGCATTGCCCTAAGATTTAGTTGTCTATTTAAGCATGCATTGTGGTGTAATAGAGACAGAATTTGATGGGATAAAATTATGAGAAAGTTATATTCTCACTCATCTTTCTCTTCTCCCCTCTTCTCTCTTTCTTACCTCTGTTTCTTCGAATTCTGCCTCCTTTCTCTTTCTAGCTTCTTTCTCTTCTCTTAGGTTTTTACTTTTTAGCCAAATTTTGTTGTGTGATTTATGTGATTATTTTGCCCCGCATCAAATTGGTATCACATCCTTACTTAATCGTTGTTCTTCAAAGTTTAAAAACTCTCAATTAAGGGTATTAAATTTTCAATCGTTTTGACACTACCACTAATAACCAATAACTAATAATTGTATAACCACTAATAATTGTTTTAGTGTTTAATACCATTTAAAATTGACCATAAATAGTCCAAAACTATTAAAATAGGTTCTAAAAAGAGGCCAAACTTAGTCCCAAACCACTAAAATCTGCCCAAAAGATTCATACCTAAAAAGCAGTTATGTGGAGCATTTGTGGGTTTCAATAACCACTAATCAATAGTTATTTTAAAACTGTCTAATGCGATTGCAGTTAAAGACATTAACCGCTAACTGTAATTTCTTCTACATACACCCCCTAAATTCCCTTATGTTTTTCCAGCCCAATGAGTTCTTGCATGGTATGAATTTCATGTCTTATGTCAAATCCCAATTGGCAACCTGGTTCTGCTCAAGGCAAGAAGGGATAAGCCATGTGGGTTGAAGCATTTTTAGTTGGCCTTATGGACAAACAGTGTAGCCATCACCCGTTGATTGGGGCGAAATAAGCTGACCTAAGCCGAAAACTCATTCTGCAATACGTGCACAAGTCAATCTAAGCCTTGCTGAACACAGCGAAATAAAAGCTTCAAGGAACTTCAAGCCATCACAAAAAAATTATGGTTAAAGAACATTATTGATCGTGAAAACCCATCAAAATTTTAAGTTATTTTCTTGAAAATTTCACATGTCAAATTGATTCTTAATTTTGAAAACAAATATATTGTGGTCTTTTTCATACTCAATTAGAGCTTCCAAAAAGGTATTTAATTAGAGCAATTAAGGAGATATTGTTAAGTGCCGGGCTACGTAACTTGTGATGGAAAATCGACAAGAATGATAGATTATTATTATTATTATTATTATTATTATTTATATATATAGGATATATGCAAGAAATTTTAAGCTTCCTTACTTTAGGGTAATTTGTGCAAATCATTATTTTTCCAAAAAGTTCAAGTTTATAGGAATGGGTAAATTTAATAATTCAATCAACACTTGTGAGACCCAACAAGTGAAATTTTTTAATTAAATGGGAAATGAATTGATGGAGTAAATATTCCAACTTAGGACCTCTGCCTTTAATACTATCAGTACAAAAAAAAAGGTTTTTGTTGACCGATAGTTTCAGACGTGTCAAGCATATTGACACGTCAAAAACCTTTTTTGACATGTCAATATTGACATGTGTCAAAGGTTAATAAGGCAGGTGTCAAAAATTTCAATTTTTTGACGTGCCAATTTTGACACATTAAAAATTACTAATGTGTCAGAAATTGGCACATCAATTTTATTTTTTTGACGTGGCAGTTTCACCACGTCAATAATTTATTGATGTGTCAAAAAGTGGCAAGTCAAACATATTATTGACGTGTCAGAAATTGACACGCCAATAATTTTTTTGACGTGCCACTTTTTGACACGTCACTAAAGTTTAAAAAAATATTTTTTTAAAAAAATTGTGGAAGTTTTTTTTTTTCAATTAAATTTACTTCATGTTTAATTTATCATCAAAAATTCAATTGCAACTTAAAACCCATATAAATCCCTACAAATGTTGAACACCCATATATATCTAACTGTTGAAGGAAAATTCCAAAAATCTTATCATGAATTCACTACACAAGTACTCCAATCTCTAAACATCCGGTAGAAATTTCTAAAATACTTCAAACCCCCAAATAATGTGGAAGAACAAATCTAAAAGTGGGTTAGCAAATTTAACAAAAAAAAAAAAAAAACTTCTATATAAGAGACTAATAGATCAAGAATAACTAAAATTCAAGCATTTCTACCTTAAAATCTCCAAATATTCAGACCCCTTGCCTTCTATCTCCATTTCTCTTTCTTCTTCACCTTTTCTCCTCTTCTCTCGCAGGTTCCTTCTCTTTTTTCTTTTATTTTGTTTAAACTACAAACAAGGGAGGTGGGCGTGAGAAGAAGAAGAAGAATAAAAAAAGAAAAAGAATATATATATATAAGTAAGAACCGAAAGACAAGCAAAAAGAAGGAATTTGGGAGAAGAAATTAGTTGAAAGAAGAAGGAGAAAGGAAAGAAAATAAGAGATGAGATCTCACCTAGAAGAGGAAAATAAAAAGAAAAGAAAAGAAATGACAAAACAAACCCCATCAAACTTATTTGAAAAGGAACGCCATGGGCGCACGCGGGAGGAGAAAGAAAAAGATGAGGGAAAAGGACAGAAAAAAGAAAGAAAGAGGGTTCTAACTGGTCTCGCGCCTTCTTAATGAGGTTTCTTGACGTGTCTAAAATAGACACGCCAATAAATTATTGATGTGTCACATGTGGCACGTTAAGTTCTGACGTGCCACATGTGACACATCAAGAAAGTCATCATATAATTAAAATATTGCATAATTTTTATTATTAATTAATAACCATATATATTTTGTTACCTAATATTAATTATTTCCAAATAAATTAAAGAATACAAATTAAGTACATATATATAATAACCATATATAGTGAAAGCATTGCATAATTTTTATTATTAATTAATAACCATATATATATTTTGTTACCTAATATTAATTATTTTCAAATAAATTAAAGAATACAAATTAAGTACATATATATAATAACTATATATAGTGAATGCATTGCATACTTTTTATTATTAATTAATAAACATATATATTTTTTTACCTAATATATATAATAACAACATTGCATAATTTTTATTATTAATTAATAGCCATATATATTTTGTTACTTAATATTAATTAATAACTATAAATTAAAGAATTCAAAGCACATATAATAACCATATATAGTGAAAGCATTTCATATAAGAGACAAGAGCATTAACTAGTTTTATAAAATTTTAATGGGTTTGAATATATCTCTTAATATATGACGACATATACCAATTAAATTTTGTTACTTAATATAGGTACAAATAATTAATATTATTAATTAATTAATTTTTTATGTGTGAAATAATGGCACATCAATAATTATTGACGTGTTAAAAGGACACGTCAATAATTTTTTTTTTTTTTTTTGAAAACAATCGCAATGTTATTGATTTCAGCTCATACACTGCAGGGCTAAGGCCTCTGCATGCAGAAATTCTCGGATACAAGCCGGGGGGTCATAAAGCCACACCCTATCCATCTCATTTTGCAAAGCCAAACTTGCAAGGACATGAGCAACTGTATTACATTCTCTCCCTATAAATCCCATCTCCCACGACTCTAAGGATCGGAGTGCTATACGCAGGTCTTCTGTAAGATGGCCCTGGTCGCTCTCATCCGGCTGCTTGGAGTTTATAATATCCACAACCACCTTCGCATCACCCTCCAGCTGGATCTTTCGGAACCCCATCTCAGTGCCCAGCTTTACTGCCATGGAAGCAGCTAGAGTTTCTGCTGCTCTAGGATCCATAAAACCCAATCGCGTTAAACTCCTTGCCACCCACATTTTCCCATGGGAATCCCGAATGACGACACCAAGTCCCACACGGCCTGTGCGTTGATTTACTCCGGCGTCCCAGTTGGCCTTTACGCACCCAGGAGGAGGATTTTGCCAATGGGAAGGCGAAGTAATGGCAGCAACGTTGGGCGACAGAACTGTCTTCTCAAGAGCTGATATATAAGAGTCCACTGCCTGGGTTGCTTGCTGGACGAGAATGTTGGGATGCAGAAAAACCCCTTCATGAATCAGCGCATTACGCCTGAGCCAGAGACGACGGGCAATTCCAGCAAACAGAGCAAATTCTTGTTGGTCGCAAACCCTCAACATTCCTGCCACCACCGATAGGAAGAAAGGTCCTTCAAAGCTACTCTTCTGGAATTTTCTACACCCCGCACTCCAAGTATCTTGGGCCGCAGGACACTGCCACAGCACATGAAAGGTGGTCTCTTCCTTTCGCTCACAGACAGGACAAATAGGATCTCCAGTCACCCTCCGATTATTGAGGTTTACTTTTGTAGGTAAACTCTCATGACAGGCTCGCCAGAGAAAATGCTTCTCGGTGTTTGAAATGTTCTGCCTCCAGATTGATTTCCACACCTCACTATGTCGGGTTTGAGAAGATCCCCCTGCCTGTACAGCCATTTCGTTCTCCTTTTCAATATGATAAGCACTGCGCACAGAAAATAGTCCCTTAGCCGTTCCTCTCCAAATGAGTTTATCTTCTTGATCGGTGGAGCTTATGGTTAGAGAGAGGATCGACTTAGTCTCTTCTCTAGAGAACAGTCGCTCCAAAAGTTCCAAATTCCAGCTATGTGTGTCCGCATCAATAAGCTGGCTGACTGTGGCTTTTGGGTCTAATAGTAAAGGAGGAGAATACACCGTATGCGTAGGCGGTCTAGGGAGCCATTTGTCCTTCCATATGTGGACTGATTTGCCATTTCCAACTCTCCACACAAGGCCATCTTTGACTAGATCACGAGCCCCTTGGATACTCCGCCATGCGAACGAAGGCCGGTTCCAGGGAGTGGCATCAAGGACCGTGCTATTCGGATAATACTTGGCCTTCATAATTTGTGCAATAAGGCTGTCCGGTGCTTTCCATAGGCGCCATATTTGTTTTGCCAACAGGGCTTTGTTGAAGCAAACTAGGTCCCGGAAGCCCATACCTCCCTGAGTCTTCGATAGCCCCATCTTACTCCAACTCAACCACTGGATTTTAGTCTCATTTTCTTTATGACCCCAGAAAAATCTCGCCATAAGAGAATTAATCTCCTTACATAAAAGCTTCGGTAGTCGGAAAACACCCATACAATAAGTGGGGATTGCTTGGATCACGGCCTTTATTAAAATTTCTTTCCCCGCCTGGGATAGAAACTTAAGCTTCCAATCCTGTAGGCGCTTCCACACCCTCTCCTTGATACGTTTGAAAGCCCTCGTTCGAGATCTTCCCACCAAGGCGGGCAACCCCAAATAAATGTCGTATCGTTGATTTGTCGGAATCCGAGCTATCTCTTGGATTTGTTGCTTGTCGTCATTTGAGGTGTTCCGACTAAAGAACATGGCCGTCTTATTTGTGTTCATCTTCTGTCCCGAAGCCTCCTCATATAGTTTAAGGATGGCAGTCAGGTGATTCCATTGAGATAAATGTGCCCTGCAAAACAGTAAACTGTCATCGGCGAAAAAGAGGTGACTTAAAGTCGGCCCCTTCCTCGATGTTGGCACCCCTGTTAATCTCCCATCCATATTTGCTTGGGTCAACATGGCACTCAAAGCTTCTGCACAAATAAGGAACAGGTACGGTGATATTGGGTCGCCTTGTCGGAGACCCCGCGATGGGGTGATAAGCCCACAAGGGTTCCCATTCACCAATATCGAATATTGCACTGTCTTGACACACATCATGACTAGTGAAATCCACCTCCCATCAAAGCCCATCAGCTGCATCACAGCTTCTAAAAAACCCCATTCCACCCTATCGTAGGCCTTGCTCATATCGAGCTTAACGGCCATAAAACTTTTTTTTCCTTTCAACCCCGAATGCATTGTATGGAGCGTCTCGTAGGCCGCAAGTACATTATCCGTAATGAGGAGGCCCGGGATAAAAGCACTTTGTTTTGGGTCAATAATCAGAGGTAAAATCTTTTTTAACCGATTAGCTAACACCTTCGATAAAATTTTATAAAGCACATTACATAAGCTAATTGGCCGAAATTCCGTAACGCATTGGGGGTTCTTATTCTTCGGAATTAAAGCTACATAAGTTAAATTCAGAGCTTGAGGTACCATACCAGAGTTAATAATACCAAGTAAGACGGCACACACTTCCTCCCCCATGGTAGGCCAATTCTTTTGAAAGAAGCATGCATTGAGCCCATCCGGGCCTGGTGCTTTCAAAGGTGCCATCTGAAATAGAGCTTCTTTGATTTCCATTGCTGTAAAATTCTGGAGCAGCTCCTCGTTCATAGATTGCGTGACCCGGCTTGATAGAGGCTGAATGCAGGGACCATAATCGCCCGGGGGGCCCTTAGAAAAGAGCTGAGCGAAATAAGCCACAAAGGCCCCTTCAACCGACTCTCTAGTCTCCCAAGTCAGCCCAGCTTCATCAGTAATTCTGCCCACCTGATTTCGTCGTCTCCTGGAGTTGGCACAAGTATGGAAATACTTTGTATTACGATCGCCATACTTAAGCCATTCCTCTTTCGCTCTTTGTCTCCACCAAAGCTCTTCCTTATCAAGCAAGCATTGAAGTTCCATCTTGGTTTTTTTGATCTCTTCTTCAGCCGAACCACCCTCCCTGGTTTGGAGAATTCTGAGTCTCCGTTGCAGGTTTTGTATCGAGTCTTGGAGGCTTTGTTTATTCTCCTTCCTCCAGAGAAGCACATTTTCCACACAAGCTTCCATTTTAGAGGAAAAGTCTGCCCACTTCGTAGCAGGTCGCCCCTCAAATAGCCAAGAATTTTTTATCACCTCCCTGCACCCTTCATCCAAATCCCACGTAGCATCATAATAGAATCTTTGGCCTTCACGATTCTGTATTGCAGCCCCACAGAGTTGTAGAACTAAAGGAGCATGATCGGAGCTTATGGCCGTACCCACAATAAGTCGAGATTCCGGGAACATGGTTCTCCACGCAATATTGCAAACTCCCCTATCAAGCCTTTCCTTTATGAGTGCTTGGTCCTCTTGGCCGTTACTCCAAGTAAACCTTGGGCCTTTATATCCCAAATCAGTTAGTCCACATTCCTCTAAGGTTTGTCGGAAGGCCTCCATGAGATGTCTGTGCCTTATGTTTCCCCCATGTTTTTCCGACAGTGTCAAAACCTCATTAAAATCACCAAGGACTAGCCATGGGTCAGGGGCTAACCGAGCCAAATGTTTTAAGATGTTCCATCCTTCATGCCTTCTAGTTGGGTCCGGGTGGCCGTAGAATCCGGTGAACTTCCAATATAAATCCCGCTGACGGTTGTGAACTATAGCATTTATGTGACGTTTGCTATAATTTTGAACCTCCACCTCCCATCCTTCTTCCCAAAATAAGGCTAAGCCCCCGCTTCTTCCCACACAATCCACCACGAACATATTATCAAAACCCATCTTCAGACGGATTGGCTCTAATTTTTCTTTTTGTAATTTAGTCTCCATTAGGAAGACTAAATGGGGACGCTTATCTTTCACCATCCGGCGAAATTCATGAACTGTTCGGAGGTTCCCAAGCCCTCGACATTTCTAGCTTAATATGTTCATTGCGGTCGGCGGGGCTGGTCACCAGCCGCCACCATCCCCGATCCTTCATTGAAATCATTTGTATTGCTTACCAAGCTGGGCGTAGATTCAGGCCCCTTGGATTTTCCGTCGCTCCCAATAACCCGTTTCTTACAACTGGTTTCAGCAGTATGCTGAGAGTCAAGAGATGTTTTCATCTCATCTCTACTCTTCCGTTTCCAAGAGCCTTTGGTCCCTCCTTGGTCACTTTGAGTTAATTCAGTCCCCAATGTTTTCCCTTCCTTGGCCTCTTTCAACGAGAGTTCAATCTCTGAAAGTTTTGGACCTGAATATGGGCCCCCAACATTGGTAACTATCCCCTCATAGCCCACGGCCTGCTTCGGCTGGCTGACTCTTATTGCTTCATCCCTGGACTGCCACGTTCCGCGCTTGTCATTGATTGGTGTTAATTCTGCCAGCAAACTTCTCTTTAAAGCCTCCCGATTCTTTCCTTCCTGAGAGCCATTCTCATGCGCCGTTGTTTTGATGGATTTGAATTCAAATTTTTCCTTCATAACACTCACATTATTACCTTCCATATCTGTGTTGCTTTTGTTTAGGAAAATTCCCTCTTTCCTCCCTGTAATTCCGTCAGCATTGAAGGTTGCAGTTTTCGTGGGATATTGTTGCTGACTTTCCGGATTTGGCTCGCCTGCACCGGCGTTCTTGCCTGATTCCTCCGCTCCCCGTTTCCGGTCCCGGCCTCTCCTTCCAGTATGCTCTGCTTTTTTCGGCCAGTTTTCTTCCTCCTGCCTTGTGGGTCTATCTGCATGTCGGTCCAGCAATCTGTCGCCGCTTCTAGTTGGTGAATGCGCCCTCATCTATGGTCCAAACTGGGTGAAACCCTCCTGGTTTCTCATAGTTTTCCTCTTCAAACATCCCTCTGGCCCATCACATATTATTCCACAGTGAAAACAGAATTTGGGTAACCTTTCATATTGGAAACCAATCAGATGAGATTTCCCTTCATATCTCAGCATCCGGCCTCGGGGGAGAGGCTTGTTCAGTTCAATCCAGATCTTCACTCGAAGGAATTCCCCCCACCCAATTCCGTCTCCGTCCGTGTCCACCTCCTCAACGGTCCCAACTGAGCTTCCCAGTTTTAGTCCAACTTCTCTGCTCATGCAAGCCAGCGGTAACTTCATCATTCGCACCCAGAAAGCAGCTTTGTCAAAGCGGATATCTGTGGGCGATGATCTGCCATCGAAGTCTTCCACCAAGAAAAGATTGCCTTCAAACACCCAGGGTCTTCCTTCTAAGACTCGCATCTTATCGTTGGCTTTCTCAAATTCAATCAAAAAAAGGTTCCCTCCTATAACTTTGAAAGACATAGTTCCAGTAAGTCGCCACCATCGTTTAAGCGTAGTTTTGATAGACTCCTTGCTTACTACTCGCTCCGACATGAGTTTCCCCACAATGCACAATTGTCCACGGTTAATCACCTTTGTCACATCCCCAGCTTGAATCTCCACCTCTGCTTCCTCACCTTCAGATAATGAAAGCTTAGCCCAAATGTTGGGCAGATCCTCCGCCATTGTCACCACAGAAACGAAATAATACTCTCAAAAATCTCTTGAAGATTATGAGAAACTTTTCCTTCTCCTCTAGTTCTAGGCTAGAGAGAAAACAACCGCCAGGAAACGTTCTGATGGATTCCTCCAGTACCACAAAAAAACAATCCTTTCGCACCAAAAATTCCGGTTAGGAACTCCAATCTCTCCCTAGTGGCCTCAACGGACAATAGGTAGCGCCACCTCAAAGGCTACACCTCCCATTGTCCCCACTAGTTTCTTCGAAGTTGGAGCTTTCCGGTCACCGGAAAAAAAACGTCAATAATTATTGATGTACGGAAATGCGCCACATCAATAAAGTTTTAATTAACGTGTCACTGTAACCACGTCAATAATTATCAATGTGGTAAAAAGTGTGTTATTGTTAGCCACATCAAAAAACACTCTGTTTTTTGTACTGTATGTTAAATTACTATTTATCTCAAAAGCTTAAACTTATAATAAGAAAAGATAAATTTTATCAACACTTTAATAATTTGAAAAATCCTTAACCTCTTAACAACAAATTTAAACGTTTGATAACAATTAACTCATTCATCATTTTATTAGCTTTCTTATGTTTTTAAATAGACACTAATTATAATACATAATAGAAATAAACCACTTCTAATGTTATCAAGTAATAATGATAACATACTATATATCTTTGAATCATTCAATTCTAATCCTAAAATTCCTCAAACCAAGAGTTGGTTTCTTATCTTCCCGGAAGTTACCATGCGTTCATTGACTAATTGCAATATGTACAACCATCTTGGCTTTAATTATTACTTAACCCAAAAGCAAGAAAGAAGACTTTTGTTTCGTAATTTTCTACGGTATTCCTTAACTGGGCTTTGACTACTACATGGGTAATTGTTGAATACGAGACTGATCGAGTACCTTAACTTACATTGCTTTTTTTATGCATCTATCTAATTAATCAGATCAAACTTATAAAACTGACCACCTAAAATAGAATCGTACAATCTCAACCACCTAAACTTCAGTCATCAGTTTCAACGTCCACAGTGTTTTCGTACGTAGTCGATCGAGAGGAAGACAAACTTTTTTGGAATTGTTTCACGTGATTCTTCCGCGTGTGTTTTTTTTTTTTTTCCTTTGGGCGGTGGAGTCACGAAAGCTTACATTGTGAGAGTGATTTATACCTAAAAAATTGCTCACAATTTCACTAGCGATTTTGGATACCTGAACCCATTAATGAAGAGGCTGAAAGCTTGGAGGAGACGTTATTTTAATTTTAACATATAGTATTTATTTTAGGGTCAAAATTTAAAGTCAATATATTTAACAGTATACATGATTTTACGTTATTTAAATTTTTTAAAATACGTACTAACATTAACTTCATATATAATGTTAGATGCGTCACTCGTTGCGCATGAAATGGGTACTAACAACTTTGGCAAATTGTTACGCCTTACTGGTTGCGCATGAAATGGATACTAACAACTTTGGCAAATTGTTACGCCCTACTTCACAAAACGTGAAAAATGAGGCACTCATTTCTCAAACTATTATTCAATTTGTAATGTTTTTGCAAACTTTTAATTGAAGTAATATTCTCTCAAACTATCAGAAAATTGCAATATACTTCATTTGTACCAATAAATTTTAAAAATTACAGAAAATAACATAAAATATATAGAGAAATGCTTAGTGTCAATAATTTGCCTATATTTTCTTTATATTATCTTACAAATGCAATAGATTAACTATTAACAAAGAAATAGATAACCTGCAGCTCAGAAAGTCATAATAATACCATGACTTATTTGTTTCTATCTGAAATCTATTAAGCGTGATGTATACATTATTAATAGATTGATATTCCACGTTAAAAAAACGTAGATCATAGAGAAAGCCAATTATAAGGGATTCGCTTACAGTATTCCTTTCTAGCATAAACGTTAATTTCAATGTAGACATTATTAATTAAAAAAAAAAAAAATAGCCCATTATTAAATTTGGCTCCTATCAAAATAGAAATTGCATTTTCATTCATGCTTTAGCATCTCTAAAAAGGCTCTAAATAAACAATTCTGGCTCCATTCCGACAGATGGTGACATGATATAAACACTTATGGTGTCCTAATTAAAAATCAGAGTACTTTTTATTAATTATAGTACATAAAAAGTGCATATATATATATATATATGAATAAGTCAGAAGCGAACAAGTAAAATTATTTAATTAAATAAAAGTCATAATTCTTTCTACAGTACAGATCATGCATATAAATACGAAAACACTTTCCTATAATATTTTTCAAAGTATTCTCAATTGAGACGTTGAAATATATATACAGCAACTCATCAATCATCTTCTTCATTGCTTTTGAGCCATGGCGCCTTATGAGACACAATTCTCAGACCATCATATGTTGCTCAAGCCAGAACATGCAAGTTTATGTGATCTTGTTCGGTTTCTACTTTTCTCTACATCAGAAACGAGTAACATCCACTACACGAAAGAACGAAAGGAAGATTTTTGGCGCCGATGGTACATATTCAACTCCCTCTTTGCGCAGAAACTCCTCCTTTCTTGGGGAAAGCCCATGGTTCAAGTGGGGTATAAGCTGGAGCTCTGGTTGAATCTTCTTCCACAAAATGGTGGATTTCTCATGCTCTTGTCAAATTTCTTAAAAGGTCAGGTTAATTATTATTTTTTAATTCTATGTAGCTAATTAGTTAATTAGTATATTGAGCATCATATAGGTTAGTTCCAAATATAAAGGAATTGCATGCATGGAGTAATATTAATGCTATTATGTATGTTTTCTAACGATAATTAATGCATAATTAAACCATGCTTGGGTTAATTTATGTAGGAAATGTGGTGTGGCCGGATAGTTCATCGGCGACGTTCACATCTGTGGTGGGAAATCTTGATCAAAGAAAGGAATTAGACAAAAACATCAGACCTGAAAACCCAAAATATAACGGTTCCCTTGCTATGATGGCCTCCAAATTGGCATACGAAAATGAAGCATTCGTTCAAACCACAATCAAAGATCAGTGGGGTGTAAGTATCATTATCATTTATATGTTTAAATATTTTATGATGCCCATTTCCCATTTCCCGTGAACCATTTTCTTTTTTCTTTTTTGTGCAGATGGAATACTTGGGGTTCTACAACTTCTGGAACGGTAAGAATTAAGCAACCTTGATTGTATATTCTTAAAAAAGTTTATGGTTAGACAGCCACAGGTCTAGGTTACTACAGTATTCTTACCTAATCTCTTGATCTGAAAGAAACCTATCTTTGTAATATTGCTTGTACTTAAAACTTTCCGTCTTTAGACATAAATCATCAGCAATAATACATATTGGGTGAACGGTACGTAGTACTGTTGGTTGTGATTAAAATATGGCAATTTGAAGTTAATTTATGGCTGTGATTAAAATATACACTCCAGATTACTATTAGATTTGTCCGCTGATGTAAACAATAGGCTTAATTAATTTTGTATGTTGTTGTAATCACAAAATTAAATAATGATGGCTTCCATGATTGAGAAGAAAAAGTTCAGTTGTAAATTAAAGAAGGGAAAAAAAAAAAATTAAAATCACGTTGCTTGCACTTTTAAGACGATAATTTTTTTATCAAGTTGGACCAAAATCAGTTCTTATCTTCGTTTTTATCAAGACGATAATTTAATTAATGTAATCTATATTTTTTTTTCGTTCCTCATAAGACTGACACCATTCTCCTAACCATTAGGCCTCACAAATCTGGGTGTAATATTTTTACCATCTGTTACTATATATGAACTTGTTGATGGATGATTCTTTAATTTATTATGCCATGTCTGATAAATTAATTAAGCTAATTTGTACCCAATAATTTGTTTATTTAACGTTCGCAAATCTAAAGAACAAATTAACCATTCATTTTTCAAATAATTCTGCTTCTATTATTGCTTTTAGTTAGTATATATATGCTTTGCTTGCAATTATACAATATATTTTATCTTCGTTTTCGAGCACGTAGAAAAATAAAAACAGTGGTAATCCAAATGCTTGACACGCACAGATTACATGGGAAAAGTTTCGACTCAAGCCATGATGTTCCAAGATACAAGAGTTCAACCTAACCTGCTCGTGGTTGCATTTAGGGGTACCAGCCCATTCGATCCAGTAGCATGGCAGACAGACGTCGATCTCTCGTGGTTTAAGCTCGAAGGCGTGGGTAAGATTCATGGTGGCTTTTTTAAAGCTCTGGGCCTGCAAAAGGGCAAAGGGTGGCCCAAAGAAATACAACAAGGAAGTAAGCAACCACAATATGCTTACTATGTAATCAGACAAAGGCTGAGAGAAATATTGGAAAAGAATGAGAGTGCGAAATTTATATTGACGGGGCATAGCTTGGGAGGAGCATTGGCAATTCTGTTTGTGACTGTTCTGGCAATGCACGAGGAGGAATTGTTGTTGAATAGGTTGGAGGGGGTTTACACTTTTGGGCAGCCAAGGGTGGGAGACAAGCAACTCGGAGATTATATGAAGGAGAAGTTGAAGGAGTATAATGTCAGGCATTTGAGGTATGTTTACTGCAATGATTTGGTACCTAGGATCCCTTATGATGATGAAAATGATCTCTTTTTTGAGCATTGGGGGCCCAGCCTCTACTACAATAGCTTTTATAAAGGAAAGGTCAGTGCTCTCTGTCTCTCTCTCGTTCTCTCTTTTTAGATGTAGTACAATGAGATTTACACTAGGCCGTCTGATTGGAGTGCAGGTAGAATTGGAGCCAAATAAGAACTACTTTGCATTATTATGGGTTATACCGAAGTGCGTAAACGCAGTTTGGGAGTTGGTCCGGAGTTTCATAATTCCATACATAAAGGGTCCCGACTACAAAGAGAGTTGGTTAATGAAAATGATTAGGGTGGCTGGATTGGTGTTTCCCGGATTCGCAGCACATTGTCCTCAAGATTATGTTAATGCTACCCGATTGGGGTCCTTGGCTCTAGACGGCCTCCAAAACCCAATTCATCAAAGAGATTCTAAAGTCGTTGATTGACCAGCTAGACAACAATATGTCATACCTTTCAAGTTTTCGTTGTGGTAACCGGCAACCGGCAACCGACAACTTCTTCTTAATTAGTAAGATGTACTTTGAAAGGATAATGTGATTTTATTTTATTTTTATCTACTTTAAGAGAGAATTACGTCTTTTAAACCTATGCCTACTTTATGGGAGCATGAAATTGTTAGAATATAATTAAATAATTAATCTCTTCTTATAAGATTAAACTTTTACGATAAGTGATTATTTAACCTGATATCAGAGCTAACTGTCATGAGTTCAAACTCAAAGTTAGAGCCAAAACGTGAGGGAAAATGTTAACTATACTAGGGAGAATATTAAAGTATTGATTAAATTATTAAATTTACCTCTTCCTACCAATTTAAGCTTATGAAACAAGTGGCAATTTAACATAAATATCTCTTTTATATATACATATACAAATGTTCAAGAATCAAGATCAAGAAGAAAATTGATTCTACTGACATGTATATAATTATATGAGATATGTTATACATCATTTCATAGTCCTTCTCTCATTCTTTTACTTTTTAAAATTATCATTAGATCTGTGAGGCTTACGTATGGAATTAACATGAATCCACAAATTCAATAATAATTTTAAAAAATAGAAGAAAAATATTCATTTCTCATAATTATACCCAACATCAATTAGAAATTTCGTGGCCGTGATTAATTGTAAGAATGGCAAAAGAGAATCAGAGATCATACATCACTGTACTCAAGAAGAGTTGCCCATTTTCCTTCCCCAAAAACAAAATAATAAAATAAATTATATTGCCCATAAATTTAGCAAATGGAAAACTTTCAAAAATCAATGTATCAATCATATTTAATAATATTCATAGTGAACATAATCTCTAGTCATTTCAGTATTCCCATTTTTGCGCCAAGCTGTGTTGGACCCTTGGTGAAAAGGAAACTTCCAAAAGGGAGAAACAAAACCTGTCAAACCAGACAGAACAGTGGCTATGACTCGGGAGTCGGGAGGATATAATTGAAGAAGAATATTGTCAAATAGGCTCACGTGTTGTTAATGCTCTTTTACTAAGCAACATAATTGAGCGTGTTTTGTGAGTTTTTTATGTTACGTACGTGATATTTGCTATAATTTTTTTTTCCTATTCTATTCTATTCAATATGGAGAGAGTGAAAAGGGGTGGTTATTAAAGGAGATCTTTACCGCTCTTAATCCATAAAATAAAAAGGAAATAATATAAGAGGGATAGAAATTTATTCTAAATCAGTTTGGAAAAAATAGTGTCAATTATTCATAAACATTTAAAATACATATTAAATTATTAACCTTATTAATAGCAATTTATTAATATTGACTAAATTTAATGTGTCTTTTAAATATTTATAGACACTTTGCACTATTTTTCATGGGTTGAAAGATATTTTCTCCAGACCGGTTTGAAAGAAATTTTTGTCCATACGAGAGTAAGTAAGAATAATTTCAAAGACAAGGTGATAAATGTCTCATTTTTACAATTAAGTGTGCCCACAAGATGGCACATAAGTGTTCAAAGCAACCCATTTTTCAGAGGAGAGAAGCTGCTGAAGAGTAGGATCTCTTACCAATTCCTTTTCACACTAAGACACTCAAAAGAAGTATAGTACATATATAAAAATAGAGATATGATATACATCATTCTCTCAATCGTCTTTTGACCATCTTTTTTTTTGCAAATCTAATGGATCTACCATTTATTTGTGAACTCATGTAGATCCTACAAAAATTCAATGGTAGATTTATTCATTCATTATAGGGAGATGGTTAATTAAGAAAATAATTTTTAGCATTTCTCATAAAAATATGAAATCGCTCTCCTATATTTCCAAAGTATTTCCAATTGAGACGTTGACATATATAGAAACTCATCAATCATCTTCTTCATTGCTTCTAATTAAGCCTTGGCACCTTATGAGAGTCAATTCTGTGACAATTATATGTTGCTTAAGCCAGAAAATGCAAGTTTGTATGATCTTGTTCGCTTTCTGCGCTTTCTTTTACATCAGAAACCGGCCAGTAGATTCATCCAGCGCACGAAGGAGGAAAAGGAAGATTTTAGGCGCCGATGGGTCATATTCATCTCCCTCTTTGTGCAGAAACTCCTCCTTTATTGGGGAAAGCCCATGCTTCAGATAGGGAAAATGTTGGAGCAGTGGCTGAATCTTTTTTTCAAATATTTTAGAAGGTTTTTTATTTATTTTATGTACAGTAGCTAATAATTACTAGGAGAAATTTTACAAAATCCCATCAACTTTCACACGTTTTAAAATTATTTCTCAAAAGTTTAAAAACCCATTTATGGTATCAAACTTTCAATTTTTTTGCAATGTCCCACTCCATTACAATTTTTCATAAAATATTGTAAAAATTTCCAAAATACTCCTTTTTTTTTTTTTTTTTTAATAACAAAATTGCAAAAATTCGAGCTTAAATATTTTTGTAAATTTCGTTGAATTTGAACCAACGCCTAAATCTTTGTAATTTTTTATTTTATTTTTTATAACAAAAAAAACATGAGGGGGATTAATTGCAGTTTGAGTTGTAATACAACCACAACTTAAATCCAACTTTGGCCTAACTTCTAGACCAAATTTATTTCTTTCTCTCCTCCACAGGCAATTTTTTTAAACTTAAGAGAAAAGTTAGGCAAAAGTTGAGTTTAAATTATGCATTTATCATTTTCGTTGCAGTTTCTCCTAATTAGTATATGAGGGATGATAGGTACCCAACTTAGAAGCCTAACTTAATTCCAACTTTTGACTTATTTTTTTAAAAAAGCTAAATAGAAAATGAAAAAAAAAATGTGTGAAAGAATAATATCTATTTTTGGTCCTTGCTAGCTTTATTTAGTATTTTTTTAAAAAAAATACAAAATGTTATTCTTCTTCATAAAAGTATCATTTTTTTTTTAAAAAAAAACAAATGACATTTTTATGAAGGAAAATATCATTTTATTTTTTATTTTTAAAATACCAAAGAAAATAAAGACAGAAAATAGATATTATTCATCCACACATTTTTTTCATTTGCTATTTAGCTTCTTTCTTTCTTTTTTTTTTTTAAATAAAAAAATAAATCAAAAGTTGAACTTAAGTTGGGCCTCCAAGTTGGGACTCTAGCATTTCCCTTAGTATATTGAGCAATGCATCATATAGGTTAGTTCCAAATATAAAGAAATTTCCCAAAATTGTATGCATGCATAGCCATAGTAGTAATGCTATATATAATATATGCATGTGTTATAATGCAATTGTAATTAATTAATGCATAATTAAACCATGATTGGGTTAATTTATGCAGGAAGTTTTGTGTGGCCGAATAGGCCATCAGCCACGTTCACATCTGTGGTGGGAAATCTTGATAAAAGAGTGGAATTAGACAAAAGCATTCGACCTAATAACCCAAAATATAACGCATCCCTCGCTATGATGGCCTCCAAATTGGCATATGAAAATGAAGCATTCGCTCAAACCACCATCAGAGATCTATGGAGTGTAACTATATATCATTTACTTGCCAAAACATATATAATACATGCATTTGTTTAATTTTATGATGCCCATTGCCCATCAATGATCATGATACAATTTCTTCTTCATTTTTTTTCGCAAATGAAATACTTGGGGTACCTCAATCAGCTGTGGATTACGCTTCATGAAGCGGAGGTCACTAGTTCGAATCCTCATCCCCCTTCCCTTGTGTAGACAAGTCAAAAAAAAAAAAAAAATTAGGATGACTGTTATTATTGCTAATACGACAAGTCGTTACTTATAATGAAATTTTTTTGTTGTATTCACAACGACTATAGGAAGTCATTGCTAATAGAATAGTATTAGGATGACTGGTCCCCAAAGGATAGCTCAATTGGCTGTGGACCATTCCTCATGAAGCGAAGGTCACTAGTTCGAATCTCCTTGCCCCTTTCCCTTGTGTGGACATGTCAAAATATATATATATATATATATATATATATATATATATATATATATATATATATACTAGTTGAATCCCCTTTCCCTTGTGTGAACATGTCAAAAAAAAAAAAATAATAATAAAAGTATTAGGATGACTGTTATCGTAGCTAATACGACAAGTCGTTTATAATGAAATTTTTTTGTCGTATTCACAACAACTATAAGAAGTCATTGCTAATAGAATAGTAATAGGATGATTGTTATTGTCACTAATAGGACAAGTCATTGCTTATAATGACTTTCTAGTTGTTGCTAAAACATTGGTAGCATCCCCAAAAGGTAGTTTATTCGGTTAGGACCATACCTAATGAAATGGAGGTCATTAGTTCGAATATCTCTCTCCCCCTCTTGCATGTACGGACATGTAAAAACAAAACAAAACAAAACAAATGGTGGCTATGGCCAAATTTTCTGTAGTGCGTTGAGATTCCAAGAAATAATTTGAGCAGGTGCCGCCGGGCCTTGGAATATTCAACTAAAGGAATAAGACTTTACATCCCACTTGCTCCTTAGCGTGTGGAATATTTGCTCTGCAACTGTACAAACGTGGGTCAGTTGAATTGATTAGTCGGGCTTTTGGAAGGGTATTGCTAATGACCCATCCCGGGGAGAGTTCTTGTCCAATCTGGTCCAACTAGGACTCAGGGACGGAACATAAACTTTGATGGGAGGAGGCCAAGCATAAATGAGAAATATATTAATATAAAGAGGTTAAAATATAAATGAGAAATATATTAAGATTATAAATTAAATTAATATATAAAAATAAACTTAGTATAAATTCAGTGTTAACAAAAAAAAAAAGTCACAAAACAATTATTTCATAAAATATATTTCAATTATTTCATAAAATGGAACTCACCGATTTTTAGATCTCGAAAATCATCTATAATTGAATATGTACTAAATAGCACTACAATTTCTCTTTCAATATACAACATCAAAAAATAAGTAACAAAATTCAGGTTAATTTCCACGGCGTAATCATCATACAGAATGCATTTTGTATCAAACTCCAGTACGTTATGCATCTAAAATACTGAGAAATGCTGATTACGACAAGGCAATGCTTGGGTGCAATGTATGTATACATGCAGTTGTGGGTCGGCCAAAGCTTTTCAAAAGTCTTATTACAACAACTTCGGAGGCGGGGCCATAGAGCTTTAGTTAAAACATGCTTTTGGACGGCTTGGGAGCCTTTTGATTTATGGGCCAATTGGCCCATCTTTTATTTATTTATTTTTTTTTTTAACAAGTCTTCATTCATTCAACAAAGAGATTAAACAGATAAAAGAAAAGAAAAAATCAAATACAAGCTTACTAAAAGTCTCAACCGGACAGATCTCAAAAAACAGGAATAAGATCATTAAGGGAAATGAGTGATGCGAATACTGCTCGAGAAAACTCTTGTCGCAGCGCATACTGGTGATGGATACAAGCATTAGAAATACAAATACTCCTATGAAACATCTAAACAAGCTTCCTAAAAAGTCATGAAGATTTAGATGAAAGGTAACTTCAACAATAAATTATATAAAATTACCTTAGTAATTTTTATACTTATTTTTCATCACAAATGAAAAAGAAAAAGAAAAGTCAGGCCTCCGGGAGATAATAAGAGACGCGTATCAATTAAGCTTGACAATGAAAACAAAGAGAATGAAAAGGGCAAGAAATTGACGTCTTATTTCTTTCTTCCCCTTCTTAATTATCATAGAAACGTGATTATGCATTCACACAGCACAGGCCTTCAACAAGTTGTAATTTTTTTTTTTTTTTTTTTTTTTGACATGTCCACACAAGGGAATGGGGAGGGGAGATTCGAACTAGTGACTTTCACTTCAAAAGACATAATTCATAGCCAATTGAGCTACCCCTTAAGGACCAACAAGTTGTAATTAGGAGAATGAAAAGGGCAAGAAATCGCAAAATCGCAACATAGTTTATGAGTTTAGGTTTTATTATTATTATTATTTATATATATAATTGTTAACATGCTAAACTCAACTCAGCTATCAAGGTATAATTTCTTTTTCTCCTTTCCCATATGAAAAAATAAAATAAAATAAAAAAATTTCCCCTGGTTGCAGTTAAAGACATTAACAGTTAAGGCACTAACCGCAATCTCTTGTAGACCTCTAAATTCCATTATGTTTTTCCAGCCCAGTGAGTTCTTGAATGGTATGAATTTCATGTCTTATGTCAAATCCCAATTGGCAACCTGGGTTCTGCTCAAGGCAAGAAAGAGATAAGCCATGTGGGTTGAAGCATTTCTATGGACAAACAGTGTAGCCATCACCCGTAGATTGGGGCTAAATAGTAAATAAGCTGACCTAAGCCTAAAACTCATTCTGCAATACGCGCGTGCACAAATCAAACTACGCCTTTGCTGAACACAACGAAATAAAAGCTTCAAGGAGCTTCAAGCCAGCACAAAAAAAATTATTGTTATTGATGATCGTGAAAACCCATCAAAATTTTAGTTATTTTCTTGAAAATTTCACATGTCAATGTGAACATGGTGGAGTAGGGCATAACCCTCCATCTTTCCCTTCCGGTACTTATGCCCTACTCCACCATGTTCCTCGGACTTTTAGCTCCCTGTCGCCTCCCTTTGTTGCACCATCTGATCCCCATGCGCCTGTCGTGGATTATCTCACGCTCCACCCTGCCGACTCCTTCCTCTGTTGATTTTTTTTTTTTTTTTTTTTTTTTTTTTTTTTTTCTGTACGTGCTTTTGTGGTTTGAGCTTGTTGCGGACACTTTGGCTACTGAAGATTGGTTTTTCTCTTCGTCCAATTTGTTTTGGAATTCCTTCACCAGCTTTTGCTTGGTTGTGATCAGTTCAGTTGATTGCGAATGCATGGGTTCTATGCCACTTGGTTTTTGTTTTGGCTAACACTTTATGCAACCCTTCATGGTGGACTAGGAGTTTGTTTATGATTGTATTTGAGAAATAAAGCTTTTAAGTCAAAAAAAGTTTTTAAGCAAAAGCTTCATTTTTAAGCTTTTGCTAAAAATAGGTTTTTGTCATTTTTAGGCCTTCTGAACATTTAAAAACGCTTTTAACTTTTTTTTATCAAACGAATACTTTCTCATTCAAATAGATTTTTTGAGTGTTAAAAGCACTTTTTTTTTTTTTTTTACTATTTGTTTGTACTTAATTAATTTATTTACGGTAATTTTCATTTTAGGGTCTGCTGTTGGAAAGTTCACCCATTTTTCAGTATTTTAAACTCATGTAACCTTTTCCCCATTTACTGTTATATATATATAATAAAATAAAAAACATAAATGAAGTGCACCAGACGTCCACTTGCTTAAGTGCAAAGTTGCATCGCTTGTAATACTGGGCAGTGGGCACACCGCTTTTGCCTTCTGAAAATTGCAACATGAAAGTCTTATGGTATAATTGGTAGGGATTAATTACCAGATTAGTTTGCCTTATAGGTTTAGAGGCCAAGTCGTTTAGCTTTTAATGGGTAGGGACCAAAATTTTGAATGGGTAGGACCAAAATTGAATGGGCGGGGACCAAACAAGCTAAAATTTGTAAGATAATATTATGTTATTGTTATTTACTTTATTTGGTATTTTAAGTATATTAGGTTTACCTTTTCTTATTCTACTAGGTCTATATTATTAGCCTATATATAGGCTCCTTTTGTACATTATATAGCGTGATTCAATATACAACTTTATTCTCAATATGGTATCAAAGTCAGGTTCAATTAGTTGTGGCCCACCGTCACCCATTGTCACACGTATTAACTTGAATGTCTTCTCGCCACACGTGAGGGGGCATGTTGGAAGTCCCACATTACCTGGGTATTAAGGAAATTGTCCATTTATAAGGTTGAGGAGAAACCTCAACTCTTGAGCTAGCTTTTGGGTCGAGTTAGGCCCAAGATCCATTTCTTTGATGCTGATTGGGCAGGTGATCCAACAAATCGTCGCTCTACCACTACTTATTGTTTCTTACTTGGCACCTCGCTTATCTCTTGGCAAAGTAAGAAACAGACTGTTGATGCTCGATCTAGCACCGAGGCAGAATATAGCTAACACTACCACGGAGCTTCTTTGGTTGCGATGGCTGTTACAGGATATGGGTGTCTCTCTTTCTTCTACTACTCCTGTATACTGTGACAACAAGAGTGCTATTCAGATTGCTCATAATGATGTTTTTCATGAACGGACAAAACATATTGAGATTGATTGTCATTTTGTTCGTCATCATCTTCTTCAGAGCTCACTACAGTTTCATTCTGTCATGTTCTGTGATCAGCTTGCAGATATCTTTACAAAGTCACATCCTTCAGGGCATTTTCGTGATCTTGTGTCCAACCTCAAGTTGGTTTGTAGCACTCCACCTTGAGCTTGTGGGGGGTTGTTAGATAATATTATGTTATTGTTATTTACTTTATTTGGTATTCTAAGTTTATTAGGTTTACCTTTTCTTATTCTACTAGATCTGTATTATAAGTCTATATATAGGCCCCTTTTGTACATTATACAGCGTGATTCAATATACAACCTTATTCTCAACAAATCAGATTAGAACCTTATGAAAAAAATTCAAACGAATTAGGAGGGGCATTGGTGGTTGGTTCTTTAATTTATTTTGTCTCGTCTGATAAATTAATTAAGTTTTGTGCCTAATAATTTGTTTCTTCAACGTTTACAAAATCTAAAGAAAAAATCATTCTTCTTCTGTTGTTGTCTTTAGTATCCGCTTTGCTTGCAATTATACAATATTTTTATTCTTCTTATTTGGCCACGTAAAACCCAAACATTTTTAATCCAATGCTTGACAGATTACCTAGAACTAGAACAACCGTCAACTCAAGCCATGATGTTCCAAGATACAAGAGCTCAACATAAGTTGATCGTGGTTGCATTTAGGGGCACCAACCCATTCGATCCAGTAGCATTGCAGGTAGATGTTGATCTCTCGTGGTTTGAACTTAAAGGCGTAGGTAAGATTCACAGTGGCTTTTTGAAAGCTCTCGGCCTGCAAAAGAACAGGATGGCCTAAAGATATAGAACAAGGAAGTAACCAACGACAATTTGCTTACTACGCAATCAGACAAAGGCTGAGAGACATATTGCAAGAGAATAAGAGTGCGAAATTTATATTAACGGGACATAGCTTGGGTGGAGCTTTAGCGGTTCTGTTTGTGACTGTTCTAGCAATGCACGAGGAGGCATGGCTGTTGGATAGGTTGGAGGTGTACACATTTGGGCAGCCAAGGGTGGGAAACAAGCACCTCGCGGATTATATGAAGGAGAAGATGGACAAGTATGATGTCAAGTATAGGAGGTATGTTTACTGCCATGACATGGTGCCTAGGATCCCTTATGATGATGAAGCTAATCTCTTTTTTGAGCACTGGGGGCATTGCGTCTACTACAATAGCTTCTATGAAGGGAAGGTCAATGCTCTCTCCCTCTCTCTCTCATTTTAGATGTGGTACAATGAGATTTACACTAGGCCTTTCGATTGGAGTCCAGGTTCTATACGAGGAGCCGAATAAGAACTACTTCTCGCTATTATGGGCCATACCACAGTGTTTAAACGCAGCTTGGGAGCTGAACCGGAGTTTCATAATCCCATATATACTGGGTCCGTATTACAAAGAAAGTAGGTTAATGCAAATGCTTAGGGTGGTCGGATTGGTATTTCATGGATTAGCAGCACATTGCCCTCAAGATTATGTTAATTAATGCTACTCGATTGGGATCCTTAGCTCTACAACTCCAAAATGACTAAAATCCAATTCATCAAAGAGATTCTAAACTTGACTAACCTGTTATATATGGAAGTGCCATACATATTATTCGCTTATCAATGTAATAATTTTAAGGTTTTGTTACCCTTCTTCTTCTTTTTTTTTTTTTTTTAATTTTAATTTTAATTTTTAAAGAGTCAATGTAGCAAGTGTTGTCCTAAATAATTTTGGATGCTTCAATAAAGGCATTGTTAGGTAAGTTAATAAGTGGGCATTGCTTTAGGATTTAGTTGTCTATTTAAGCATGCATTGTAATTCAATAGAGACAAAGTACTTTGATGGAATAAAATTATGCGAAAGAAATTTTCTCATTCTTCTCTCTTCCTAGTTTGATGGAATAAAATTATGAGAAAGTTAGATCTTAACTCGATTGTTTCCCATAAAAATCGTGTGATCCACAACTATGCTACCCCTACCAATCTAACTCCATGACAACTACCATTCCAACACCATCACTGTCACCTAGCCCAATGACAGAGCCAAGAATTGATTTTAGTAGGGGCGACATTAAAATATATATATATAATTTAAAATTAAAATAAAATATTTTATACCACTATAAAAAATTTATATTTTATGAAGCCTAATGACCATCAATATTATTTATTTGATGCTTATTCTTTAAATCTTGCTTTCTTTTTGTTCAGCCAAATTCACTGCCCTCCAAAAACCCAACCTTAGAGGAGAAATTGTAAGAAATAACACTAAGAAATTAGCTGATTGGTGTGTTAGTCAACTAGTGTATTGTTACAAAACAATGAAAAGTCTAGGGACCTACAAAATTATGAGCATGTTTGATATTACATAGGAAAATAGAACTTGTCTCTCAAATTTTGCTAAAGTTCTAACACTACAAAACTTTAGCGGTTTGGTACTTTTTGTTTAGGGAAAAGTACACTTTACCCCCTCAAAGTTTGTGGTAATTTTCAATTCGACCTCAAATGTTTCAATTTTTTTAATGCACCCCCAAACTTGCAAATTTTTTTCAATTCGACTAGTGTAATCCCAAAATTCTTATACTGGCCCTAATTTTTTTTTTTAATTTAAAAAAAAAAAAAATTCAGGGTGGCGACGGCCATTTGGCCATTTTTTCACCCCCTAATTTTTTTTTTTTTTTAAAAAAAATTAGGTACCTAAAATATACCATGTACAATGTAGCAACTAAAATTGAAAGTTCAATTTAAAACTAAGTGATCCAATTTTAAGGTTTATTAGAGTCCATGGTGACGGTGAGCTTAGAACCTATTTGTGATTGCATTGGAAAATAAATTTTTTTATCTATAGAAAAAGCTTGAATATTTTGTTTTTTCTTTTTTGTTTTGTTTTTTTTTATCTTAAAAAAAAAAAAAAAAAACGACCTCATTTTGAAAGTTTTCCTAAAACAAATTTTTGGGCTAAAAAACTCAAAAATTTGTTTTTATTAAACAAACATCTTATTTGTATGAAAGGACTTTTTAAATACTAAAAACACTTTTAAAATTATTATTTGATGCAATCACAAACAACCCGTAAAGAGCACCCAAATTGAAGTGTATATACCACGTACAATTGACCAGACTTAAACAACAAGATCAAATTGATTCTTTATTTGTTCACGCAAGTGACCCACCTTCCAAATAATTTGGCAACCATTATAAATAGAATTGGATTCTCTTTATTTTATTCAAAATGGAGAAGATCCTTTTCCTCAAAGTAATAGGATTCCATGTCCATTATCATAAGCATTTACCTATTCTTTTCCAATGTTTGAAACTTAAAGAACTACAGTATAAAATCACAGATATATAAAAATGAATTCACTTTCCCATATTTCCAAAGTATTCCCAATTGACACGTTGAAATAGTTCATCTTCTTCATTGCCTCTAAGCCATGGCAGCTTGTAATGAGAGTAAATTCTGCGACCAGTATATGTTGCTTAAGCCAGAAGATGCAAGTTTATTTGGTCTTGTTTGGTATCTGCTTTTCTCTACATCAAATACAAGTGGCCATGGATTCATCCAGTGCAAGGAAGAGCCAAAGCTGGAAGGTTTTTGGCGCCGATGGTACATATTCATCTCCCTCTTTGCACAGAAACTCCTCCTTTACTTGGGGAACCCAATGGATAAGATAGGAAAAATGCTGGAGCTGGGGCTGAATCTTCTTTCAAATGTCTTAAAAGGTTTCTTTCTAATTAATATGCAAGCATGTATGCCAAAATTGCATGCATATATGCAGTGATACTGCTATTATAATTATGTATTGTTCTAATGAAATTGTAATTAATGATAATAAATTCATAATTAAATCATGATTTGGTTCATTTATGCAGGAAATTTTGTGTGGCCGAATAGGTCATCAGCAAAGTTCACATCTGTGGTGGGAAATCTTGATCAAAGAGTGGAATTAGACAAAAACATTAGACCTAGTGACCCAAAATATAATGCATCCCTCGCCATGATGGCCTCCAAATTGGCATACGAAAATGAAGCATTCATTCAAAAGACAGTCAGAGATCACTGGAGTGTAACTATTTTTACATGATAAAACATAAAACATTTGTTTAATTTTGCCATCTTATTTATGATTATTAATTTTCTTTTTCATTTTTGCGCAGATGGAATACTTGGGGTTCGACAACTTTTTCTGGAACGGTAAGAAGCAACCATTGTGTATTAATAATCCTTAACAATTTATGGTTGGATAGCCACATGCATGCCTAGGTTACTACAAGTACTACTGTAGAAAATAATCTGCGGCTGAGTTGGGTACTTCTATTAAAATTAGCAAACTATAAATTTGTTTTCATGTGAAACCACACCTCGATCGCCAGGAAAAATGTTTGGATTAATTGTATAGCTTTTACTACAATTTTCATACAAATTGATGAGACAATATATAATTGATCAAATAAGTAAGAATATATGGTTAACAAGTAAGAATATATAATTGATCAAACCACATCTCTTTTCGTATTCAATTAAAAAAAAAAAAAAAAGGTTAGCGACTAATTAATTAAATTGGCAAGAGTCATATTTTTGACTTAATTATTTTCTCAATTATATATAGACAGTCATATTAGTTTATAAATTGAGTTTAATAAAAACTAGGGTAAAGTCCACTTAACCCCCTCAAACTACTGCCCCATTGACAATCTATCAGCAAACTATCAATTACAATAATTTACCCCCCAAACTACTAAAACATTGACAATGTACCCCCCGATGCTAACAAAATGACAAAATTACTCCTAAATTTTTCAATACGACAAAAATACCCTTAAAATTTTGAAAAAAAAAATTAAATTTTTGTATTTTTATTTTTAGTTTTGTAAGGGTAATTTCGTCATTTTGTTAAAATCCGGGGTACATTGTCATTTTTTTGATAGTTTGAGGAATACATTGTCGCAATTGATAATTTATGGAGTAAATTGTTATTAAGGTAGTAATTTGAGAGGGTTAAATAAACTTTACCCTAAAAATTATAATACTCTAACAACATTGTTGTCGTGCTGGTGGAATATTGTGGTCATGATTCACATGTTTAATTGGTGCTATTCATAACATGCACGTTACCTTTTTGGATGAGTATATGATATATATATATATATATATATATATATATATGTAGCATCACCACACGTGAAAGTATTCTTGCCTAACCTTTTTTTTTTTTTTTTCTAATATTCTTGCCTAACCTTGATATGAAAGAAATCGCCCTTCTCTCTCTCCCTCGAAGTAGGGCTGCGAGTTGAATGACTCAGCTGGTGCACTTGACATGAAAAATGCATCCTAAATAATTTCTGGAAATTATTTTATATACTGTACTCCAAATTTGATAAATTATGTGATTATGTTGCTCAAAAGAAGAAGAAAAAAGGAAAGAAAAATTGAATTCATATATATATATATATATATATATAAAGAGTGGTTTATTTTCTCTAATGAACTGCTGTGTCTTAAAATCCTTGGCCCATGTATTCAATTTGGGTGGGTATGGCTTAAATTATATCCCACACACACACACACACACACACATATATAAATATATATATATATATATATATATATATATATATATATATATAATTTATAAACCACTCTTTATATTGTCTCTCCATGCTAACTGGAGGACTCAATTTTGAAATTCCCCGCAGTGCTATTTGTGACAATTTTTATAAAAGTTAAAATTATACACTTTTTTTTTCTTCTTCTTTTAGTATATGCTTTGCCTGCAATTATACACTATTGTTAATAATAATAATAATAATAATAATTTTTTTTAAAAAAAAAAAAGTGTTGTTAGAAACTTAGAGATATGTCTGGAGACAAATTAGACAATCTCTAACATGTTGTAATCCAATAATGCTGATAGATTACCTAGAACAACCTTCAACTAAAGCCATGATGTTCCAAGATACAAGAGCTCAACCAAACCTGATCGTGGTTGCATTTAAGGGCACCAACCCATTCGATCCAGTAGCATTGCGGACAGATGTTGATCTCTCGTGGATTGAGATTAAGGGGGTGGGTAATGTTCATAGTGGCTTTATGAAAGCTCTGGGCCTGCAAAAGGACGACAAAGGCTGGCCTAAAGAAATACAACAAGGATCTAAACAATTTGCTTACTACGTAATCAGACAAAGGCTGAGAGACTTATTGAAAGAGAATAAGAGTGCGAAATTTATATTAACGGGACACAGCTTGGGTGGAGCATTAGCGGTTCTGTTTGTGACCGTTCTTGCAATACATGAGGAGACATGGTTGTTGGATAGGTTGGAGGGGGTGTACACATTTGGGCAGCCAAGGGTGGGAAACAAGCAACTCGGGGATTATATGAAGGAGAAGATGGACAAGTATGATGTCAAGTATTTGAGGTATGTTTACTGCAATGACATGATGCCTAGGATCCCTTATGATGATGAAGCTAATCTCTTTTTTGAGCACTGGGGGCCTTGCGTCTACTACAATAGCTTCTATGAAGGAGAGGTCAATTCTCTCTCTCTCTCTCTCTCTCTCTCTCTTATTTTAGATTAACACTAGGTCTCCTGATTTGGAGTCCAGGTTCGATCGGTGGAGCCCAATAAAAACTACTTCTCATTAAAATGGTCAATACCGAAGTCTTTAAACGCAACGTGGGAACTGGTCCGGAGTTTGATAATCCCATATGCAAGGGGTCGAGAGTACAAGGAAAGTTGGTTGATGACAATCATTAGGCTGGTTGGATTGGTGATTCCCGGAGTAGCAGCACATTGTCCTCAAGATTATGTTAACGCTACCCGAATGGGATCCTTACCTCTAGATCTCCTAAACCCAATTCATCAAAGAGATATTAAAATTGACTGACCCGTGGCTAGATTTAAAACTTCCACACATATTATACGCTTATCAATCTGGCAAATTCATGCAGAACGATAAGAGTTGAATAATTGGATTTGTAATTAATTTTATTTAAGTTTTATCGTAAATTACTTTAGGTAATTCAATAATGGGCATTGTTCTTCCTAAATTAATAGATAATATTTAGTACGTTTTACTCGCAAGTGCACAAGATCAAACGATAGTATAGTGTAGCAAGTACGAGATCGATTCCACGAGGATTGTTGATTTTATTTAGAATTGATTAAAAGTATCAAGTTGTCACTAAATTGATATTATGAAAAAGAAATAACAAGATATAAAGATAAAGTAAAGGCAGGGCTTTGATATCCACCACTAATTATACTCAAATAATATAACAATATACCAATGATTCAATCATATTATGAATACCTAATGTTTGCCAACCTAAGGGTATGGGTGTATACTCCTTAAGTTATTGATTTTCCTAAGCAACGAGTTAAGCATGGGCGTATACTTTAACTCTTTTTTTTCTCAAAGGATTTAGCATGGGTGTATACTAAGTTGTTCTTTAAGAAAGCATAAATCTATGAAAATCGACAAATACATGAGGCCCAGGGCATAGATGTCTACTCCCGATTCCCCATGTTGATTAACCCAAGAACCTGGTGTGAATTTCTTTTGTTACTCTTATTAAATCCAGAACTCGGTCATCCAAATTGATTTAATTAACTAGTCTATACCACATGCATATAATGGTCAATCACATACATATGAGGAATTCAAGAAAACATGCATTAATTAAGTTAAGCATCACAATATGATTATCACAAAGGCACCAATATTGAAATATTAAATAAACATAATTAGGGCTTCAATTTAACTCTCCTTAAGAGTTAGTTACACATAATTAAAATAAAACTAAAAAGAAAAGGGAAAGAAAGAATCGAAAACCGCTCCTAGAAGTAGCCTCCAATTCCTCTTCCCAAAGTTATCTCCTTGAAATTGTGTATTGAATTATGAGGTTTAGATGTCTATTTTATAGGGCTTAGGAGATTCCTAGAAGCCTTAATAATCCTAGGAAATTCGGAGATTTAAGCCATAGTCTAATTAGGATAAAAAAAACTTAAGTGCAAATTGAAATAGAATTCGTCCAGAATTGCATTCCTATCTTGCGGGGTGATTTTGGAATAGCGGCAGTCTGAATTAGGAATTTTGCAATGAGTTATATCATTTTGAGTTAGCTTTCTAATGCTACTTAAATCACATCAATCGGATATTTGAGCTGAAAGTTATGGTCAAAATACCGAGACGTGTGCAGAATCCAAATTTGAATCCAATCCAATTTTGACTCCAATTTGAGAAATTCTGATTTAATCATTTCCTTTATTTGACTAAACTTAACCACATCATATTATGATTGGTTAAGCTTAATCATATCTTCTAGGTCTTCCCAATTTTTTCTTTAAGCTTGAAACTTTTCCAAAAACGCTTTTTTTTCTTCCAAAAACCTATAGAACAATGAAAATACAAAAATAAAGTAAAATGGCACAATCTAACAATACTAAGGAATTAACACATATAAGTTATGAATATTTTGACACTTAACAGGCATATATATTGCTATGTTATGTAAGTTAATAAATGAGTATTGCCCTAAGATTTAGTTGTCTATTTAAGCATGCATTGTGCTGTAATAGAGATGGAATTTGATGGGATAAAATGATGAGAAAGTTATCTTCTCACTTATCTTTCTCTTCTCCCCTCCTCTCTCTTTTTTACCTCTTGATCTTCGAATTCTGTCTAGCTTTTCTATTTCTAGCTTCTTTCTCTTCTCTTTGGTTTTTAGCCAAATTTTGCTGTGTAATTTATATGATTGTCTTGCATCAAATTGGTGTCACATCCTAACTCAATTGTTGCTCTCCAAAGATTAAAAACTCTCAATTAAGAGTATTAAATTTTTAATCGTTTTGACACTACCGCTAATAACTGATAACTGTTAAGTAACCGTATAACCGCTAATAAACGTTTTAGTGTTTAATACTATTTAAAATTGGCCATAAATAGTCCAAAAGCTATTTAAAATAAGTTCTTAAAAGAGGCCAAACATAGGCCGAAACCACCAAAATTTGCCCAAAAGATTCATACCTAAAAAGCGATTATGCAGTACATTTGTGATTTTCAATAACCACTAATCAGTAGTTATTTCAAAGGAAAATGCTAGGTGTTCTTCTAATGTTCTCCTGATGTCCTCCCAACTGTGATGTGACTTTTAAAATCATCGTTAAATTTGAGATTATCATTATTGACTTAATCTATTGGTGATTTTAAAAGTCCCATCACAGTTGGGAAGACACTAAAAGAACACATAGCATTTTCCTATTTCAAAACTGTCTAATGCAGTTGCGGTTGTTAGGGGTGAAAATGCGGTCGGATAATAACCGTTTGCATCCGCTATCCACACTTATCCGCAATCTACTATCTGCATATATGGATGCAGATGTGGATAGCGAAAACTTATATCCGCAAATACGGATGTGGATAGCAGTTTTAGGGTATGCAGATGCGGATATTATCTGCATCCGCATTCCTTTATATATATATATAAAATATTTTTTAATTTATATATTTTGCCAGATTTGTGTTTCTTATATTTGCTAAATTTGTAATGTTATTAGTTTTCACTTTTAGAAAACTCTTTTAATTTGTTATGATTAATTGTCTTATATGTTCTTCCTTTATTATTATTATTTTTAATGTTTTTTCTTGTTACCAACTATAGATTTATTAGAAGCTAAATATTAAATAATGTATGTGATGAAAATTTATTGGCAAAATGATTAAAAAGTGTGATATGAATATTAATAGTGTTGAACTATTAATTATGTCTTCTTCTTCTTTTTTTTGTTTTTTTTTTTTTTTTGGTATTTACTAGAAGCAATAATTAGTGAATTATAATTTCAAGGTCTAAAATGCTCATCACCTCAAATGCGGATAGCAGATAATATTCGAATTTATTATCCGTATTACAGCGCGGATGCGGATAATAATCGCATGATGCGGATGCGGATGCAAATATCAAAAACCATTATCCGCATTTTACGGATGTGGATGCGGATGAGGATAATATCCGCATCCGCATTCGCATTTTCATCCCTAGCGGTTGCAGTTAGTGGCGAAGCTAGGATTTTGGTTCAAAGGGGTCAAGATTAAAAAATAAAAATGAACAAAAATTTATTTTAATATTTTTGAGGTATTGCCACACTGTGCCATGAAGTGTGCTATGTGTTTGTATGGATCACCGAAATAAAATAAAAAATAATTAATTTTTGTTTAAAACATATAAATGTAAATTATAATTTATTTTTGCTTTTTATATTCATAAACAATTAATCTTTACTGACCAATTAAAATATAAAAGTGTGCATAGACATTTTGTTATTTAATAATAAATTAGTATAAAAAATTGATTACATACCTCTCAGAAAAAATAATTAAACACTTTATTTGAATTGTTTAATGGCTTGAAAAAGAGAAATTTGGCTGATTGAATTTGCAAATCACAAATTTAAAATCGCCAAATCGCAACATAGTTTATGAGTTTAGGTTTTATATATATAATTGTTAACATGCTAAACTCAACTCAACTATCAAGGTATAATTTCTTTTTCTCCTTTCCCATATTAACAACACTGTTGCATGTCGTGCTGGCGGTGGAATATTGTGGTCATGATTCGCACGTTTAATTGGTGCTATTCATAACATGCACGTTACCTTTTTGGATGAGTATATGATATGTAGCATCACCGCGTACACGTGAAAGTATTCTTACCTAATTAACCTTGATATGAAAGAAATCACCCTTCTCTCTCTCCCTCGAAGTAGGGCTGCGAGTTGAATGAGTCAACTGGTAATGCACTTGACCTGAAAAATGCATCCTAAATAATTTCTTGAAATTATTTTGTATACTGTACTCAAAATTTGATAAATTATGTGATTATGTTGCTTAAAAGAAGAAGAAAAAAGAAATGAAGATTGGTAACTCCCGGAGTAGCAGCACATTGTCCTCAAGATTATGTTAACGCTACCCGAATGGGATCCTTACCTCTAGATCGATCTCCTAAACCCAATTCATCAAAGAGATATTAAAATTGACTGACCCGTGGCTAGATTTGAAACTTCCACACGTATTATCCGCTTATCAATCTGGCAAATTCATGCAGAAGGATAAGAGTTGAATAATCGGGTTTGTAATTAATTAAATTTATTTAAGTTTTATCGTAAATTACTTAATATCTTTAGGTAATTCAATAATGGGCATATATATTGATATGTTACGTAAGTTAATAAATGAGTATTGCCCTAAGATTTAGTTGTCTATTTAAGCATGCATTGTGCTGTAATAGAGATAGAATTTTATTGGTTAAAATGATGAGAAAGTAATCTTCTCACTTATCTTTCTCTTCTTCCCTCTTCTCTCTTTTTTACCTCTGGATCTTCGAATTCTGTCTTCTCTCTTTCTAGCTTCTTTCTCTTCTCTTAGGTTTTTAGCCAAATTTTGCTGTGTAATTTATGTGATTATTTTGTCTTGCATTAAATTGGTATCACGTCCTAACTCAATCGTTGCTCTCCAAAACTTAAAAACTCTCAATTAAAAATACTGAATTTAAAAAAGAATACTGAATTTTCAATCGTTTTAACACTACCGCTAATAACTGATAACTATTAACGGTATAATCGGTAACGGCTAATAATCATTTTAGTGTTTAATACCATTTAAAATTGGCCATACATAGTCCAAAAGCTATTTAAAATAGGTTCTAAAAAGAGGCCAAACATAGGCCCCACAGATAGAAGAGCCTCTGGATGCAAAGTGAACACCTGAAATAGAGAGATCATTAGAGGCATGATTATGCTCAAGACGAACTTCATGAGCAAGGAGATGACTATAAAGGTTATCAATAGAGATTGGATCCACTCGGGTTGTAACTGAGGTGACAAATGAGTCATATTCACTGTTGAGTCCTCCAAGGAGAAATCTTTATCCAATGGCTTATCAATGGCAGCCAAAGTATCAACCACCTTGGTGAATTTATGAAAATATTCCGAAATTGACATGCTTCCCTTCTTGAGAGTGGTAAGTTGAAGGCGAAGTTGCATTGAGCGAGCACGGGCTTTGGAAACAAACATAGTTTCCAAAGTAAGCCATAGGTCCCGTGCAGTGACACATTTAACGACATGAACTACAACGTCGACGATGAGAGATGAGATCAAAATGCTAAGCACCAGCTGATCACGCATGTGCCATTTAAGCCAATCTGGATTTGTAGACACAATGTCAACGTCATCTGTTTTGGACTTGAGGGTTGGAGGAGGACTTTTAATGGAACCATCAATATGGCCTTGAAGATCTTGGCTTTTGATGATGGGCAAGATTGCAAATTTCCAGACTAGATAGTTGGTATCAATGCGTTTGTGAGGAAAAGAAGAGGGAACAGTGTAGGTGATGGGATTTTGCGGAAGAGGATGAGGCAGCCATAGAAACAGAAAAAAAAAATAATAATAATAAAAAACAACTTAAAAACGACGTTAGTCTAGGAAAGCTCTGATACCATGTGATAATTTGGTAACTCTAGTGTTTGGGTTGTACTGCCTTACCATCAATTGTGGTTAAGGCTTTGTATATATAAATAGAACTGTTACAAGAGATAACATAGAGATTACAAATACAAATTCAAATTACAAATGGTTTATCTTAACTAATTCTATCATTATCTTCACTTGAATGGTTGTTTGAATTCTTGATAACATGGAGAGAGTTATCAGTTGATAACTCTCTAACAGGCTGAAACCACCAAAATCTGCCCAAAAGATTCATACCTAAAAAGCGATTATGCAGTGCATTTGTGATTTTCAATAACCACTAAGTGTTCTTTTAGTATTCTCCTGGCGTCCTCTCAACTGTGATGTGGCTTTTAAAATCACAATTTTTCTCCTTACCCATATGAAAAATAAAAAATAAAAAAATTGCCCCTGGTTGCAATTAAAGACATTAACCACTAAGGCGCTAACCGCAACCTCTTGTAGACCCCTAAATTCCATTATGTACACTACAAAAAATGGTATGAAAAACATGTTTTTCCAGCAAAATGAGTTCATGCATATATGGTATGAATTTCACATCTTATGTCAAATCCCAATTGGCAGCCTGGCTTCTGCTCAAGGCAAGAAAGAGATATGCCATGTGGGTTGAAGCATTTCTATGGACAAACAGTGTAGCCATCACCCGTAGATTTGGGCTAAATAGTAAATAAGCTGACCTAAGCCTAAAACTCATTCTGCAATACGCGCGTGCACAAATCAATCTACGCCTTTGCTGAACACAACGAAATAAAAGCTTCACGGAACTTCAAGCCAGCACAAAAAAATCATTGTTATTGATGATCGTGAAAACCCATCAAAATTTTTTAAGTTATTTTCTTGAAAATTCACATGTCAAATTGATTCTTAATTTTGAAAACAAATATATATATTCAAATTCATGACATCTAACTCTGATACTATATAAAATCACAATTTGTTCCAAAAATTTATTATAAAAAAAGATAAATTTAATCATTTAATTAACACTTTAATAATTTAAAAAATCCAACCTATTAACAACAAATTTAAATGTTTGATAACAATTAACTCATTCATCATTTTATTAGCTTTCTTATGTTTTTAAATAAACACTAATTATAATACATAATAGAAAGAAATAAAAGACGCTAAAATAAACCACTTCTAATGTTATCAATTAATAATGATAACATATTATCTTTGAATCATTCAATTCTAATCCTAAAATTCCTCAAACCAAGAGTTGGTTTCTTATCTTCCTGGAAGTTCCATCTTGGCTTTAATTATTACTTAACCCAAAAGCAAGAAAGAAGACTTTTATTTCCTAATTGTCTACAGTATTCCTTAACTGGGCTTTGACTAGTACTACATGGGTATATAATTGTTGAATACGAAATTAACTTCATGCTTTTATGCATCTATCAAGCTTAATTGATCAGATAAAACTTATAAAACCAACCATGCACCTAAACTTAATTCAGTCATATCAGTTTCAACGTCCACAGTGTTTTCGTACGTAGTCGTGGAAGACAAACTCTTTTGGAATTGTACGTTTCACGTGATTCTTCCGACTTTTTTTTCCTTTGGCCGGTGGAGTCACGAAAGCTTACATTGTGAGAGTGATTTATACCTAAAAAATTAATCGCTCACAATTTTACTAACGATTATAATGAGAAGGCTGAAAGCTTGGAGGAGACGTTATTTTAATTTTAACATATTTAACATATTTATTTTAGGGTTAAAATTTAAAGTCAATATATTTAATACTATACATGATTTTACGTTATTTAAATTTTTTAAAATATATACTAACATTTACTTCATATTTAGATGCGTCACTGGTTGCGCATGAAATGGATACGAACAACTTTGACAAATTGTTACGCCCGACTTCACAAAACGTGAAATATGCGGCACTCCTTTCTCAAACTATTATATAATTTGTAATGTTATTGCATTGAATCAATATTCTCCCAAACTATCCCAGAAAATTGCAATATACTTCATTTGTACCAAAAATAACCAAAATACCCTTATAATAAATTTAAAAAAGTACAGAAAATAACATAAAATATATAAAGAAATGCTTAGTGTCAATAATTTGCTCATATTTTCTCAATATTCTCTTACAAATGTAATAGATTGACCATTATTGACCATTATATATATATATATATAAAAGAGAATAATTTTGTAAAATAAGTGATTTGACCAAGACAAACTAAACCAACAGCAGCTCGTATTTAACGCGGAGATCTAAGCATCCAGGCAATTAGCAATTTAATGAGCATAAACAGAGAAAAGATAACCTGAAGCTCAGAAAGTCATAATAATATCATGACTTATTTGTTTCTAGCTGAAATCTATTAAGCATGATGTACACATTATCAATAGATTGGTCCACGTACGTTAAAAAAACGTGGATTGAAAAAGCCAACTATTAGGTTTGACAAGCATAAACGTTAATTTCAATGTAGACATTATTAAAAAAAAAAAAAAAAAAAAAAAAAGGCTCATTATTAAATTTGGCTCCCATCAAAATAGAAATTGCATTTTCATTCATGCTTTAGCACCTCGATCTAAGGCTAATTAATTGGTATGATATTTTCAGGGTTTTTTATTGCAACTAAAATTGAAAGTTTAATTTAAAACTAATTAAGATCCAATTTTTAGGTTTATTATGTGATTACCATTTTTTTATTTTGTGAGCTTAGAGAGCATGGTTAATCATTCAACACCCAAATTGAAGTGTACAGTATGACAATTAACGAGACTCTTTAACAAGAAGAATTATAATTCTTTATTTTGTTCACGAGTAACACATTATCAGAAGCCAACAAGTAAAATTATTTAATAAGAGTCATATTAATTGAGCATGCTCTCTTTCTACAGTACAGATCATGCATATAAATACGAAAGCACTTCCCTATATTTTCAAAGCATTCTCAATTGAGACGTTGAAATATACAGCAACTCATCAATCATCTTCTTCATTGCTTTTGAGCCATGGCGACTTATGAGACACAATTCTCAGTCGACCATCATATGTCGCTCAAGCCAGAACATGCAAGTTTATGTGATCTTGTTCGGTTTCTACTTTTCTCTACATCAGAAACGAGTAAGTTCATCCACTACACGGAAGAACAAAAGGAAGATTTTTGGCGCCGATGGTACATATTCAACTCCCTCTTTGCGCAAAAACTCCTTCTTTCTTGGGGAAAGGCCATGGTTCAAGTGGGGTATAAGCTAGAGCTCTGGTTGAATTTTCTTTCGCAAAATGGGGGATTTCTCATGCTCTTGTCAAATTTCTTAAAAGGTCAGGTTAATTATTGTTTTTTTAATTCTATGTAGCTAATTAGTTAATTAGTATATTGAGCATCATATAGGTTAGTTCCAAATATAAAGGAATTGCATGCATGCAGTAATATTAATGCTATTATGTATGTTTTCTAACGATAATTAATGCATAATTAAACCATGCTTGGGTTAATTTCTGTAGGAAATGTGGTGTGGCCGGATAGTTCATCAGCGACGTTCACATCTGTGGTGGGAAATCTTGATCAAAGAAAGGAATTAGACAAAAACATTAGACCTGAAAACCCAAAATATAACGGTTCCCTTGCTATGATGGCCTCCAAATTGGCATACGAAAATGAAGCATTCGTTCAAACCACAATCAAAGATCAGTGGAGTGTAAGTATCATTATCATTTATATGTTTAAATATTTTATGATGCCCATTTCCCATTTCCCATTTCCCATTTTCTTTTTTCTTTTTTTGTGCAGATGGAATGCTTGGGGTTCTACAACTTCTGGAACGGTAAGAATTAAGCAACCTTAATTGTATATTCTTAAAAAAGTTTATGGTTAGACAGCCACAGGTCTAGGTTACTACAGTATTCTTACCTAATCTCTTGATCGATCTGAAAGAAACCTATCTTTGTAATATTGCTTGTACTTAAAACTTTCCGTCTTTAAACATAAATATTCATCAGCAATACATATTGGGTGAACAGTGGTACTGTTGGTTGTGATTAAAAAACGGCAGTTTGAAGTTAATTAATTTATGGATGTGATTAAAATATACACTTTAGATTACTATTAGATTTGTCCGCTGATGTAAACAATAGGCTTAATTAATTTTGTCGCTTGTTCTAACCTTTTTTTAATCACAAAATTAAATAATGATGGCTTCCATGATTGAGAAGAAAAGGTTCAGTTGAAAATTAAAGAAGGAAAAAAAAAAAATTAAAATCCTGTTGCTTGCAGGTTTAAGACGATAATTTTTTATCAAGTTGGACCAAAATCAGTTCTTATCAATTTAATTAATGTAATCTATATTTTTTTTCCTTCCTCATAAGACTGACACCATTCTCCTAACCATAAGGCCTTACAAATCGATCTGGGTGTAATATTTTTACCATCTGTTACTGTAAACTTGTTGATGGATGATTCTTTAATTTCTTTTGCCATGTCTGATAAATTAATTAAGCTAATTTGTACCCAATAAATTGTTTATTTAACATTCGCAAAATCTAAAGAATAAACCATTCTTCTTATATTATTGGTCTTGCAATTATACAATATATTTTATCTTCGTTTTCGAGCACGTAGAAAAAAAAAAAAAAAACAGTGGTAACCAAATGCTTGACACGCACAGATTACATGGGAAAAATTTCGACTCAAGCCATGATGTTCCAAGATACAAGAGCTCAACCTAACCTGATCGTGGTTGCATTTAGGGGCACCAGCCCATTCGATCCAGTAGCATGGCAGACAGACGTCGATCTCTCGTGGTTTAAGCTCGAAGGCGTGGGTAAAATTCATGCTGGCTTTTTTAAAGCTCTGGGCCTGCAAAAGGGCAAAGGGTGGCCCAAAGAAATACAACAAGGAAGTAAGCAACCACAATATGCTTACTATGTAATCAGACAAAGGCTGAGAGAAATATTGGAAAAGAATGAGAGTGCAAAATTTATATTGACGGGGCACAGCTTGGGTGGAGCATTGGCGATTCTGTTTGTGACTGTTCTGGCAATGCACGAGGAGGAATTGTTGTTGAATAGGTTGGAGGGGGTGTACACTTTTGGGCAGCCAAGAGTGGGAGACAAGCAACTCGGGGATTATATGAAGGAGAAGTTGAACAAGTACGATGTCAGGCATTTGAGGTATGTTTACTGCAATGATTTGGTGCCTAGGATCCCTTATGATGATGAAGATAATCTCTTTTTTGAGCACTGGGGTCCCTGCCTCTACTACAATAGCTTCTATAAAGGGAAGGTTAGTGTTCTCTCTCTCTCTCTCATTCTCTCATTTTAGATGCGGTACAATGACATTTACACTAGGCCGTCTGATTGGAGTGCAGGTTGAATTGGAGCCGAATAAGAACTATTTGGCATTATCATGGGTTATACCCAAGTTTCTAAATGCAGTTTGGGAACTGTTCCGGAGTTTTATAATCCCATACATAATGGGTCCTGACTACAAAGAGAGTTGGTTAATGAAAATGATTAGGGTGGTTGGATTGGTATTTCCCGGATTAGCAGCTCATTGTCCGCAAGATTATGTTAACGCTACCCGACTGGGGTCTTTTTGCTCTAGACGGCCTCCAAAACCCAATTCATCAAAGAGATTCTAAAGTTGATTGACCAGCTAGACGTCAATGTGACATATCTTTCAAGTTTTTGTTGGTGGTAACCGGCAACCGGCAACTTCTTCTTAGAAAAATGTACTTTGAAAGGATAACGTGATTTTATTTTATTTGTATCTACTTTAAGAGAGAATTACGTCTTTTAAACCTATGCCTACTTTATGGGAGCAATAAATTGTTAGAATATAATTAAATAATTAAGTTTATTTTTTCTTATAAGATTAAGCTTTTAGGATAAGTGCTGATTTAACCTAATATCAGAACTAAATGTCATGAGTTCAAACTCAAAGTTTGTGCTAAAACGTGAGGAAAAATGTTAACTATGTTAGAGAGTATTAAAGTATTGATTAAATTATTAAATTTACATATTTCTACCAAAATAAGTTTATGAAACAAGTGACAATTTAACATAAATATCTCTTATATATATACAAATGTTCAAGAATCAAGATCAAGAAGAAAATTGATTCTACTTACATGTATATATTGTAAATATACAATAAAGAGATAATTCTTTTATTCAAATAAATATTGTCATGTACATGGATATATATAAACAGAGTGTGTACAAAGTAGTCGTTGGTTTTCTAGAGAATTTCCTTGTACAGCTTGATATGTCTTTCCTTATTTTCACCCATGCTTTGATTGTATTTCCTTAAGTCTTGGTGTATGATATTTCTCTGATTGATTGTGCGTGTCTGATGGGATATTTCCTTCTTGATGCAGCACCATATCTTCATGAGCTGTAGAGGAGTGAGTCACGGCTGATTGGTTAACAGCCCCCCTAAAACTGATGGGGGGAAGACACACCATCAGTTTTCCTTTGAGAAAGTTGAAGCGAAGAGAGGATAAACCTTTGGTAAAAATATCCGCGACTTGATCAACGGTGGAGATAAATTTCAACTGAACATCTTTATTGGCTACTTTCTCACGGATAAAATGAACATCGACCTCAATGTGTTTCGTACGAGCGTGGAAGACCGGATTAAAGGCCAAAGCAAGCGCTCCAATATTATCACACCAGACTATGGGGGGAGACAAGAGAGGGAGGTGTAAGTCTTGGAACAGCATACGAAGCCAATAGAGTTCAGCCACTGTCATTGCCAAAGCCCGATATTCAGCTTCAGTGCTATTGCGAGAGACAGTAGGTTGCTTTTTGGCAGCCCAAGAAACAAGACAGGGACCTAAGAAAACACCATAGCCCGTCGTGGAGCGGCGATCATCCGGGTCACCAGCCCAGTCTGAATCGCTGTAGGCATGAAGGTCAAGAGAACCACGTGTAAAGTAGAGGCCATGGTCCACTGTGCCTTTGAGGTAGCGAAGGACATGTTTAGCCGAACTCCAGTGAGCTATAGTGGGAGCATGAAGGTGTTGGCAAAGCTGGTTTACCGAGTAGGCAATTTCAGGTCGTGTGAGGGTGCAATATTGCAAGGCACCCACGACACTGCGATATTCACTAACCTCGGTGAGAGGTTCCCCAGACAAAGAAGATAACTTGCTGCCTGATACACATGGAGCAGCATATGGTTTTGCACCAACCATACGTGCACGATGGAGGACATCCAATATATATTTGCTTTGGCGAAGGTGAAGACCGTGAGCTGTCCGGGTTACCTGAATACCAAGAAAATATCCAAGTGGGCCAAGATCCTTCAATGCAAATTCTTCTTGAAGGCGTTTGATGAGGGAGGCCAGCAGGTTGCTATGTGTTCCTGTCAAGATAATATCGTCAACATAAACAAGTAAGAACAAATGAACACCATGTTTATGATAAATAAATAAAGAAGTATCCATAGAGGAGGCCGTGAAGTCCAGTTCAAGGAGACACTGAGACAGCCGATGAAACCAGGCCCTTGGTGCCTGTTTGAGGCCATATAAGGACTTGTGCAGCCGACAAACATGGTGGGGAAGCATGGGATCAACAAAGCCTTGGGGCTGCTCCATATAGACTTCTTCAAGGAGTTTGCCGTGTAAGAAGGCGTTGGAAACATCTAGTTGACGGAGGGGCCAGCCAAAGTGAACGGCAAGTGCGAGGAGGACACGGACAGTAGCTGGTTTGATTACGGGGCTGAACGTCTCTGAAAAATCAACTCCAGAAATTTGATCAAAGCCTTTTGCGACTAAGTGGGCTTTATACCGATCAATACTGCCATCGGCACGTTGCTTCAACTTGTAGATCCATTTGTTACGAATGACATTCTTATGGGCAGGCCGTGGAACTAAACTCCACGTATGGTTGGCTAACAATGCATCAACTTCATGACCCATGGCTTGGCGCCATTGAGCTGAGGTAACGGCTTGGGAGTAACATGTGGGTTCAGGAACAAGGACACTATTAAGGGCTTGTAGAGGATGTTTGGTTGTGTAAAAAAGTTTGAAATTGGGGAATTCTTTGGGTTTGAGAGAACCCGTTTGAGCACGGGTGAGCATACAGGTAGGAGGGTGTGGAGGAGAAGTGGGAGTGGAAAGATGAGGTGGGACCAAATCAGGAGATGTTGTGGAAGAGACGGGAGAAGCAAGCAGGCTGGGCTGGGCGTGGCTTGCGTTGAGTTTGGAGTACCTGAAAGAGGAGGAGAATTGAGTGCCGAAATTTCTGGAGATGAGATAAGGCGTGAATTGGGGGATTGGAGGAGGGGAATATCCAGATTTTCAGGGATATTGATAGGTGTAGGAGCTTCATGGATATTGACAGGTGTAGGATTTAAATCAAGGGATGTGTGGTTTGGAGAGATCACAGGTGCATTAATTAAGGGAGAGGTGGATGTGGCTGGAATGGACAGCAAAGAGTGGGTAGGAGACGTGGCATTAGAGTGGGCAAGTGGTGGGATTTCTGGAATTAATGGAGAGGGGGTTGTTGCTGGAATGGACAGCAAAGAGGGCTGAGAAAACGTAGCACTTGATTGAGGAGATGAGGGGAGACCGGGAAAATTTTTCTCATCAAAGATAACATTGCGTGACAAATAAGTCTTTTTGGAGACTGGGTCGTAGCAACGATACCCTTTGTGTTGGGGAGAATAACCAAGAAAGAGGCAAACTTTGCTGCGAAAGGCAAGTTTGTGAGACGAATAAGGATAGAGAAGGGGATAACAAACACAACCAAAGCTTTTTAAGTGAGAATAATCCGAAGGGTGTTTAAACAATTTACCATAAGGCGAGTTATTGTTTAAGACGGGTGTTGGGAGACGATTTATAAGGAAAATGGCTGTGAGAAAAGCATCGACCCAAAACGTGGAAGGGAGACGTGATTGAGCAAGAAGGGATAACCCAATATCCATAATGTGTCTGTGTTTTCTCTCAGCAACCCCGTTTTGTTGAGAAGTGTAAGGACATGTAAGTCGATGTAAAATACCATTGGTGTCAAGAAATGAAATAAACTGTTTTGATATATATTCGCCGCCATTGTCCGTTTGAAATTTTTTGATGCGACAAGAGAAAAGATTTTCCACCAAAGTTTTAAATTTAACAAAGCAAGAAAAAACATCACTTTTATTGAAAAGAGGGTACAACCATGTGAAACGTGAATAGTCATCGACAAATATGACATAATATCGACTACCACTATGGGAAACAATAGGAGAAACCCATACATCTGAGTGAATGAGTTCAAGAGGACAAGTAGAAATTCTAGAGGAATCGGAAAATGGTAGCTGTTTGGTCTTTCCAAGTTGACAATGAGAGCATACATGATCAAGTGTGAGAGATCCAACCACGGGAAGTTGAAAAGAGGAGACAACCCGCTTGGTTATTTGAGAGGAAGGATGGCCCAATCTTGCATGCCAAATATCCAGAGACGTTTTGACACCGAAAAGAGCAACACGGGCACGGAATTTATTGATAGAATTTTTATTGATGTGAATGGGATAAAGTCCCCCTTCACTGAGACCCTCCAGAAGTGTGATGCTGGTTTTGTTGTCCTTGATGAAATAATGAGAACCGGTTAGAATGAAGAAACAAGCATTATCTATGCAAAATTGATTAATGGAAAGCAGATTAGCCATGGCTGAGGGACAGTGAAGAACATGTTTTAAATGTAGAGAGGATGAAGTTTGGAAAGTGAGAGAACCTTTATTTTGAATGGGTAAC
>NC_081546.1:6439751-6460205 GCF_901000735.1 Corylus avellana | reverse complement strand
TGGGTTTGAGAGAACCCGTTTGAGCACGGGTGAGCATACAGGTAGGAGGGTGTGGAGGAGAAGTGGGAGTGGAAAGATGAGGTGGGACCAAATCAGGAGATGTTGTGGAAGAGACGGGAGAAGCAAGCAGGCTGGGCTGGGCGTGGCTTGCGTTGAGTTTGGAGTACCTGAAAGAGGAGGAGAATTGAGTGCCGAAATTTCTGGAGATGAGATAAGGCGTGAATTGGGGGATTGGAGGAGGGGAATATCCAGATTTTCAGGGATATTGATAGGTGTAGGAGCTTCATGGATATTGACAGGTGTAGGATTTAAATCAAGGGATGTGTGGTTTGGAGAGATCACAGGTGCATTAATTAAGGGAGAGGTGGATGTGGCTGGAATGGACAGCAAAGAGTGGGTAGGAGACGTGGCATTAGAGTGGGCAAGTGGTGGGATTTCTGGAATTAATGGAGAGGGGGTTGTTGCTGGAATGGACAGCAAAGAGGGCTGAGAAAACGTGGCACTTGATTGAGGAGATGAGGGGAGACCGGGAAAATTTTTCTCATCAAAGATAACATTGCGTGACAAATAAGTCTTTTTGGAGACTGGGTCGTAGCAACGATACCCTTTGTGTTGGGGAGAATAACCAAGAAAGAGGCAAACTTTGCTGCGAAAGGCAAGTTTGTGAGACGAATAAGGACGGAGAAGGGGATAACAAACACAACCAAAGCTTTTTAAGTGAGAATAATCCGGAGGGTGTTTAAACAATTTACCATAAGGCGAGTTATTGTTTAAGATGGGTGTTGGGAGACGATTTATAAGGAAAATGGCTGTGAGAAAAGCATCGACCCAAAACGTGGAAGGAAGACGTGATTGAGCAAGAAGGGATAACCCAATATCCATAATGTGTCTATGTTTTCTCTCAGCAACCCCGTTTTGTTGAGAAGTGTAAGGACATGTGAGTCGATGTAAAATACCATTGGTGTCAAGAAATGAAATAAACTGTTTTGATATATATTCGCCGCCATTGTCCGTTTGAAATTTTTTGATGCGACAAGAGAAAAGATTTTCCACCAAAGTTTTAAATTTAACAAAGCAAGAAAAAACATCACTTTTATTGAAAAGAGGGTACAACCATGTGAAACGTGAATAGTCATCGACAAATATGACATAATATCGACTACCACTATGGGAAACAATAGGAGAAACCCATACATCTGAGTGAATGAGTTCAAGAGGACAAGTAGAAATTCTAGAGGAATCGGAAAATGGTAGCTGTTTGGTCTTTCCAAGTTGACAATGAGAGCATACATGATCAAGTGTGAGAGATCCAGCCACGGGAAGTTGAAAAGAGGAGACAACCCGCTTGGTTATTTGAGAGGAAGGATGGCCCAATCTTGCATGCCAAATATCCAGAGACGTTTTGACACCGAAAAGAGCAACACGGGCACGAAATTTATTGATAGAATTTTTATTGATGTGAATGGGATAAAGTCCCCCTTCACTGAGACCCTCCAGAAGTGTGATGCCGGTTTTGTTGTCCTTGATGAAATAATGAGAACCGGTTAGAATGAAGAAACAAGCATTATCTATGCAAAATTGATTAATGGAAAGCAGATTAGCCATGGCTGAGGGACAGTGAAGAACATGTTTTAAATGTAGAGAGGATGAAGGAGTTTGGAAAGTGAGAGAACCTTTATTTTGAATGGGTAACCCAGAGCCATTACCAACAGCTATGGTTTCGTCACCACCATAGGGTTCATGACGAGACAAGTTGGCGACGTCGTTGGTGACATGGTTGTTAGCACCGCTATCCGCAAACCATGGATCATCCTTAGTATGGGTTTGAGCTACCATGGCAGCGAGTTGAGCGGGAGGATGGCGCCCTTGAAAGCTGTAATCCATGCGATGAAAACAGTCAAGAGCCCTATGACTTAATTTTCCACAAATTTGACATGGGCTTCGTGATGCACCACTATAGGTAGTAGGAGAACCAGGTTTGTGTTGAGGTGTGAAGGAGCCACTGGGTTGCGTGAATTTGGACTTCAATTGATGTTGACGAGTTGCAAAGTGTGATTGAGTGGAGGAATGCTGAGGAGGACGTGGAGAAAACTGCATCTTGGATTTCCTGGGGCCATGGGGCGTGGACTTTCTAGCAAGCATTGCAAATGATTGTTGTGAGGAAAGATGGGCTTGATTCTGCTCCTCCAATAATACCTCGTGGGAGAGCAATTTTGATTGAAAGTCATCAAACTTCATGGTGGAATCATCCAGGGCAAAGGAACAAGCAGTTATAAAAGTGGTATAAGAGGCATTCAAACCACCAATTACATATGAAATGAGATCCTCATCCTCAACTGGCTTACCAATTGTTGCAAGCTGATCAGCCAAGAGTTTGGCATCGTGAAGATAGTCAATACAGGATTTGCTACCTTGATGAAGATTCTGCAATTGCCTCTTGAGATGGTGGACCCGAGCGCGGGATTGAGAGGCATAACGGTTGGATAAAGATACCCAAACCTGCCGGGCAGTAGTTAAGCCATACAAGGTGGAAATCACCTTGTCTGTGAGAGAGGCATTGAGCCAACTCATCACAAACTGATCCTTTTTGAGCCACAGTAGGTACTCAGGATTGAGATCAGTAGATTCCTTACCATGTAAATATACGATAAAGAGATAATTCTTTTATTCAAATAAATATTGTCATGTACATGGATATATATAAACAGAGTGTGTACAGAGTAGTCATTGGTTTTCTAGAGAATTTCCTTGTACAGCTTGATATGTCTTTCCTTATTTTCACCCATGCTTTGATTGTATTTCCTTAAGTCTTGGTGTATGATATTTCTCTGATTGATTGGGCGTGTCTGATGGGATATTTCCTTCTTGATGCAGCACCATATCTTCATGAGCTGTAGAGGAGTGAGTCACGGCTGATTGGTTAACATATATATAATTATATGAGACATGCTATATATTATTTCATAGTCTTTCTCTCATCTTTTTATTTTTCGAAATCAATATTGGATCTTTACGTGTGGAACTCACCTGGATCCACAAATCCAATTAAAAAGTAGAAGAAAAAGAATAATTTCTCATAATTATACCCAACATCAATTAGAAATTTCTTGGCCGTGATTGTAAGAATGGTAATAGAGAATCAGATCGAGATCATACATCACTGTTCTCAAGAAGGATTGCCCATTTTCCTTCCCCAAAAACAAAATAATAAAATAAATTATATTGCCCATAAATTTATCAAATGGAAAACTTTCAAAAATCAATATATCAATCATATTTAATAATATTCATAGTGAACAATGAACATAATCTCTAGTCATTTCAGTATTCCCATTTTTGCGCCAAGCTGTCATGGACCCTTGGTGAAAGGGAAACTTCCGAAAGGGAAAAAGAAACAAAACCTGTCAAACCAGACAGAACAGTGGCTATGACTCGGGAGTCGGGAGGACATAATTGAAGGAGAATATTGTCAAATAGGCATTAGGCTCACTTGTTGTTAATGCTCTTTTACTAAGCAACATAATTAATGAGCGTGTTTTGTGAGTTTTTTATGTTTCGTACGTGATATTTGCTATAATTGTTTTTCCTATTCTATTCTATTCAATTCAATATGAAGAGAGTGAAAAGAGATTGTAATTAAAGGAGTCTTTACTGCTCTTAATCCATAAAATAAAAAGAAAATAATACGAGAGTATGTAGGAATAATTTCAAAGACAAGGTGATAAATGTCTCATTTTTACAATTAAGTGTGCCCACAAGATGGCACATCTTGAAGTATTCAAAGCAACCCATTTTTCAAAGGAGAGAAGCTGCTGAAGAGTAGGATCTCTTACCAATTCCTTTTCAAACTGAGACACTCAAAAGAAGTATAGTACATATATAACAATATGAAATCACTTTCCTATATTTCCAAAGTATTCTCAATTGAGACGTTGACATATATAGAAACTCATCAATCATCTTCAATTGATTGCTTCTAATTAAGCCATGGCACCTTATGAGAGTCAATTCTGCGACAATTATATGTTGCTTAAGCCAGAAAATGCAAGTTTATATGATCTTGTTCACTTTCTGCTTTCCTCTACATCAGAAACCAGTAGATTCATCCAGCGCACGAAGGAGGGAAAGGAAGATTTTAGGCGCCGATGGGTCATATTCATCTCCCTCTTTGTGCAGAAACTCCTCCTTTATTGGGGAAAGCCCATGCTTCAGATAGGGAAAATGTTGGAGCAGTGGCTGAATCTTTTTTCAAATATTTTAGAAGGTTCGACGAATTTTTATTTATTTTATGTACCGTAGCTAATAATTTCTGGAAGAAATTTTACAAAATTCCCCTCAACTTTCACACGTTTTAAAATTATTTCTCAAGAGTTCAAAAACTCATTTGTGGTATCAAAATTTCAATTTTTTTTGCAATGTCCCTACTCCATTACGAATTTTTATAAAATATTATAAAAATTTCCAAAATATCCCTATTTTTTTTAATAACAAAATTGCAAAAATTCAGGCTTGAAGATTTTTGTAAATTCCGTTACATTCGAAACCAACGCCTAAATCTTTGTAATTTTTTATTTTATTTTTTATAACAAATAAAGAAATTTCCCGAAATTGTATGCATGCATAGCCATAGTAGTATTAATGCTATATATACTATATGCAAGTGTTATAATGCAATTGTAATTAATTAATGCATAATCAAACCATGATTGGGTTAATTTATGCAGGAAATTTTGTGTGGCCGAATAGGCCATCAGCCACGTTCACATCTGTGGTGGGAAATCTTGATAAAAGAGTGGAATTAGACAAAAGCATTCGACCTAATAACCCAAAATATAACGCATCCCTCGCTATGATGGCCTCCAAATTGGCATATGAAAATGAAGCATTCGCTCAAACCACCATCCGAGATCTATGGAGTGTAACTATATATCATTTACTTGCCAAAACATATATAATACATGCATTTGTTTAATTTTATGATGCCCATTGCCCATCAATGATCATGATTCAATATCTTCTTCATTTTTTCCGCAGATGAAATACTTGGGGTTCTACAATTTCTGGAACGGTAAGATTCGAAGCATGCAACCTTAAGTATATTAATGCTACACTTACTTTCATTTCTTTACACCAATCTTTTCACACCCAAAAGTGGCTTTTAAAACCACTTCTTTTTTGTTTTTTTAAAAAATAATATTCACCTAAGACCAAAAAATCATCACGAAAATACCAGAAGAACGTACACTTAGCATTGAGAGCCCTGGCTTTTTGATCTTGGTTTTCAATTTTTCTTATTAAGTTAAAAATTATTTTTAGGCTTAAAAATTAAGTATCAAAACTAAATTTATTCCCTCATTTAGAATTTGGTTCCTCTAATTAAAAAAATTCTTATTCCGTCCATGATTGCATGCCTAACTTTTATTTAGCCTATAAGATTGACACCTTCGATCTTCTAACAATAAGAGTTATCTTATTACAGCAAAGCCAACAAATCTGGGTGTATATTTTCCTTTCTTTTTTTTTGGGTTAGTCTACATGCATGTTACCTTTGTCTTTCGCCTTGTTTATAAGCTCATGCACATGGTGCGACATGCCGAGCATTCATTGATAAAAATAACTTGAATTATTGAATTATTGTTGTCGAATTTTTGCTTTTTAAATAATATACACCAAGCTTTAATTTTAACTTACTTTATAAGGTTGGGATATTCTTCGTCTTCTACTAATGGTGAAGCGATAGGATTTTAGTTGTTTTTAATATGATGTAGTGCTTCTCTGTCATATGCTAATAAAGTCAAATTGTATCTCAAATTAAGATTTTTTTTTTTATAGCCGCCAGTGTTTTCAAGCAAATCTTCAGCTTTTCTGATTTGATCTACACTAGATCATGTATAACTAACTAAAATTTTAATAACAAACAGTTTTTACTATCTGTTACTATAAACTTGTTGATAGTTGATTCCTTCATTTCTTTTATTATTTTTTAAGAGACTTCTTCTTCTATTGTACGTTGCTTTTAATTAGTACATGCATGCTTTGCTTGCAATTAATAATTATACAATTTTTTTTTCTCTTGGCTTTCGAGCACGTAGAAAACAAACAAATGTAATACAAAGCTTGACAGATTTCCTAGGACAATATTCAACTCAAGCCATGATGTTGCAAGACACAAGAGCTCAACCTAACTTGATCGTGGTTGCATTTAGTGGCACCCACCCATTCGATCCAGTTGCATGGCAGACAAGTGTTGATCTCTCGTGGTTTGAGCTCAAGGGGGCAGGAAATGTCCATGGTGGCTTTATGAAAGCTCTGGGCTTGCAGAAGGACAAAGGCTGGCCCAAAGAAATACAACAAGGACGCAATCAACCACAATTTGCTTACTACGTAATCAGACAAAGGCTGAAAGATATATTGCAGGAGAATGAGAGTGCAAAGTTTATAGTCACAGGACACAGCTTCGGTGGAGCATTAGCAATTCTGTTTGTGACGATTCTAGCAATACACGAGGAGGCAATGTTGTTGGATAGGTTGGAGGGGGTGTACACTTTTGGGCAGCCAAGGGTGGGAGACAGACAACTCGGGGATTATATGAAGGAGAAGTTGAACAAATATGATGTCAGGTATTTGAGGTGTGTTTACAGCAATGACATGCTGCCTAGGATTCCTTATGATGATCAAACTCTCTTGTATGACCACTGGGGGCCCTGCCTCTACTACAATAGCTGCTGCTATAAAGGGGAGGTCAGTTCTGTCTTTTTCTCTCTCTCCCTCTCTTTCTCTCTCTCTTACATTTTAGATTAACACTAGGCCTTTTGATTTGGAGTCCAGGTTCGATCGGAGGAGCCGTATAAGAACTACTTCTCATTACAATGGTTCATACTGAAGCGTGTAAACGCAGCTTGGGAGCTGGTTCGAAGTTTGATGATCCCATATACAGAGGGTCCAGACTATAAGGAAAGTTGGTTAATGAAAATGGTTAGGGTGGTTGGGTTGGTATTTCCTGGATTAGCAGCACATTGTCTTCAAGATTATGTTAATGCTACCCGATTGGGATCTCTACCTGTTGATCTTCAAACCCCGCTAGATATGGAACTACCATACAGATTATCCACTTATCAATGTAACAAATTGATGCAAAAGAAAAAGAGTTAATTGGGTCATGTAATTGTATTTAGAATTTGTGCAATGTATTGCGTATTGTACTAAATTATTTTGGATAATTCAATAAAAATATTGGGCATTTCCATGTAATGTAATTATGTAACGCTGACGCCGGGCAGAAGTAGGTTGTTCTGACAGCGTATAAAAGCAGCAAAAACTAAGATTTGAAGATAGAAAAGGGAACTTAGGAGGAGAGAAAATAACAAATAGGGAAGAGAAAATCTCTAAGTGCCTTAAATAAGCAAACAGAGAAATAACTCTAAAAGACTTAAATTTAATTGATAGTATAAACTGAATTGAAAAACAACAAAGACTAGATGCCTTTATATAGGCTAGACATCTCCTAAATTAACAAGGAAAAGGAAAAGCAAACTTAATTAGAAAAGAAAAACAAATCCTAATATGAAAGGAAAAACCCAATCCTTATTGAAAAGGGAAACTAAAACACACATGCATAATTAAAATAATAATTTTCTAAAATTCCTCCTGCATCAGTCTCTCCAAGTTGGAAAGAACTCGCCCTCAAGTTTAAATCATATTTTTCTCGATCTTTTGGATATCCAATTAATCCCTTCCATCCTGTACTTCTCAAAATCAATGCAACTTGATACCGGAAGAGAAACAATTTACAACCCATCACAACATGACTGGAAATAGTAGTTTGAAAACTCTTCATATCGTATTGAGATGCTTCAATCTTCACACGGTATTCATTTATCTGCCCCCATTCGTGCGGCATATAAATCTCCCAAAAAGGATCAACTATTTCTTCTTCATTGAAAATAAAATTTTCCTCCACCTCTAAAATTTTCATCGTCAACATATATATCATAAGTTGGTGGAGAATTCCAATCCACAAAACATTGCGAATGATCTTCAACGTCTTCTTCATATTGAAACTCTTCATCAACAAACTTAACTCCGAAGTCTAAGTCTCCATATCGTTCATCCGGAACACGTTGTTCCTGAAACAGAACACACTTGTGATATGTGTTCTCGAAATTGGATTTTGAATTACGACCATCAATATCGCAATACATCTCCAAGTTTTGCGCCGCTAGATGCTGTGTTAACTCCGCAACCTACCTTTTCAAATCTTCAATCATCATGTCTTGTATACTACGCTCATGGTAAGAGACTTCCTCATTCGAAATCTGTCCACGTCGACCACGACCACTAGTCATGAAAAACTAATGAAAAAATTCATCCCAAGAAGACACTAAGCTCTGATACCAACTGACGCCGGGCAGAACTAGGATTGTTCTGACAGCGTATAAAAGTAACAGAAACTAAGATTTGAAGATAGAAAAGAGAATTCAGGAAGAGAAAAAATAACAAATAAGGAAGAGAAAATCCCTAAGTGCCCCAAATAAGCAAACAGAGAAATAACTCTGAAAGACTTAAATTTAATTGATAGTATAAACTGAATTGAAAATTTAATTGATAGTATAAACTGAATTGAAAAACAACAAAGATTAGATGCTTTATATAGGCTAGGCACCTCCTAAATTAATAAGGAAAAGGAAAAGCAAACATAATTGGAAAAGGAAAACAAATCCTAATAAGAAAGGAAAAACCCAATCCTTAATGAAAAGGGAAAACTAAAATACACATGCATAATTAAAATAATAATTTTCTAAAATTCCTCCTGAATCAAACGCTCTGGGGAAAAGTACAGTTAACCCATGGTTTGCCTTTTCATTTTATCTACCGAAAAATAAGACTAAGAGGCTTATCACTTGTATTATAAGATAACCAATTCTACATCCATAAATAATAACTAAAGTAATAACTTAAAAGCATCATAAAATAACATAGAATAACTTAAGCATTATAATTCAGTGTTGCAGTCTCATCAAGTCAATCATAAAATCTTATAGATCAAAGTCTTAAAATTTCCAAAATAATACAAATCTAAACTAATTAAGTATCCCGATTCGGTGGTTACTAAACATCATCAAAGGTCAAATCACAATCCTGAGTAACCTTATATGTGAATTCATCATTAATATCTAACAATTCAACATGGCAGGTTCGCATTGAAGATGGTATACAAACAACAAAAACTCTATGAATTCGCCATGTTTTCCCACGTGCGACCATAAGAAATCAGATAAACCCGGATTTTACTCATCAAATACCAGCATGGCCAAATCCTCTAGGGCCTTTGGGGATAACTGGATAAGGGCTCTGTCCTCCTCATATACGACATCTATAGGGTAAGCCAATTATAAAACAAGACATGTTTTACCGGTAAAAAAAGATACAAACATAAGTCAACGACTTAGTGATTAAAATATACAGAGATAACATGTTATTATAGGGTAAACTCAATTATTTCCTAAAAGGTTAATAAACCACGGCCAGTATATGCAATATATATGGTTTTTGTTATTGTTAAATGACAAGGCCTAAAATCATGCTGATGCAAAACGTACATGTAATAGTCATATTCCATATGATCTACTCGAGCCCTTAACTCATTTTTGGTAGGATTTGCGCTATTCTATGAAACTTATAGTATGATATCGGTGCTCCAATGAAGCACGCTACTAGCCACCAACTAGTAATCTGGCTAGGTCCAACCTTAGGTAGCCCAAATTATTAGCGGTATTGTCCTTTTTGTGACCACCACCTGTACATGGTTGTTCGAGTCACCTATAAAACCAATGGATCCAATACTAAATAACAATAAACATAAATCTTTGTACCATAAGGTGTAACTCGTATGATGGTAAGCCCATGATCGCCATTTGTCCATAGAGTTTTATGTTATATGATACAATTAATCATTGATGAGGTGTGGAGTCTTAATAAGTGTACTTGTAACGTGAAAGATTGATGAGTTGCATGTGGTTCATTATAAAAAAGACAATTTCTCTTGTTGATTTATAAGAGTTAAACATAATAATTTGTTTATGTTCTTATATGGTATCATAGCTATAGGCTAGTGCCAACAGATCCTGTAGTTTGTCTCTCTTTGGTGATAGCATTGGCCACACGGGTAGTGCCTTGACAAAGTTCTCCGACAACGTACACCATCGTGCCTTATTCTCTTTTTTTAACAAAATTCTTGGAGAATAAGAAGAGTTAGAATTATACACAATAATTATAGGAATTACTGTAATAATGAGGAGTTACGTGAGATATAAATCACTTGAAGTGAAATAGTTTACAACGTGTAGTGAAGAATTGCTAAGGTGTAGAATCTTAATAAAATGTACTTGTAATGTGAAAGAACCAATGAATTGCGTGTGGTTCATCATAAATAAAAGACAATTTATTTTGTTGAGTTATGGGAGTTAAGCATAACAATTTTTTTTTGTTCTTGTTGGAACAGGCCTTTGACCATCTCATTTAAAAACCAATTGATGTCCAATGAGGGAAGCCAAATCATTTTATGACATTCGAAATTGCACCCCACAAGGTATCAAAGAGCCGTCCAAGTGAGTAGAGCAGCGGGCATTATTGAACCTCAACAATCCCTCCCTAAACATGATGCTCCCGCGACTCGAACTCATGACCCTGGCTCTGATACCATTTGTTAGATCGAGCATTTGACCATCTCATATAAAAACCAATTAGTGTCCAGTGATGGAAGTCAAATCCTTTTATGGCATTCAAAATCGCACCCCGCAAGGTAAGAAAAGAGCCGTCCAAGTGAGCAAAACAGCGGCATTGTTGAACCTCAACAGTTCTTATAAGTATGATCTCTTACAATTCGGTTTTTATTTTTATTTTTTTTTTCTATTCAATATGGAAAAAGAAAAAGAGATTATAGTGGAGGATTTTTACCCGGCCTCTTAATTAATAATAAATATAAAAAGAATGTAAGCAAGAATATTTCCTCCATTTTGCAACTAAGTGTGCATAAAAGTCGGCATATATATCTTGAAATGTTCAAAGCAATTGACTTTTCAAAGAGGGGAAGCTGCTGAAGAACAAGATCTCTTACCTTTTCAATTCCAAACAAATTAAGACACATAAAGAAGTACAACACAAAGCTAGATATAAAAATATGAAATCACTTTCATATATTTCCCAAATCATTCTCAATTGATCAGAAGTTGACATATATAGTAAAAATCTGCTTTGATTAGTAACGACACTTTAGTAATGTGTCAATTACTAAATGTTAGTAACATGTGCGGAGTGTTACTAATTTGGATGTTACTTAAAAAACATTTAGTAACGTGTCAATTTCGAAATTGACACGTTACTATTTAATAACGTGTCAAAATTGACACGTTACTAAATATTTAGTAATATGTCAGAAATTGACACGTTATTAAAATTTAGTAACATGTCAAGTTTGACACGTTACTAAAGTATAAAAAGTTAATAAAAAAAATTCCAAAAATAAATTTGAAAATCAAATTCCATGATCATGGAATCTGATTTTCAAAAATCCAAATCCATGCTGTAGCAAATCAAAATTTAATTGAAAAAAAAAATTAATTGAACTTGGAATACGGTAGGAGCAAAAAATTGAACTTGGAATACCGTAAGAGCAAAAAATTATTAAATCCAAACTCTGCAACTTTTTGCTTCAACCTGGCCACATCTGCTTCAGCAAGAGCAAATAGAATACCCCAATCGGCTATATAAAACAAAGACCCACCTTAAATCAACCAAAAATTATTCAATATCTACCAATTTAACCAATGGGTATCCTAAAAAGGGAGCTGTATTCTCTTGGGTAGCATTCAAAACCGAATTTGGAGCAACCCAAATACTGTGGAGAAATCTTTTCGGTTTACAGCCAAGCTCTGAATTTTTTTAGAGATTTTAGTTAAATCATTAAGTGGGTATAATCGAAAATCATCCATACATACTATGTTACTAACCCATAAATTTTCCTCAACAATCAGTCAATATAATAGAGATCGATCGATTAAATCAACAACATAATCAACAAATTAATGCATATGTATGCTTGAGGAAAGGAGATCGAAGGAGATGCAAAGGGTATGGCAGCCGGAGTACTGCCGAAGGGAGATAGAGTGACGGCCGGAGGTGATTTTGGTGAAGAGAGCATGACTAAGACACTGGGCGATGGAGGAGAGAGTAAGTGAGAGAGAAAACAACGGAGAGCTACCGGGAGGAAAAGAGAAGAAGAAAGAAGAAAGAAAAAGTGCGGCTAGGAGGAAGAAAAAGAGAAAAAGAGGGACTGGCGCTTGTTTCTAATGCCCGATAGTAACTTGTCAACTTTGACAAGTTACTAAAGTTTTTGAATTTATTTATTATTATTATTATTTTTAAAAAAGTTTTCGATTTAGTAACGTGTCAAATGTGACACATTACCATTTAGTAATGTATCAACTTTGACACGTTACTAAAGTTTTCGAATTTTTTTTTTTAATTTTTTTTTTTTAAGTTTTTGATTTAGTAATCGATTTTTTTTTTTATTTTTTTTTTTAAGTTTTCGATTTAGTAACGTGTCAACTTTGACACGTTACTAAAGTTTTCGATTTTTTTTTTTTTTTTTTAATTTTTCGATTTAGTAATGTGTCAATTTGACACATTGCCATTTAGTAACGTGTCACAAATTGATATGGTACTAAATGGTAATGTGGCAAAAAGTAATGAATAATAGACATGTTATAGTTTTTTTGTAGTAATTGCTTCAAAGCCATGCAGGTGCCTTATAAGGCACACTCCTGCCATTGTACCTTGCTTAAGCCAGAAAATGCAAGTCCATATGATCTTGTTCGCCTTTTGCTTTCCTCTAAGTCAGATACAAGTAGATTCATCTAGAGCACAAAAGAGCAATTTACAAAGGGAGATATCCGGCGCCGATGGTACTTAATCATCTCCATTGTTGCACAGAAACTCCTCCTTTACTTGGGGATGCCCATGATTCTGACTAGGAAAATACTGGAGTTTTTTTGAATCTTCTTTCAGGAAACGGTGGATTTCTCATGCTATTGTCAAATTTCTTAGAATTTTTTTTTTTTTTTTTTTTTTAGTATATATATTGAGCATCATATAGCTACATAATGCTATTATGTATGTGGTGTAATGAATTAATGGTAATTAATGCATAACTAAACCATGATGATTGGGTTAATTTATGCAGGAATGGATAGGTCATCCGCGAAGTTCACATCTGTGGTAGGAAATATTGATAAAAGAGTGGAATTAGACAAAAACATTAGACCTGGTTAAACTACAAAAAATGTAGTATTAGTAACGTGTGTACTGTTCATTAATTTTTGCCACGTTATCATTTAATAAAGTGTCAGTTTGTGACACATTACTAAATTTTTTAGTAATGTGTCACTGTACCCACGTTACTAAATTTGACACGTTACTAATTCGAAAACTTTAGTAACGTGTCAAAGTTGACGCGTTACTAAATGGTAACGTGCCAAATTTGACACATTACTAATTTGAAAACTGAAAAAAAAAATTAAAATTAAAATTAAAATTAAAAAATTAAAATTAAAATTAAAAATATAATATAATTAAAAATAATTAAAAATTAAAAATTAAAAAAATTTTAAAAAAAATTAAAAAAAAAATTGAAAACTTTAGTAAGGTGTCAAATTTGACACGTTACTAATTCGAAAACTGAAAAAATAATAATAATAATAATTAATTCAAAATTCAAAAAAAAATTCAAAAACTTTAGTAACATGTCAAAGTTGACACGCTACTAGTTCAGAAAAAAAAAATTAAAAAAATTAAAAAAAATTCTAAAACTCTAGTAACGTGTCAAAGTTAACATGTTACCAAATGGTAACATGTCAAATTTGACACGTTACCAATAGGCATTAGAATCATGCGCCAACTGCTTCCCTCTTTCTCTCTTTTTCTTTTCTCTTCCCTCTTTTTTCTTCCTCCCTGCCGGACTTTTTCTTTCTTCTTCTCTTTTTCTCTCTTTTGCTCTCACACCCACTATACCCCCATATATGGCAGTTCCCTCTTCTCTCAAATGGGAAGAAGAAAAAGAAAAGGAGAAGAGAAAAAGAAAAGAAGATGAGAAGAAAATGAAAAAGAGAAGAAAAATTTTTCTACTGGGTTTGGGTTTGGGTGTTTGAAATTTTTCTGCTGGGTTTGGGTGTTTGAAATTTTTCTTGGTCTGATTTTCTGGTTGGTTTGGTTTGATTTTTCAAGTTGAATCCACTTGAGAAACGGACATCGTATACTCTAATGGGTAATTTTTCTGATTTTTATGGTTAATTTTTCTGATTTTTTTGGTTGATTTTTCTGATCTTTTTATCTCTTTCAAATTAATTAATTATTTGTAACTTGTTTAGTTTATTTTCTTAATTACATGAGTATTGTTGACCCAAGACACTATAGAGGAGTAAGGTAAAGACCGTGGGGGAAATGGGCAGCCGAGATTCGAGACCCACAGAAATACAGAATGCAGCAAGAGTTTGGCTTGTGATCATAGTAAAGGCCTTGAAATTGTTTTTAATGAAAAAACACAAAACTTGCAGGCCTAAGAGTACTACTCGGCCAAATTCTGGAAGTAAATTTGAAAAAAGAAAATTAATTTTTTTACTAATTTTTTAAACTTTAGTAACGTGTCAAAGCTGGCACGTTACTAATAGGAATTTAGTAACATCCAAATTAGTAACACGCTGCACATGTAACTAACCACACGTTACTAACATTTAGTAACGTGTCAAGCCTATTGACACGTTACTAATCAGAAGGTTTTTTGTAGTTTGTTACTAGTCATAAGGTTTTTTGTGTCATTATTAACGCGTCCCTTGCTATGATAGCCTCCAAATTGGCATACGAAAATGGGGCATTTGGTCAAGCCACAGTAGAAGATCAGTGGAGAGTAATTAACTATCATTTACATGTCAAAACATCATACATGCATGTGTTTAATTTTATGATACCCATTGCCCATGAATGATATTGATGATTCATTTTTATTTTTTATTTTTTTTTTCTATTTTTTTTCGCGGATGAAATACTTGGAGTTCTACAGCTTCTGGAACGGTAAAAAAGCATGCATGCAATCTTAACTATATTCCTTCTAAATTTATGGTTAGACACTACAAGTGTAGAAAATTAGCTAACTATAAATTAATTAGTCTTCATGTTTTTGAAGAGAATTAATTCTTCTTGTATTGTTGCTTTTAATTATATAGTATATATATGATTTGCCAATTGCCACAGATTACATAGGAAACATATCGACTCAAGCCATGATGTTCCAAGATACAAGAGTTGAGCCAAACCAGATTGTGGTTGCATTTAGTGGCACCCACACATTCGATCCAGTAGCATGGCAGACAGATATTGATCTCTCGTGGTTGGAGTTTAAAGTCGTAGGAAATGCCCATTTGGGCTTTATAAAAGCTCTGGGCCTGCAAAAGGACAAAGGGTGGCCCAAAGAGATCGATAACTTACTGCGCAATCAGACAGAATCTGAGAGAAATATTGAAAAAGAATGAGAATGCGAAATTTATATTGACGGGGCACAGCTTGGGTGGAGCATTGGCGATTATGTTTGTGACTGTTCTGGCAATGCACGAGGAGGAATTGTGGTTGAATAGGTTGGAGGGGGTGTACACTTTTGGGCAGCCAAGGGTGGGAGACAAGCAACTCGGGGATTATATGAAGGAGAAGATGAAGGAGTATGATGTGAAGTATATGAGGTGTGTTTACTGCAATGACATTGAAAATTCTAAAACGACTCCAATTATCACCTACTCACACGTCTAGGAGTTTTACCGAAAATATCCAGAAAACAGATCTAACTTAGCAGTTAAAAAATCAACCAAATACTAATATGAAATATGCAATCAAGAACACAGAAATTTGGTTACGAAGAGGAAACCATTTAGAGAACTCTCTAAATGTAAAACCTCTCCGGGGCAGCCAAACCCAGGAAATCAATTCACTATATAGAAGAATAAGGAATACAAGAAGAATAACAAAACCTTTGACTCTTCCTTGCACACGACAAGTGACCCACTTGACTTCTACCTCAGTAGCCCTTTCCAGAACATCTGGCACGATTCTCCTAAAAGATTTCCTTTCACCGGAACTCCGATTGGCTTCACGTATTTTCTCTTCAACAATAATCTAGAACAAATTCTCTCTCTCTAAGCACCCTGATATTTGCTCAATAAAATACGTACTTGTAAATGTAGCAAAATCGTGTTTAAATAGAAAATAACCCTAATAAGTCAGCCAGGTCCGGACCTTGCAGATCTGAGGTCCGGACATGCCTCATAAAATGAACTTTCGGGAAATGGGGTCCGGACCCTGCTTCTGGCGGTCCGGACCCATCCTTCAAACGACAGTTTCTGGAAATGGGGTCTGGACCCTGCTTCTGGTGGTCCGGACCTCTTCATAAAATTGTTTCTGGAAATCAGGTCCGGACCTGGCTTCTGGCTGTCCGGACCGGCCCTTCTAAAATCAATTTTTCTGGACACTTTGAGATGTTTCATTTTCACCAACTTTACATGCAAACCGAATGAGCCAAAACATAACCCAACAAACTCCCCCTTTTGGCCATTCGGGGACAAAAACAATTTTTACATGAAAATGACACATCAAATCAACTCCCCCTTTTTGTCTCAGAAGGACAAAAGGTCTTCATATTTCCTGAAACACTTCACAAAATACATCAAGGCATATGTGGAACAGGAGTACAGAAATAAAACTCATGATAAAAAAATTGACGTAGAATGCAAGATCATGAACACACATCATTAAAAACTCCCCCTCAACATATGATTCAATAAGCAACAAGAAGCAAAAAAAAAAAAACAAAAAACAAAAAAACAAAACAAAACAAAACATGTTTCTCCCCCTCAAAAGTCAAATGAACACACATGATACACACATCAATGACTCGTGTTGCACAACGAATATCCCAAACATGCTCCAAATATGCAAAATATACATGAGACTAGAGACGGCAAGAAACTCATATTGCTTAACCCAAGCAAAGAAAAATGTTCCATTCAACCCATGCTTGTGTAGTGTGTGTGTAAGCTATCCAAAGAGACAAATTTTCAACTTACAAAATGAGGAGAAAGTTTCACCACCATGAGGTTTTGACAAGTATATCAAATCAAAAGTCAAACCTTATCATACTAGGGCCTAGCCACTCTCATCCTATACATTTCTCTTTGTAATACATTTTGCACAAGTTTGACACAGTGAAATAAATTCCTTTTGGAATATGATCTTTTGATTTTATTTGTTTCACTATCTTGTTTATTTTTCTCTTTGAGAAAGTGTCCTTAAACTTTTGGTGCTTATCACAAAAGAGAAAGCAGGAATTTTTAAGCCCTAGGTTCAACTAGCATATGGTCAATTTGAAAAATATGACTAGTCAAAAACCTCATATGGTTACCTAACAGACCTCATAAATAAAGTGAAACAAAACCTCAATTTAAGCTTAAATGTGCACAAAAGATAAAGCATAGGCAAAATGTACCACATAAGCTCAAGCTTTAGGTAACCACAAACACAAGTCCATTGACACAAATTTTCATCTCATGCATATTAAGAACATTCCAAGACGCAAGGAATTAAATCCATAAAAAGCAACATGAGAAATTAATGGACTATGTGGGTGCATAAGACAAAAGAAAGAAAAGAAAAACAATCAAAGTAACATATTTTTGTCTTTTTGAAATTTTTCACAAAAGAAATGCACATGAACGAAAACAAATGCAAAACAAACAAAAATACAATGCATAAAGAAAAAAAAAAAACAACATGCTTGAGTTGAGATTACAACAGGCAATACATGAATGTCCTTTAGCATTAAACTTTCATCACATCTTATAGGTCCTACTACAAAATAATGATTAGGTTTAATAACTACTTCTAGGTCTTCACAAGACATTATACATTCATGAACACTTGATTAGCAAGTAGACAAAAATCTTGGTGGTCCGCACACAACATCTTATCTATAAGCCTTTCAAAGATCATAACAAATGAATTTCTTGAAAAGTCCTTTATGAATATGCCTTATAACAAGAATCTCCACACAAACATGTATACACTCTTCACACAAAAAGTGTAACAAAAAAAAATTGCAATGCATAAACTAGAAAGCGAAAAACAAAAAAAAAATGCAAAGTAAAGAAAAACAACATGCTCTAGGATTTTAAAAAATAAGCAAAACAACAATTCCTAGATATGTTATTTACTCACCTAAATTTAGGTGAGATCACTACCATTCCCCCTCAATGGGTGAATGGTATCGACCTTCCTAACCCAAACCTTCTTAACCCTAGGTACAGATTTGTGACTCTTGTTAAACTCATCTAACCTAGATAACACTCATTTCATCATTATGCATAGCCCCTCAAAACCTTTCCTAGAATATGAATTCTCACTCTTATGCTCACGAGGTCTCAACTTAAAACAGTTAGGTCGAATATGACCAACTTTGCCACTATGATGGCAGGTATGGACAAATTTCGGAGAAGCTTGTCTCATATGAGGAGGGATATACATATACTTAGATCTAGACAAACATGACTCTACACCACCTTTTTCTTTCTTAGGAGCAACCTTTTTATTCCAAGGTCTTTGGGATTTCAACTTAGAACAATTTGGTCTAATATGACCAATAATCCCACAATGGTGGCATGTAGGAATGAACCTTTGAGAAGGTTGGTTCCTTGCAAGGTAAACAAAGTTGGAGTTGCTTCTAGGTAAAAAGTGCTCAACACGAGAGTACTTACCTTTCTTACCCTTCTTACCTCTTGAGGTCGCAGTAGTTGTTTTCTTCTTTTTCTTTAAGACTTCTTTTCCTCTTCTTCTTGAAGAGTGAACAACAACTAGCTTATCTTTATCCAATGGCTCTTCCAAGTTTTCTGTTTCAACAAAAGCTTTCTTGGAAGAAGAAGCAAGGTTAGAAGAATGAGCAATAATCTTGTCAAAATCAATCCCAGGTTTATCACAAGTAGATTTTTGGGTATGCAAAATTTTGTCAAGATTATCTTTAGAGAATTTTTCCAATAGAGTTTTGGACTCCTTTAATTCATTCTCTAATGACTCAACTTTATTAGCAAGATCATGATTTTCAGATTTCAATGTTTTACACAAATCAAGAGAATCACTCAATTCACCAATTAGCTCATCTTTATCATGTTTAGCCTCTCTGAGTTTCTTTAGATTCTTGGAATTAATAACTTGTAGCTCAGAGAATTTCACAAACAACAAATTATAAGTCTCCTAAAGATCAATTTCATTATCAGAATCACAATCAAAATAATACTGTTTATCAGAAGACATAATAGTTTCAAAACAATCAAGAGTTTGGGACATCTAGAAAGTATATAGGATCACACTCAGGAATTTAATCCTTTGACAGAGTGAACCCGCTCTGATACCAATTGAAAATTCTAAAACGACTCCAAACGACACCTATTCAAATGTCTAGGTGATTCACAAATATTAAGCGGAATAAGATATAACCTAACAATCAATAATCAACCAAATACAGATATGTAATGAAAATCAAGAACACAGATATTTGGTTACGAAGAGGAAACCATTTAGAGAACTCTCTAAATGTAAAACCTCTCCGGGGCAGCCAAACCCAGAAAATCAATCCACTATAAGAAGAATAAGGAATACAAGAAGAATTACAAAACCTTTGCAATTTACTCTTCCTTGTACACGACAAGCGACCCACTTGACTTCTACCGCAGTAGCCCTTTCCAGAACATCTGGCACAATTTTTCTATAAGATTTCCTTTCACCGGAACTCCGATTGGCTTCACGTATTTAATCCCTTCTCAAATAAGCTAGAACAATATCTCTCTCTAAGCTCTCTGATTTTGCTCTCCAAAAATACGTAGGTTACAATGGCAAACTCACGTAGCTTAAATAGAAAAATACACAACATAAGACTGCCGTGTCCGGACATGGTAGATCTGAGGTCCGGACATGGCTAGGATTACTTATTCGTAACCTAGTGATGTCCGGACCTCCAATTTGTGTGTCCGGACATCTCAACAAAAACGTGTTCTCTAGAACTGATGTCCGGACCCAACTTCTGGAGGTCCGGACATCTCCTTCAAGCATCACTTTCTGGAACTGGGGTCCGGACCCGGGGAATTGAGGTCCGGACCTCCCCTTCTCAATGTAGTTTCTGGAAATGGGGTCCGGACCCTGCTTCTGGCGGTCCGGACCTCTCCTTCAAAAGGTATTCTCTGGAAATTGGGTCCGGACCTGGCTTTTGGGGGTCCGGACCTGCTTTCTAGAATCTGCTTCCTAGACATATTGAGGTGCTCATTTTCAACAACTTACATGCAAACCGAATGTGCCAAATCCTAACCTAACAAC
>NC_081546.1:6394617-6439651 GCF_901000735.1 Corylus avellana | reverse complement strand
TTCACGTATTTAATCCCTTCTCAAATAAGCTAGAACAATATCTCTCTCTAAGCTCTCTGATTTTGCTCTCCAAAAATACGTACGTATAAATGTAGCAAAATCGTGTTTAAATAGAAAATAACCCTAATAAGTCAGCCAGGTCCGGACCCTGCAAATCTGAGGCCCGGACAGGCCTCATAAAATGAACTTTCTGGAAATGGGGTCCGGACCCTGCTTCTGGTGGTCCGGACCCCTCCTTCAAAAGACAGTTTCTAGAAATGGGGTCCGAACCCTGCTTCTGGCGGTCCGAACCTCTTCATAAAATTGTTTCTGAAAATTTGGTCCGGACCTGGCTTCTGGCTGTCCGACCGGCCCTTCTAAAATCAATTTTTCTGGACACTTTGAGATGCTTCATTTTCACCAACTTTACATGCAAACCGAATGAGCCAAAACATAACCCAACAAACTCCCCCTTTTGGCCATTCGGGGACAAAAACAATTTTTACATGAAAATGACACATCAAATCAACTCCCCCTTTTTGTCTCAGAAGGACAAAAGGTCTTCATATTTCCTGAAACACTTCACAAAATACATCAAGGCATATGTGGAACAGGAGTACAGAAATAAAACTCATGATAAAAAAATTGACGTAGAATGCAAGATCATGAACACACATCATTAAAAACTCCCCCTCAACATATGATTCAATAAGCAACAAGAAGCAAAAAAAAAAAAACAAAAAACAAAAAAACAAAACAAAACAAAACATGTTTCTCCCCCTCAAAAGTCAAATGAACACACATGATACACACATCAATGACTCGTGTTGCACAACGAATATCCCAAACATGCTCCAAATATGCAAAATATACATGAGACTAGAGACGGCAAGAAACTCATATTGCTTAACCCAAGCAAAGAAAAATGTTCCATTCAACCCATGCTTGTGTAGTGTGTGTGTAAGCTATCCAAAGAGACAAATTTTCAACTTACAAAATGAGGAGAAAGTTTCACCACCATGAGGTTTTGACAAGTATATCAAATCAAAAGTCAAACCTTATCATACTAGGGCCTAGCCACTCTCATCCTATACATTTCTCTTTGTAATACATTTTGCACAAGTTTGACACAGTGAAATAAATTCCTTTTGGAATATGATCTTTTGATTTTATTTGTTTCACTATCTTGTTTATTTTTCTCTTTGAGAAAGTGTCCTTAAACTTTTGGTGCTTATCACAAAAGAGAAAGCAGGAATTTTTAAGCCCTAGGTTCAACTAGCATATGGTCAATTTGAAAAATATGACTAGTCAAAAACCTCATATGGTTACCTAACAGACCTCATAAATAAAGTGAAACAAAACCTCAATTTAAGCTTAAATGTGCACAAAAGATAAAGCATAGGCAAAATGTACCACATAAGCTCAAGCTTTAGGTAACCACAAACACAAGTCCATTGACACAAATTTTCATCTCATGCATATTAAGAACATTCCAAGACGCAAGGAATTAAATCCATAAAAAGCAACATGAGAAATTAATGGACTATGTGGGTGCATAAGACAAAAGAAAGAAAAGAAAAACAATCAAAGTAACATATTTTTGTCTTTTTGAAATTTTTCACAAAAGAAATGCACATGAACGAAAACAAATGCAAAACAAACAAAAATACAATGCATAAAGAAAAAAAAAAAACAACATGCTTGAGTTGAGATTACAACAGGCAATACATGAATGTCCTTTAGCATTAAACTTTCATCACATCTTATAGGTCCTACTACAAAATAATGATTAGGTTTAATAACTACTTCTAGGTCTTCACAAGACATTATACATTCATGAACACTTGATTAGCAAGTAGACAAAAATCTTGGTGGTCCGCACACAACATCTTATCTATAAGCCTTTCAAAGATCATAACAAATGAATTTCTTGAAAAGTCCTTTATGAATATGCCTTATAACAAGAATCTCCACACAAACATGTATACACTCTTCACACAAAAAGTGTAACAAAAAAAAATTGCAATGCATAAACTAGAAAGCGAAAAACAAAAAAAAAAATGCAAAGTAAAGAAAAACAACATGCTCTAGGATTTTAAAAAATAAGCAAAACAACAATTCCTAGATATGTTATTTACTCACCTAAATTTAGGTGAGATCACTACCACTCCCCCTCAATGGGTGAATGGTATCGACCTTCCTAACCCAAACCTTCTTAACCCTAGGTACAGATTTGTGACTCTTGTCAAACTCATCTAACCTAGATAACACTCCTTTCATCATTATGCATAGCCCCTCAAAACCTTTCCTAGAATATGAATTCTCACTCTTATGCTCACGAGGTCTCAACTTAAAACAGTTAGGTCGAATATGACCAACTTTGCCACTATGATGACAGGTATGGACAAATTTCGGAGAAGCTTGTCTCATATGAGGAGGGATATACATATACTTAGATCTAGACAAACATGACTCTACACCACCTTTTTCTTTCTTAGGAGCAACCTTTTCATTCCAAGGTCTTTGGGATTTCAACTTAGAACAATTTGGTCTAATATGACCAATAATCCCACAATGGTGGCATGTAGGAATGAACCTTTGAGAAGGTTGGTTCCTTGCAAGGTAAACAAAGTTGGAGTTGCTTCTAGGTAAAAAGTGCTCAACACGAGAGTACTTACCTTTCTTACCCTTCTTACCTCTTGAGGTCGCAGTAGTTGTTTTCTTCTTTTTCTTTAAGACTTCTTTTCCTCTTCTTCTTGAAGAGTGAACAGCAACTAGCTTATCTTTATCCAATGGCTCTTCCAAGTTTTCTGTTTCAACAAAAGCTTTCTTGGAAGAAGAAGCAAGGTTAGAAGAATGAGCAATAATCTTGTCAAAATCAATCTCAGGTTTATCACAAGTAGATTTTTGGGTATGCAAAATTTTGTCAAGATTATCATTAGAGAATTTTTCCAATAGAGTTTTGGACTCCTTTAATTCATTCTCTAATGACTCAACTTTATTAGCAAGATCATGATTTTCAGATTTCAATGTTTTACACAAATCAAGAGAATCACTCAATTCACCAATTAGCTCATCTTTATCATGTTCAGCCTCTCTGAGTTTCTTTAGATTCTTGGAATTAATAACTTGTAACTCAGAGAATTTCACAAACAACAAATTATAAGTCTCCTGAAGATCAATTTCATTATCAGAATCATAATCAGAATAATACTGTTTATCAGAAGACATAATAGTATCAAAACAATCAAGAGTTTGGGACATCTAGAAAGTATATAGGATCACACTCAGGAATTTAATCCTTTGACAGAGTGAACCCGCTCTGATACCAATTGAAAATTCTAAAACGACTCCAATTATCACCTACTCACACGTCTAGGAGTTTTACAGAAAATATCCAGAAAACAGATCTAACTTAGCAGTTAAAAAAATCAACCAAATACTGATATGAAATATGCAATCAAGAACACAGAAATTTGGTTACGAAGAGGAAACCATTTAGAGAACTCTCTAAATGTAAAACCTCTCCGGGGCAGCCAAACCCAGGAAATCAATTCACTATATAGAAGAATAAGGAATACAAGAAGAATAACAAAACCTTTGACTCTTCCTTGCACACGACAAGTGACCCACTTGACTTCTACCTCAGTAGCCCTTTCCAGAACATCTGGCACGATTCTTCTAAAAGATTTCCTTTCACCGGAACTCCGATTGGCTTCACGTATTTTCTCTTCAACAATAATCTAGAACGAATTCTCTCTCTCTAAGCACCCAGATATTTGCTCAATAAAATACGTACTTGTAAATGTAGCAAAATCGTGTTTAAATAGAAAATAACCCTAATAAGTCAGCCAGGTCCGGACCCTGCAGATCTGAGGTCTGGACATGCCTCATAAAATGAACTTTCGGGAAATGGGGTCCGGACCCAGCTTCTGGCGGTCCGGACCCATCCTTCAAACGACAGTTTCTGGAAATGGGGTCTGGACCCTGCTTCTGGTGGTCCGGACCTCTTCATAAAATTGTTTCTGGAAATCAGGTCCGGACCTGGCTTCTGGCTGTCCGGACCGGCCCTTCTAAAATCAATTTTTCTGGACACTTTGAGATGTTTCATTTTCACCAACTTTACATGCAAACCGAATGAGCCAAAACATAACCCAACAGACATGATGCCTAGGATCCCTTATGATAATGAAATTCTCTTGTATAACCACTGGGAGCCCTGCCTCTACTACAATAGCTGCCTCTATAAAGGAGAGGTCCGTATTCTTTCTCTCTTTCTTTAAATCACCACTTGTTTTAAGAGTTCAAATACGCTCCTCTCCCTCTCTTGATTGGAGTACTTGATCCATGCAAGTTCTATCGAAGGAGCCGAACAAGAACCGTTTCTCATTAGTATGGGAAATACCGAAGCATGTAAACTCAGTTTGGGAGCTGTTGCGGAGTTTTGTAATCCCACATACAAGGGGTCAGGAGTACAAGGAAAGCCGGTTAATGAGAATCCTTAGGGTTGTTGGACTGGTATTTCCCGGTACACAAGCACATTGCCCTCAAAATTATGTTAACGCTACCGGCCAATTGGGAATCTTACCTCTCGAAGCTAGATATGGAAGTGCCATACAGATTATTCGTTTCTAAATATAGCAAGTTGATGGGCAATGGCAAGACTTAGTTGTGTTCTGTAATTTTATTTAGCCTTATTAAATTTTAATTTATGTTTATTTTAATTTTCAAGAGTCGATGTGTTAGGCGTTGTCCTCAATTATTTTGGGTAATTCAATAATGGGCATTGCCATGTTAGGTAAGTTAATGAAATTATGTTAATTAAGTTTATAAACGGGCGTTGTCGTTGGGAGTAATATTATAAGTCTTCTTAAAGTTCTCTTAGAATCATCCCAAATGTGATGTAACTTTTAAAATTATCAATAGATCAAAAGTCAATAAATCATATCTCAAATTCAAACCTGAAAAAAAATAAAATAAAATTTATTGAAAATTTTGGATTTCTTGAAGACCAATAGTAGAAGGAAGATTTTTTTAGTGAAGCCGTTGGATATTCAATTGTGGGTCACTGTTACAGAGAATGAAAGAGGTGCAAGCTACAGAATCCGTTGTATATATATATCTATAACATTAACAGATTTTGTCAACTTTTCAAACGGTGAGGACTTTTTTTCTTTTTTTTTTTTTTTTTTTTTCTTCTTTTCTTCTGCTTACTTAAAAGAGTATTTTAATCACTTTTTTAACCCCAATATATTTGTCAAAACTCCAAACCACATGAACCAATTTACCATTTATCCCTTTTTTTTTTGTACTTCCTCCACCAAGGCACCTTACATTTTTTTAATTACTGCCTGCTTTCTGGGAGCTGTAAATAGCTCTTATTTAAGGTTCAAGAATCAAGATTAGGTATAAAATTGATTCTACCGACATCTATGTAACTATAGCCAATATTAACTAATAAATCTAGGCCTTGATTGTAAGAATGGTAATAGAGATCACACATCACTGTACCTGCAACTCAAGAAATGAAGAATTCTGGAATTAGTATTGTATCTGAAAACTGACAAAGCTGCATAATTTTGTCAGACACCTAATTAAATTATGCAGCTTTGTCAGTTTTCAGATACAATACTAGTTCCAGAAAATAGGGATATGTCTCATTTCTGTGCTGGTTTACAGATACTTCAAAAACACATGATTCCTAAATTACAATAAGTACACCACAGCAACATTGCCCATAAATTTAGTAAATGGAAAACTTTCAAAAATTATTATATCAATCATAATAATGCACAGAGTGAACATAATCTTGTCATCTCCAAGTTTCAACAAAAATATAGCTCAACTAGATACTTGGTATCTCCATTTCTGGGCCAAGGTGTCTTGGTGAAAAGGAAACCTCCAAAAGGAAAAAAGAAACAAAAAATATGAAGGCTGATTTACATACATATATGCGTTATAAACCATGGAATCCCCAAGAATGGGGTGACTGGAGTCTTCACTTCTTATCAGGTACCTAGCTGGAAGTCCTGGTGCTTTAGTCCACCAGACTCTGCATCGACACCAAATAAGTGTCAAAATAATATTTGTCTCTGTACACCATCCAATCATGCTCTTGCACTCCATTTTCCATTCTACTTTAACCTGGCCAGAATTAGAGCATAGTACATACATAAGGAAACATAGAACAATGTACAGAGATAGACTTCCATCATTATAAATAGCAGTCTTTCATGCAAGATCATGCCAAATTATAGACACATGGCACATTCCATACTTCTGAAACCAATTTTGGTAATTTTGGAGGACCAAACTGTGCTTCAAATCCATTTCCAATTGCAACGTTCAGATGCATTTCAGCTAACAAAATTACATAAAAGTAATATGGGTGCGTACTAAGCACTCTCTCCTATCTAACTAGTAAAGCTGTGGCTGTCAATTGTACACTGGAAAGGACAATAACATGAAAAATTATTCAAGGGATCAAATTCTGGACCAGAGAGAGAATTTTACAGAGAAGTTACCTGCTAGTATTGGTTAAGCCGAGTAATAGATGGCTGGATGAGACATTAAAAAGCATGGCATGTGAAACAACCGCTCAAAGAGCTTATCTGACGTCTGCGGAATGATAGAGCCTTATGGGAAGTCCCGGTAACTTGATGGGCTGGATTGGCCAACACTGAGCTCCTCATGTCTTGAGCTCTCTTCTGAGCCAATCTCAGCTTGTTCATTATCTTATCCATGGATGATGATCTCTTCTTTTCCAGCTTCATCTGAAATAAATGTCCAAGTGAGGGACATAGTACCAAATGCCTATGCCTCTGAACACAAACATATAATGCATGTTTAACAATGTTGCTGTAAGAAGAGAGAGAGAGAGAGAGAGATTCTTATCTACTTTTATCATCTTTCCTTTGGCCCATATGCCCACCAGGGGTAGAGGGATAGAAATCTCGTGAATAGATAACTTGTTCATGTTAAAGAATTCTATAATCCTATTTCCTCCAACTTTCAGTCCAAAGGCTGGGCTGAATGGAGCCTAGCCCACCCCTTTCCCATAATCCCCCAATCTCCTGCTATTATTTAAATGCAAAAATCACTCTAGCAAAATTTCACATTTCAACTAAGCTGTTTCTTAAGATTTTCAAGAGCGAGACATGTTATGTTCCCACTATTAAACTGAAATGAAAGAAAATTTGGCTAACCTGGAATTCATATGTTGTGATATCTTGGCACCGACACTAAAATCATCCTAAATTGGACCAAAGTGACAAATTCAAGGAAAGAATATAATCTAATCACATAGGCAAAAGAAGAATAAAGGCAACATCTCTCTGCACCAAGGGTTGATTATTGGGTACATGTTTCAACAGATATATAACAATTCATTAAAAAATAACCTCTAGTTTGCGTATTGCTGCCTCAGCTTTTGCCTTCTGCAGGTTCTCCCATGCACTGATTTTGGCTTCCTCTCTTTTCAACCTGGAAATTGAAGACATTGACACATTAATATTGAATAGATAAGTTTCTGCAGTGTTTCATAGCTGGCACTTGGTGAGATTTATCTTCTGGTCTAATACTATGGCCAAAACTAATAGTTAAGGCTAATAAATTATAGAATCGGTGGCCTTAAATATCTTTGGGCAGGAAATTGGATGTTGTTATGACAGTCGCGCGGGGGAGGGGGGAGGGGGAGGGGATTAGACCTGGTACCTGACCGAATTGACATGAATTCCATGATATTCACTAAACTAAACTAACCAATCCATTGCTGTCACCTGGAACTGATTTACATTTGGGAAACTTGTTTGAATTCAAAGGTAATAGCTCAACTCCCTGAGAGAAATTAAATTACTTATATAAAAGCTAACTCATTAAAGATCTGTTCACCACTCTATTTAAGCAATTAGCCATCTGAAGCTCAGGACAATTTAAAGTATCCTTTGTCTCCCAGCTGTTTCATAGCAAGATATATCCAAAAGTTTATAATGCCAGTGTTGCAAAATCACACATCCTGCCTTTTATTTCACCCCCACGTGGATGAACTATGGGACAATATTAAAACCAACGGTAACTTAAAGATTTCTTGTTAGGGGATCTCATAATGTTTAAGAAAGACTTGCACTATCTGATATCTCTGACATTTTTCTTAACTAAGTTTTAATGATCCCGTTTGCTTATAAGGTGTCCATCATGTTCACATTAGATGGCCTGACAAAATGAAGAAAACGTAAGTAAAAAACATAGTCAAATATTCATACTTGGAAACGCTCTTTACATCCCAATCTGAAGATTGAGCATCTCTGTCTTTCTTTTTCCAGTTATCAACATTCTCTGAGCCCTTCGCAGGGAATCGAGCTCTATGTTTTTTGGACCACCTAGTGACATTGACACGTTCATCTACCTGCACATCCCTAACTTCCAATTTAGAGGATGGGACATTCTGCAACTCCACAATAGGCAGGGCGGAGGGAGTGGAGGCAGAGAAAGAAAGCCTCCTTTGGGGAGACGAGTGAGCGCTATTTTCTGGGCTCATTTGGGTTGCCATGTCCCTTCTTGAAACATCTCGAGATATGTCGTTGCGTGCATCCTTGATCCCATCAAGCTTTTCATCTGTTTATTTTTACCAAGGGCAACAGGCAAGATCAGATATGTAAAAACCCAACAAGTTTAACAATTTCATTAAAGTTCCCCGTCTTTGCAGGTAAAGACACTTTTTTTTTTTTTTTTTTTATTAGTAGACACATTTAATCTCAAGATTGTTCAAATGTGGCTTTTTTACCCACATTGAAATACTTATCTACTATTTTAGATCTAATGAGAATCCTAATCAACCTTCTCCAATAAGCATAAGCATAAAAACTGCTGAAGCAATGTTGAGATTGCAAAATGCAAAAGACCTATCGAATTAACTAAAACCCAAGTAAAAATGAACTGACATCCACATTCAGTTGTTGGCTCAATCAGTTCTTTTCTCCTTCACTCTGACAATGACATCCATGAATGATAGTAAACTAATGAAGTCTGAAAAGCATGCAAAGTCTAACTCTAATCCAAGAAAGCAAGGCTCAATGGAGCTAATCTAGTAGTACCTTGGGATCCAGGCAATGATGACTGGCTCGGCCTCTCAGAGTACCCATGCACACTAACCGAACGGGCCATGCAAGGCTCCGTCCGCCCAGCAAAGCCTCCACCATTGCCACTACAACGCATCGCCAACCCATCTGCCGCTATAACACCAGCCGAAAACGGAGAATGAGCGACGAAATTCCCCACATTCCCCACATCAAACATCGGCATCGCCGGCGAATACAGCGAGTAATATGCAATCCCAGGCTGCCCCAGCGGCCCACTCTTGGACTTGGGTCGCCTCTGCGGTTGCTGGACCGAAGGCCTCGCACCACCGTCTCCCGAAACCGGACTGAAAATCCACCTCTCCGCGTCTTCCCATTTCGACGGCAACGTCGACCTTCCGTTGTTGAAAGGCAGCAAGGCCGAGTTCACCGCCTGCCTCCGGTTGGCGCTCGCATGCGACGGTACTCGCTCCGAGCTCCAACCCTTCTGCCCTCCGATTCCCGCTTGCCGATAATTCGGTGTCCCGGGACTCGGAAACGTCCCGGACCTGCGAGACGAAACCGCCGAACTTTTCTTCATGGTTGCCAAGCGCGGCGAGGAGGACGAGGAGGCGGTAGCATTGTTCAGATCCAACGACGCGGGTCTTCGCCTCTCTGGATTATTGGACAGAGCTTCAGATCTGGATCTCCGGTCCTGGCATTCTATGTAGAGAATCGAAAGAGAACTTGTACAAATCAACTCCTCGAATAAACCAAGCAAAAGCTTTTAGTTGCAGCTTGTAGAAGGTACCTTTGAGAGCTAGAGAGAAGGAGCTCCTGGCAGAGTCTAAGGCCGGAGTTTCGTCTTCAAACTCTGCGTCGCTGTCTTCCTTTTGAACTGCGGATAGTACAAGGAAACAGTGAGAGTGCTTGTTACTGGAATTTGAATTTTAAAGGCGGCGTCGTTTCCTTCGTTCTTTTTCAAACTTTTTTTTTCTGCTTTTTCTCTGTTCAAAAGAGCAAAGAAATAGAATGGAAGGTCACCTTTTGGTTTGTCTCCTTTTCTGGAGAAACGACTGTGCTTGCTGTTAGAGTTATTGCAGTAAACTGTGGGTTTGTTTGGATCTGAATCCGGATCTGGACCACTCGAGCTCTCTCGATGATCACCATGCTGCTCAGGTCCTGCCAAATTCTGCATCAAAATCACAGATTTCAAACGCTTCGAACCCGACGAACCAAATTGACTCACGCAGAAACAAAAAAGTAAAAAAAGCATGAAACTCGGCGAAATCAAGTTCAAATAGGTGAGTTGGAGTGGGCATTACTAGAGAGATTTCAGAGGCGATGGAGTCGTGATCGTGAGCATCGGATGCAAAAGAGCAACGGTCGACGCTAGCGGAAGCAGAGGAGAAGAGGCTGCCGAAGTTGGATTCGAGGGTGAATATGACGGAGTCAGGGCTCGCATCGCGAGGTCCCACGCCTGGACCTCTCGACGACGTGGATGTCGTCTGGTCCTGAAACCCCCCCATCTCTGGCATCGTCAATGTCACGAGAGAGACACAGAGAGAGAGAAAGAGAGAGCTGAGAATCTGTGTGAATGGCGGGTATAAGAGGGAATTCGTTAATCGTGCCCAACAACAAGTGATTAAAAAAAATTGATTAGCACTAAGAAAGTTGATTAGGGATTTTCAAATTCTTGGCTTTTCATCCAAATTCTTTTGGCGCTATTAATCATGGGAGTTTTTTGTTTTCTTCATCAAGTGCTTTATTACCATTCACCAATGCACCTTATACTTGACTGAAATGGAATGTCAGTACGGTCCCTGGGATTTCCTATTTCGGGTTCTTGCAACCGGGGGTAAGAACGACTTTTGAGTTCTTTTTCTTTTTTATTGGAAATTTCTTCTTTTCAATGCCGTACAAATGATGGCAGAACATCATGATGATATGTCTAGGCTCTAGGAAGTAAATTTTGACCATAGAGAGGTAAATAAAAGAGGGTAATTAAACAATTTACGCCTAAAAGAGGTTTGAATAAAAGTAGAGGCAACTTTTCCTTAAAAGAATGTATGGTGTCACCAAAAGATAACTCATATTAAAAAGGTTTTAAAGTAACACTTCCACAAATCTTGCAAAAAAAATGCAGGAAATTTCTGTAGAGTAAATTAAAAGGAAATTTCTCCAAAAGAAAACTGTCCATATGTTTTTTACCCAAAAATGGGAGATTGTGAGATTGTAATAATGGTGAGTGGCGGACAGGAAAAATGCAGGAGCCAAAAATAGTATTATTATTAATAATGTAGGAGGAAAAAAAATATTTCCATCTACCATTAAATGGTTTGGCTTCTTTTTTTTTTTTTTTAAAAAAAAAAAAAAAGGGTATTGAATTTGCTATCAACTAGTGTTGAAGTTAAAATGATGAAGTGAAATCTCAAAAGTTGTAATTTATTTCTTAATTAGCACCAACTATGCCATAACCCACACAAATGCTACAAACATTCATTCCAATACTCTCAAAGTAGAGGTGACAATTTGTGTCTGAGTGTTAAGGTTCGAGTCGTGTTGAAGTATGTGTATAAAATTATATAAGTTAATTTTAATTAAACCCTTTTAATTAAACGGCTCGAACTCTTCAACCCTAAATTACATGTCATTATGTTGCATATCGAGTTTAGATTATAACTATATAGGTCAACTTCATCTCCTCCCATGGTGATTGTTTTAGCCTAAAAGAGGCTCCCTCCTTTGTTAGGTTGCGTATACCGCTTTATATGACCTATTTCTTGACTTTTTTGCTCAATGTATGGAGGACCGGGACATTTTTGACTCTTTGGGTTATTAACACAACCCATTTCCTCATTGATGATTGGTTTTTTCATTTTCATTTTTAGTGCTTTTTTTTTTTTTTTTTTTAATTTGTTGTTGGCATTCTGAATAATATATATATTTTTTGAACCTGTCTTTGTTTAATAGATTGAGGTATTTAAAAAAGAAAATTAATTTTTAGTGTCGGTTAAAAAAATGTGCATTGAAAAGTGGGAGAGGAAGAGTTTGAGGTAATTGTTTTTTATTTTTTTTTATTACACATTCATTTATAGAGAAACTGATTTTTCACCAAATTCTACTCAAAACATTAAAGAAACGCAGAAGTAAAAGATGAAAAATACTGCCAGTTTAGGCTGTCTCATAGACTTCGTAGGGAACCATTTTTCTTGTTTCTTCTTCTGTAGACTGTGGCCACTGGAAACTGCAGAAAATGTGGCCCTATCTTTCTATCTTTCCGTCCCCACAATCGGTGCTGCCTAATTGGGCTGTCTTTGTCCCTTTCCTGTACCCTGGAATTTGTAAAAATCCTTAATCTTCCCACTAATACCAAACTTAGCCATTGAAGGCATCCCTTCAAACGGAGGGAGTGTAAAATAAACAATTCATCGTGGAAGGAGCTCTCTGCCATCCTCCACAACATATTGGCAGATGGACAGCCTGGGCTCGAGCGGTCAGACCGGCTTATGCTCCAAACAAAATCATTAAAAATGGGGTTATTCAATATTCACCGTCGGATTCTCTTAATGGAAAGTACTAAATATGTAAGGAAATGGTCTTTAGGGCTTTCTAATTTTTTATACGATTAAATTAGCATGTTATAATTAAGAGATTTGATCCGTTTAATTCATTTAGAGACAACAGTGAAAACTATGAAGACCCTTTGATTGCAAGTCCCCTTGGATGAATTTGTCAAGATCAATTGAGTGTGGATGAAATCAATGTTATTGTAAGAGATAACATGAGTGAGGTGTTGAGAACATTGTCGACGCCAATAGATCATATTATTGCACTTGATATTGCAAAAGCCACAACGGCATTGTGAACTATATATTTTGCTTAAGAATTAAGATTTTATAGATTGGCACTCAAAGGTGATGTTCTTTAAGTGGTGCAGGCACTGAAAAAAGAGGGAGAAAATTAAAGCCGGCGTAGACATCTAATTGATGAAACTAGATGGGTTTTGAACTCTCAACACCGCTAGAAGGTCAACTATATCAAGCGAACTATAAATAGCGTAGCCCACCTACTTGCAAAGGAAGCGTTAATCGTAAAGGCAAAATATGTTCTTATAGAGAAGTTTTCCTAATGTATTTGTGATATTATTTTAGCTGAGTGTTGTACTTCTCAACTTTTTTTTTTTTTTTTTAAAAAAAAAAAAAGAAAAAGAAATGTTGGATTAAAGTTGACTTTTATAGTCTTATATTCATACTTCAAATTTAACACGTAACATAAGGACTGATCATTTTTACACGATCTACGAACTCGACACAAACTGAATTCAAAATTAACGAGTTATAATTGAGAGATTTAATCTGTTTAATTAAATAAATTAAATTAAGATTGATCTCTATCATTTTATACCAATACTTCCACTCGACTCAAACCCAATGCTCGAACACAAATTACCGTCCTTATCCACAGCCTAAAGGCTCCAAACTCAGGAGTGGTCATCTGCATGTGGCATGAATTTGGACACAGGAGAAAACTTTGGTCAGACGCAACGAAACGTGTCTGACTTCTTGGTAGCATATGAGGGCATTAAATATCCGAGTCAGAGAGTTTGGTTTTTTTCCTCATATGACTCGTGACCTCTGCCATGCCAGAAGGGCTTCACAGGCTTAGGAGGTTAGACTTAGAGCTGGTGTCCTTTTCGGTTTATGTTAGACTATATGCCCAAATCCTCGAATTGTCATTCTCATTTAATCATTCTCTCGAATCAACATTTATTAACTTAGAATTGAAATTGACATTAGCTAATCAATATTATTGTCGAGTTGGATGTAGTCGGAGGATCAAGTGGCAATTAAATTACATATTTTTGTTTAGAAATTTGATATCTCATTTGGAACCCAAGTTTGAAGTCTCATATTTTTTATAAAAGAAATGTTATAGGTTAATAAGTTTTTCATATTTCCTTACAATCAACCATTGAATTTGTAAGGTCTACTATTGACTTATGTAGGATCTATGTAAGTCTACAAATTCAATGGTTGATTGTAAAGAAATATTGGCCAAATATGAGAAACTTATTAACTCTTAACATTCATCTTTTGACAATTTCAATAATTGTCTCACTTATTGAAAACAAAGTTTGAAATCTCGTCTAGCCAAAAGGAGAAAAAGGAAACTACACTTTCCTTCGCAATCTGACACTATTAGTAATCATCCTCCCAAGCATTAAAAGTACAATCAACCCTTTCAAATTACTAGATACTTTCAATTTGCTCACTCTGTTAGTGGAACAGGATCCTCTTCGGTTTGAATGAACAAAAGAGTATTCAGTCAGTTGTATTGCAAAAGTATTTTTGTTATTTCAAATAGTTATATTGAAAATGTATTTTTGTCTTTTTACTTTTTGAAAAAACAAAAATACCTCTCCAATATCACTAACAGAATATTATCTGGTTCAAATGAACTGAAAATGATCATAATTCTCTTATAGCACTTTATGTAACTTGAATCGAAAATGCATCATGCGGTCCACACGTACCTCAAATTGTCCATTATACCCACAGCTAGAGACCATCAACATGGCCAAAAGAGTCATTTTCTTTTTTTGTTTTTTTTTTTTTAAAAAAAAAAAATTTATATAAGGGCATAATTATTTTTTCACATGTTGCATTTTCCGGCCAAGTTAATAAAAAATGCTAATAGATGAAATGAAGTGAAAGTGTTTTGTAGTTTGAGAGAGATGATCGTCACTTTCTAAAGTGTAGTGAGGTGATTGCAAAACAAAAACTGCCGGAATTAGAAAAGTAAAAAAAATAAACTGGTATATCATGCAGGATTTATTTTCTAATTTGTATTTTTACGCAAACCTTAAATAGTGAGTTGACACTTCAGTTTTTTTTTTTTTTTTTTTTTTTTTTAATATTTCTTTACAATATTCATAAGAGTTATAAGAAGGTTGATACATCACAATCTCATAACAAATTCCACGGAGCCCTCTTTCTTTCAACCTTCTGTAGTCAATGTCCCAATCTAAAAGCCTAAAACGTACCCTCCAGTACGCCAGCTCGGAGGCGTACGTCCTAAAGAAACTTTAAAGAATTCCGACCAACTCAAGCCCTTGATATAATAAACCCATCACCTCAAAATAAATTAGTTCAGAAAATAAATATTTAAATTACTTGATATGCTGACTTATGTTGGGCTCTCTTCCGACCAAGACATCAATAAGCCGTGGCCATTCTTCACTGGTTGAACACGATGTCCCTGCATTAAGTATTTTGAACCCAGCATTCATAAAAAGTAAACGAACCCTTTTATTAATATTAGATGGCATTAGGCCGGCAGGTAAACTCTCTAGACAAAATTTAACCTATCTTTTGAACAAGAATAACCCAAATACAAAATAAATAATTAAAAACAAAAAGCCAACTCCTACTTCATTGGGTGCCTGTGCTACAAATCTCAACTCTATGTTTCCAATGACGCTTTACTGAGTTTGAAAGACAAACATAAAAGAAAAGCCACCTCCCCCACTTCCACTGGTGGTTGAACTAATCACTGCCAACATGATCCACTTTCTACCCAATATGAACACTACCCCCTGCATCATTCTCCAGCCCTAAACGTCTCTCCTTTACTGTTATTGCCACCTCTTATCCTCATCTACAGGGTATTGTAGTCTTCCCGTACCAACCCAAGCCTCAGCTTATTGAATTGGCATTTAGTTTAGGTTGTCAGGAACCATATTCTTCTAAAATCCAACATCAGTGTATAGAAAAAGTACTTACTTTAATTTATATGCACTAACCACTCTACTCCACCGTGCTGCAAGATAGCCACCTCAACAGCTGCTGAATGTCTAGATAATATGGAGTTCAGCTACTAACTACGCACACCACCTGTCGATCAGGCTGATTTATTGTCCACTGTTGGGGCATTGAAGTAAGCAGTTATTGCCTTCAACTTGCCATTTAAATAGTTCTTCTCAACCTGGGACCAGGGACCTCAGAATTAGCAATAAGAATATGAAATGTTATTAAGAAAGAAAGAAAAATAAGAATATGGCACGATTATATAGCATGAGAGAGACGAAGTTCTTGAACTGAGAATATTAACAAACCAAACAACAATTGAAAGCCCAAATTAAATAGTACTACATGCTATCAGTAAGAGAGGGGCCATACAGTTAAAAGATGCCAGTAAATTCCTTTATGATTTTATGGCACAATTACAACTTGAACACTCAGTGACATCACAAGAGATAACTAAACAACAATGTGTCCAATTTTTCCTTCTATCATTAGGTTAACAGAAAAAATAGTAATGTAAAAATCTTCTCTTAGATAACTAACATATGTAAATATTAAGGACAGGGCACACTTTGGACAAAACCTGGTCATTCATTTTTAATGAAAACTAAAGGTCCAAAGCCAATTTCAAGAATGAACACACAGAAAGTTGACCCATCACAATTCATTAACAATGATTACGAGGAATGAAAATTGGCATCTTGAAGGTGGTAGCTAGCCTAGCTAGTAAGGTTTCTGGGTGGGTACCAAAAATCATGGAACAAGTCCTGCCTTCACCAAGGACACAGGTTAAGGGATGAAAGTGCTACCTCTGACTGTGAAGCCAAAAGGCCTTAGTGGCCTCTAATGGACCAAAATTATGCCATTTATTTTTAAAATGATCTTATGTTACCATTTCAGCGATTATTAGAGAATGGAATTTAACACTAAAAGATATAGGAGCTTAAAATGCAATCAAGCAATTCTAAAAGCACAAGCATCCAAATGCAACCTTTGCCCAATGATCTTCTACAGTACCTGACTTTCTACAGAGGATAGAGTGACATTGGGTCTACTAATTACTCATAAGAGAAATCTAACTGAATAAACAAAATTAGTACCTCTAGTGCCCAGGGAGGATGAGAAGATAAACATAACTCTGCCAATTGGTTGAGATCAACATTTCGTGGGAGAAACATAACAAGTCTGGAAGCAATTTTCTTTGCAGTGTTAAACAGAAAATATCTGCACGAGTACAAATCAGAGCAGCATGAAGTTAACACCTGTCTTCATGCTAACCTAATGTCCAACTTAGAAAGAAAAAAACTCACCCATCACGTGGCTTTAGCATTGTCTTGATGTCATAAGTCTGCACTTTGGCATAATCAGGTCCCCCCCAAGGAGGTGATAGGAAAACCGTGTCTGCCTGTAGCACCAAAGAAACGATGCTGAAAACAGTGAAAATATTGAAAAACCAAAATATAAAAAGGACATATAAAGAAATCTTAAATGTGTGCATCAATTATCAAGCATAAAAGTACATGTTTCACATTTCAGTAGACAATATCTAAAAGTTAAGCAGCATAAAAATATTAATATCTGGGATGCTCCTCAATATACAAATGTTAATACCGTAAACTCAACCATATCTTATGTGCCATTACTTCACTCTTAAAAACTGCTTCATTTGTATGAAAATGTACAATAATATTTTCAGGTATATCAATAATGTCCTTCATAGCGACAGAGTCAATGATAATCTAAGCTCACAATCGTTCCCCCAACCATTGGGTATGAAAAAGGGCATATCCTAGATTATATCTCTGCTTTCTCCAAATTTATAATTATATTTACTCATAAATATAACAGAGGAAGGAAAATAGAAAGAATACTACCCAAAGCATCATGCAATTTCAGTGGATGAGCCATGATTAGACTTTGCAGGCTGGGGAGAATGAAATTATCAAGTGTATCATATAAAATTTACTGCTTTTCACAATTTTCATCAGATTTGCAAGACCACATTATTGTTACTATATAGCAATTTTTATTTTATTATGGTGAGAAATTTTATCCTTTATCCCTTTTTTTAATTTTTAATTTTTTTAATTTTATTTTTTCCAAACTTTTGAGGTCACCAAGTAGAAGTATAATGTATGCAATCGAACATTACATTTCGAGTCCTGAAAGTTTCAAACTCTTTTTTCTTTCCTATAAATTTCATTTGCCCGGGTAAATAATCTAAAAGCTACAAAACTTATTTTCTTCAATATCTCAAGATAAAAAGAGAGAATTTTTTTTTTATAAGTAATCGAAATTTCATTAAAGGCGTAAGGCTCCCCAGGTACACATGAACAATATAAGAGAAGCCACCTAGTTAGTAGAAGTAAAAAAGAAAAGACTTAAAAAATGTAAAACAAGCATGAATTGAAGGATTTGGTTGACTTTAGTGAGGGTTGGTTTCTGTCGCACTTTGGAACCTTAACTAGCTATCTTGACAAAAAAACTTAATAGCATCCATGTAGAGAAAGCCATTATTTTATGAACATTTTAAATCAAAGAGAACATGCACATTATCTTCCCCTTAAGTTTCCTGAGAATTATTATTTGTTTTTTTATTGGTATGTTACACACACACCCGATGGGACTTGAACCCACGTCCTCACCCTCCACCTTGCTACAAAGGGAGGAGTTACCATTTGAGCTAAAGCTCAATGGTTTTCTTAAGAATTATGCTGTGTCATTTTCTTGTATTGCATCAAAACAATGTCTATCTAGTGTTAGCCCATGTGGCCTTCATTCAAAAGGTAAGGGGGGAACATATTCTTGATGATATATTCAAGAGAAGAAACACTCTCACTTACCTCAGGCAAAAGATAGACAATGTCAATGTGGTGGCAACTTCCACCACACAATAGTCAAACACTGTCAAATGTTAATATGTTAAGAGACATATTTAATACCTTCAACTTTGGTGCCAAATTGAAGAAGTCCCCTTTTATGAAATCTATTTGGTCATCAACTCCATAGATGGTAGCATTATGATGTGCATAGTTGATCTTCTTTTCATCAATATCAATTGCCGTGACATGCTTGCTCCTGAAAAAATGACAAATAAAAGAGCAAGCATAATTAATTAAATTTAAAATGCAAAGCAGAACTTAATGGAAAAGTGACAGGAATTTCCACCTTATCCATCTACATATATCATGAATAAAATGATAGGGAAGTGAAACCCAAATCCGCTGAAGGTATATACAAAATATTTATAGAGATACTTCAAATCAGTTAACCTGGGTAAGAAACCAAACGGCAATAGTTCAAAATTTCAACGGAAGTTGCCTTAGGTTGATCAGATCTGCACCAGTGAATTATGCTGGTGTAGTTGTGCTTTAAGCATAAAATTGAGTCTGTTAATGTCAGAGTATCATCAAGCTTAAGTCTTCAATTGGATATATACATTGCGACTGCAATGGTTACATTGCAGTATAAGAAATCAATTAGGACATATTTCATTTAGTGTTGAAATGCAATCAGGAACTGAGACAAATGAAGATCACTTGATGACAACATGAAATGCATTCAAATAAAAGGTGACTCATATATTATCTTCCAGTGTCCATGGGAAGTTCCAATTCCCTTTGACAATGTGGAGCATCTGGAGAAGATCAAAGCACACCCATTTACATATAGAATTTTCCATTTTCATATAGTTATTAGATCGGTGATACAGTAGTACGTTAAATTTCATATAATTTTTTTCTTTCTTTCCTTTTCCGTTTGGTAATTTACACACATACACAGAGTTCACCGAGAACCTGTGACCTCACCCTCACTCAATTCTTAAAAGGGGGAAGGTGTCATTTGACCTTGAGCTCATTGGTAAATTTCACTATCAAGTTCAAAGACAAGTGAAACATTATCAGAATGTCTCTAGAGAACAAGAACTAATGGGAAGACTTATGAAAGGTGTGTCCATTCCCAGATGTACACATTAACCACAGTAACAACAATCATAAAAGGGAAAGGAGAAAAATCATAACCAACACAGTGCAAAAATCACAGCTAAAAAGGCATGTATAGGATGAACCCCCAAAACATTGAGAAATAATAGTTTTTAGCGTAAGGACCTCCAAGAACAGACACATGGTCCAAAATGCCACCGGCTTTCAAGTGAAACTTCATACAGAACTATAACAACCCTCCCGTTTACTCAAGGGGAGCTTTAAAATTATTCAAAATAAAGAAATCATAAAATGAAGTCACAAGGATACTCACCTTTGAGCAAATTGGATAGCATTCCCACCAACTCCAGTAAAACAGTCAACTATGATGCCACTGCCACATCGAGATGCATGGTGCCTAGCTATCGACTCTGGAGTGACAGAAAACCATCCTTCTTCATCCATTTTTACACCTTCATCAAATCTGGAGAAGAGTAAGTATCTCTGGCACCAGTATTTGCCAATATCAGAAGAATATTCTCCAAGAATTCCTTGAGATCGAAGCTCTGCATTATTTAACCAAGTGTTAACAGTATTCCAAAGCACCAGACTATTATTGGCAATAATAGCACAAAACAGTCAATTTTCTGGTAAATAGATCAAGCATACTCAACAGACAAAGGTGGAAGTATACTAATTGATAGATAGCCTGATCTGTTCTGATAGATCAAAAGAGTAGGAATAGATAGAGAGGGAATCCATCAATAATAAGGGGAAATCTCCTATTTCTATCTATTGATAACTAAAATCCCCTTTACGGAGGATAAGCAAGATCACATACTTGACCTTCAATTTTAGGACCTTTGGTTGCAGAACGCCAACCATACGTGCAAGCATCCAATCTATCTTCTATTAGTTTGACCAAAGTCATGTGCACTATGAGATGTAATCATCTATATCATGGCTGATTAACATAGACAATACATTTCATTCAGGGGAAAAAATACAAAATACAGTACATTTTATTTTCTGCAACTCTTTGTTGATTGACTTTTACCACCCAAGAGAGATTTGAATCCAGAGAATAATTTTCTCAATTCTAAAATAACTTTTTGCAGTGCCTCAAATAGGTAAGGATATAAGAGGATTATCAATTATCATTATCGCCCTCTTCACTTCCACACATCAGATCACACTACAAAACAGAAAACTTGATTCTTTGTAATAAAAACTTGCATGTTCAAATTACACAAACCTGTCAAAATAAATTACGATCTTTCTCTTTCTTGCTTCACATATTAAATTACATTAGAATAATCAAGATTATTAATGCCTACATGGCATATTCTGGTCAAGATGTCCGAGTTCTTTTAGTGACTGTGATTAGATAATAGTGTCTAGAACTAACACAAGCAAGGTGATGACAACACAGAATCATGCTCTTGTAAGGATGAATTTAGAAGACAAAAGAAGAAGAAAACAATATGAAAACCAAAAAAAAAAAAGATTGCCCACCAATACAATTTTCAGCACTTAGAAAAGTTAAGCTAACAGCAGAAGTCTATCATGACCCGTTGCTTTAATCAATCAGTCGTCCATCATGAACTACCAGACAACTATTATCAATCATAAATCACTGCACTGACAAAAGGAAGAATATCTAACTAGAAATTGGAAATGGATGCACAAACAAATACAGGGGAGCCAAAGGTGCCAGCTAGGTCTCAAGTCCTCATATCAGAAACAGAGGAGAGACAACCACCTTCACCAGAAATGCTGTGTCCAAGAGAAGCTACCTCGCCTTGTATAGGCCCAAGTAACCTCAAATGAACCAAGAGCGAGAGAGAGAAAGAGATGGAATCACGAACCTTCAATGCCATTGGACAATTTTCTTTGTCTTCGTGCTTTTCTCACCTTCTTTTTTTGTTTTGTCATGAAAGGGTCATCATGGGTATCTATCATATCAATCTTATCGGTTACAGTAACCACACTTCCCAAAGGCAACTGACCACACTCATAAACTGCTTCAGAAAGTGTATTGGTCAAGCTGCAAGCAAGATTCAATGTTAGAACCTGAGCGGGTGAAGCTTTTAATATAAATGCTGAACCAGACACAATCATCACCATGCTTTTATATTCTACCTGCTAATCTCTAAGAGTTGAAAGGCTTCATCGTCTTCGTTTACATCACAAATGATGATCTTATTAGGTTTATCAAGTATATCAACACAATCTAGTTCATCAGGTCTATCAGCATATGTCTGTCGCAAATCACCACTGAAGACCTCACAATAAACTGGCTGCTTGATTTTAATTCCTGAACTACAACCATAATTGGATACTATTTAAGTTCAGTGTCATCTACAAGAGCAACATAAAAGCACAAATGCAGAAATTAACAGGCAGACATGCACACACACACAAATGGAAGACTGAGTACCTGTCAATATGCTCTGGGGTGTTTGGTAAAAAGGATAATGCACTTTCATTATTGCAACTAGTAATCTCATAAAGTGCATCTGTATGCTCAAAACTTTTGCTCGCAGTAGTTACGGCAACACCAGACAAAGTGTTGTCTGCACCAAGTCCAATCCCAACTGAGAGCTCATCGGGTAGCTGAGCTCCTAACTTGTCATTATTCAACGATTCCTCAAATGAGTGAATTTTAGTTTGCAAATTACACACATCGGCTATCTCTTCACCAAAGGTAACATCCATTTCAGTTCCCTCAGCAATCAATTCATTATTGACGACACCATATGCTAGATGTTCCATCCCTGGGGGTGGGTACCATGTAGAAGCATGTGTTTTGATATTATAAAAATAGTTTCTCCCATAGAAAGAGTCCCAATAGACCATCCAATCCCCAAGATCATCATTACATTTACATTTGTCGGTCCCATTATGGTCAAGCGACTTTGAACAAACGGTACATGCAACTGAATCAGAAGCACATTGCTGCTCAGTGCTCATATTATTTGAATTATTCTCGTTTCCTGTGTTATAGCAAGCGGCTGATAAACCTTCTGAACATTCATAATCCAATAATGTCTCATTACATTCTTTCTTATTGTGGTCAAAATCAGCATCCATCAAATATCTTCGTGTAGGAGGTCCAGCATTCCAGTTAGTCAAATTAGCTGAGTCACAACCCCGGCCATCATAGGATCCAATGTCAGAAATTCCATAAAAGACACCTCCCTTGTCAGTGTCACAAGTGATTCCAGTTGAACTTGCAGAATTATCTCCATTTGAGGGGCATTGGGATATTTTGACATCCACTGCAACACCATAATTAGATGATTCACTTTGGCCCAGCATTGTCATAGAACATAAAGAACTGCTTGTATTATCATGAAAAATAATAGGAGATACAATCTCCCCTTCACTCACTTGGGATAATTCAATCGCTTTATCCTCAATATCTTGATGATTGTTAGAATGCTTCACACGTGTACCCTTTCTTTTGGCTTTACCCATTCCATTTCTCTTCTGAAAAAAAAAAAAAAAAATGTCACAGATAGGCCAAAAACCTGGCAGTATAACTAGTAGTAAATAATAATAGCAAGAATGACAGTGGAAAATGGTGATCTATACAATAAGAGTGATGAGGCAGCCTCCAACAACTCCTGGATTCGCCGCAAGTAAGTTTTATAAACTTCATTTTCATACTTAGGTTTTGTTGGAATTGCGGTTTCAAAACGTGTTGTTTGAAAAAGTAGCAATTCAAAAGGCAGTTAGTTTATGAAAACATAATTTTTAAAATCGCAGTTATACGTTTGGTAAAATTTGTAAAAGAGTGTTGTTTTTGTCAATTGAGTGTTTTGATAACATCGGCACTAAAGTGTTGTTTCATGTACAAATTACCAATAAGGACATAATAGTAAGATAATAAAATCTCTGTACGTACTGTGATAATAAAATAGAATAAATCTGGCCTAATAATTTTGCATGAACTTTTTGAAGCGGAAAAGAGGAACCAATAAAGTTGAAAACTATGTCTGATAATTATGTTCTGTGGAAATCATTCATGTCATATTACTGCTCGAGAAAGGACTGTCTTTAGTTGTATTTGAACGAAATATTTTCATCCTAACCATTTAATGTTTTAAATAAGTAAATAACCTTCAGAAATATTTACACCTTTCTTGAAAGAGAGAGGTGTGGAATGCAACTGTTGGTTATCTCCCATGCAAATTGAGTGGACAAATAGCTGTTAGGTCACAAATGGCAACAATAGTTTGAAAACTCTGAAACAAACCCAATGTGACGTTAATGTAAAAGCAAGAGATTCCTACCTAAAAATTTCTACCACACGACGGTCAAGAATATTTATGATTCAAAAGAGCTTCCAAAGCAACATCCCTCCACAAGAAGGTTTATTGAAACAAGAGTTCATACAGTGTGAAATCCGGTGAATCGTAACTTCTCAAGTAAGTTCAAGTAACTTAAAACATTGTACTACTCTCAAAACATAGATATTAAAATAAGATATCCACACTGCTCGATGCCTGACAAAATAAGATATCCGCAGTTGTAGTTTCATGAGCTCCAGTAGTTAACTTTCTCATTTGTTCACAAGATATGGAACTGGGGTTACAATAAATTAAAATTCACAAGCCAGTCTAAAGTCCGGTCCTTGCGCTGACACACACCCCCGTTGAGCTTAAAGATAAGCTTATAAGACTAGCTACAAGAGAATAGGCCAGCTTTTCTATAAATAAAAAGAGAGTCGTTACCCTCTTGAAGTAGAGGAAGAAGAACGTTGCAATTCACTTTAAGTAGAAGAAGAAGAATAAGCAACATTGTTAGCTTCAAGAAGAAGAATAATTGTTAGGTTTCACTGTTGCTTGCGCTTGAGAGATAAGGTGAGATGTTTACCTAAGATTTGGAGGCTAAGACGCGACAGAAAACGGCAAGAATGACCAGCACAACAGGCAGAGCAAACCAACACCAGTGAGGTGAAAGAGAGCAGATAGGTAGAGAGAAAATAAAAATAAGAAAGAACGAGGGTTTGGTCTTGTTTTGGGTGGGTATTCATGTGATTTCATTGTTTAGCTGACACTTATACTACCTGTTGCACAAAAATGCTGTTTTGCTTTAAAATCGTGCATTTTTGAAAAATGCTCCCTTTAGCTGCTGTATGGAAATGTGGATTTTTCTACGTTTTCAAATCACTACTGTTTTAAAACACGCTGCCTAACACAATTTTTTTTTGCAATTTTGTGTAAAAACGCACATTGGCCTTGCCAAATGGCAGGGCCAAACGCACTCCCAAAATGCTAAGTTAAATGACAAACAATCAACTTATTACAACTCCAAAAGCATTATAGGTTAAATTTTTATTATAATTGTTGGATAGCCTCGATTGCTGTTTTGTAGTAATTACATGAGTTATATTTTACTTCATTACCTATTTTATATACTTCCTCTTATGAGTTTAAAGACAGAAACCCCTTTCTAGATGTTTTTCCGGTGGTAAAAAAATGAAATGCAAATTATCTTTGCCCTACCATTAACCAATTCCATAACCTCTCAAAGGAATAAACCTCAGTTTTCACTAGCCATGCCCTGAATAGATTAGCCGTACCCAAGAAATTAATCTTAATAGGCATAAACAAGGCATTGACCATAAGAAAATAGACGCAAACCTACCTCCCTGTTTGTGTTGAAGGAAAGAGGAAGCCCCAATTCATCCATCTGTTTGGTGAGCTCCATATGTTCTGGCAAAGTGCTATAATCTGAACAAGCAGCCCAAAAAGATATTCAAAACTTAAATTTCACTTTAGACACATAACATTATCATAATAAAATGTGATGCAGATATGTGATCGAGATAATAGATAATAATCCTACTATTCACGCACTTATTACTAGTGCACAACAGAGGAAATAATGCAAAAACTAAAAGAAACAACGGGGACGAGAGAGATGGACTTGCCACTGGCTGTAGAAAGCATGTTTGAGCCGTTGTCATCATTATCATCCCCAGCTGATTTCTGCTAATTCAAAGAAGAACGAAATAATTTAAAATAACAAACAAAAAATAAATAGACTTGCAGAGAATACTAAAAGTGAAACTCAAAACAGAGACTTACAGAGCCCCCTTGTGGTGCCTCAATTGAACCATCGTCCCTGCAAAACAAGTTGAAAGGGAACGCAAAGTGAAAACTTGCCCTTATCTTTTGGCGTATATACTGTTTTCTGTGCGTCTGTGTGTGTGTGTGTGTGAGAGAGAGAGAGAGAGAGAGACCAGAGAGAGACTTGGGTGAGCTTGAAGAGAGAGCCGAGAGCTCTGATAGCAGGGCCTTGCCACTCTGGTTCGACGATGTCCATTGTGAAGAAAATCTTGGAAAGGATTTGACCAAAGATGATTTAGGTCAAGAACAGCACTACCAACTTCAGTTCCCGTTACGGTGAGTCGGTGACCAATGGAACATCCAGGCCCTGTGCTTTTATAGCGTGCCATTCTTGAACGGCGCGAGTTACACGGCATCTTGTAAAATAAAAACAACCAAAATAAGATATTATTAATTTGAAAAATCTATTTAATTCCTCTTCGTTACAGGTCGGTCTGCTACCTATTTGCTGTTTATTTATTTTGTAAATTTAATAGTTGATTTGCAAATTTGTAATATAGAAATATACAGCAGATGGACAGCTCACAGCATGATTTGTAAAATTTTCTTTCAACATACAATATAAATTTTTAAAACCGACACCTCAATTTACACATTTACAACGCTGGATGTATACTGTTGTTTATAATTATGTTATAAAAATAGAGAGTTTTACTATTAGGATGTGGTGTAAAAATTTTATTTAATCGTTTTCAATAGAAATTTGACACGTAAGTAAAATTAAAATATTGTATTTTTAATTCAATTAATATAATGAACTTTTTAATTCATTATAATTCAATGCTCCCATCACTTATCACCGAATCCTTCACGCACCTTTGACTTCGAGTCCTTGACATTAGGGGTGCGTTTGACAATCGGTTTTGGTTCATGTGCGTTGGTTGTGCACTGTAGAGTAAGTTTGAATGGTCTACCAAAAGCTACAGCATAAAAGACATTGCTGCAGTGCTTTTGTTGTGTTTAACACGTTCATTTTCAGTCTGCATTTAGTGTTTCAAAAATGCCCCTGCAGCAAACCCATGTAGAGTGATATTTCTTCCCACTTTTGGGTTTGCTACAAGGGCATTTTGGGAACACTAAATGCAGACTGAAAATGGGCATGTTAAACACAGCAAAAGCACTGCAACAATGTCTTTCATGCTGCAGCTTTTGATAGATCATTCAAACTTACTCTACAATGCACTGCCAACGGACAAAAGCCAAAATCGATTGTCAAACGCACCCTAGAGTTTCTAAAACTAAATAAGACAGTGGCTTTGATTGTTTTGTTGATGGTTTTGTCAACGAGTATTTTGTTTAGAAAAATAAAATTATTTAGTGTGAATATTTATATTATTTTTTTATGTTTCAAGCTAATGTCTGCTTCTTATTTGAAAATAGAAAATACCCAATTTGTATCATGACTTGATATTGTAGCTAATAAGCTAAAGACCCAACCAACCATAATAATAGAAACAAAAGAAACTTGCATAATTAAAGTATATTGTCTATCTGAAAACACTATATAATGAAAATATTTTTTTCCAAACTGTAAATATAGAAAAAAAGATTCATCATTCTCCAAGTGATGGCTCAGTCGGATGGGAATTATGTCACTAATTTGAATTAATCCTCGATTTATGCGGTAAAAAAAAAAATAATAATAATAATAAAGGATTCGTTATAAACTGTTGCCGTTTAGTTAAACTCTTAAAAAGTGATTTTCCTTTGGAACGTCGCCGTTAAAGGCGTTTGAACCTGGAAGGGCAACCCAGCGAGTATCTGAGCATACACGAGCATCACCTAAACTCGGGCCAAAGGGCCAAATGGAAGACGGGGAGATAGACGATGGGGCGATGGTGGTAGACGAGGAAGTAGCAGTTCCAGCACCGCAACAGCACAAGTCAGAGAAGTCGGCGCACGAAATGCTACAAGAGAGCAAGGCCTCGGTGGAGGATATCGTGGCGAAGATGCTCTCCGTCAAGAAAGAAGGCCACCCCAAATCTCTTCTCCGGGAGCTCGTCACTCAGATGTTCCTTCACTTCGTTACCCTCCGCCAGGTCCCTTCCTTTACTCTCTCTCTCTCTCTCTCTCTCTCTAGGGTTTATGGTTTCGTTTAAGCGGTAAAATTCCATTAATTTGATTAAGAATTAATTAAGTTCATTTCTTCAACTACAAGCTAGTGGAGTATGACTAGTATGCGAGTGAGAAAACAATGGTACCTGGATAAAATGTGATTTTAGCAGGGGTTACGTCTAGAGTCAAACTCGAAGTGAAACTGTTTTTGCTTTTGTGCGATTCGTTGTTTCTTCTTATTTTCTGGAGTTCGGAAATCGTTGTTTTGTGCATGCAATGGAATTAGGTTTGGTGGTTGAAATTGTAGAAAGACCAACACAGCTATGGGAAATTAAAAAAAAATGCGAGTTCAGAAAAAAAAAAATGCTGAAAAAGGCACCTAGCGATGTTTCTGTAAACCCTAATTTTCATGGATATGGTTGGCAAAAAAATTCACAGTTTCCTTCATTTTTTTTTGGAGAAAGACCATTTTTGACAATAGCATCTAATTATCACTACTTGAAGAGCGAAATCTGTTGAAATGTAATTGTTATAAATGATTGTTTACGATGTTCTCTCACAGGCAAACCGCTCCATCTTGCTAGAAGAAGATCGTGTGAAAACAGAAACAGAGCGTGCAAAGGCACCTGTGGACTTTACTACCCTCCAGCTTCACAATTTGATGTACGAAAAAAGTCACTATGTTAAAGCAATAAAGGCTTGCAAAGATTTCAGGTCAAAATATCCTGATATCGATCTGGTATCTAAGGAAGAGTTTTTCCATGATGCCCCTGAAGAGATTAAAGGCAAGATGTTGTCGAATGACAGTGCACACAATCTGATGATGCAGAGGCTCCAATTTGAGCTGTTCCAGGTGTTTACACCTCATTATATTTTGTTGCTGTTGTCAAGAATTTGTCATAATTTTTTTACCAGAGCATGCTTGCTATCAGAGTGCTTGTTGATTGAGTTAGGAATTATTGGGATTGGTGTTTAAGACTTGAAATAATTTTGACCATCTCCTATAATATCTCGGTTACGAATGTGAAAGAAGCAGCCGGAGATTTAGAAACATTTGGTATTCCTCCATTTCAAGATTAACAGGGGATTTATGAGATATTACAAAAATATAGGTGTGCATTATTCTAATTTTTTAAGTTTTTTACTTGAACTCTGTTCTTCCCTTCCATGAATAGCACTACTTAGTGACAACAAGTGGAGAAGCGCTTTATAAGTTTTTGTTTAAAGGAGAATTTCTCTTTCCTCTGGTGAATTTCAGGGAAATTATGGAATGCAATCTAGCAATCACAGTATGATAGTTTTTCGCACATTTTCTCATAGTGCAGGTCCTGCTTATACACTGTATTTGGCCTACGACTAGTTGGTACTCAGAGGCTGACTTTCTATCTCTCGAGTTACATATTAATAGACGTAGGGTTGGGATGGGAATTATTATCTAATTTTTGAAGTTTTTAACTTGAACTCATTTTTGCACTTCCCTGCTATCAAAATCCACATGGGACTTAATATTTTCTTTATGTGCAACTTTTTTCTTATGGAATAATTCTCCCACAACTTTTGTATAGCTTTTCAAATTTAACATTTGATGTGGGAGAAGCTTTGAGTTTTAGCGTAATCCTATTTTATAATATGCCTAATCTATCTTAAAATAAGGCTAGAAGCACTCTTTTGGCTAAAGATCTGAAGTCTTTAGGAAAAAAACTAAAAGGTATGGAAATTGTCGATCTAGAATGATGACTTCTCCTAGCATGTGCTTGTTTGCTTTCTTTTTTATTAACACATATGCCCTTGGACTCAAACAGCTGTGAAATCACACATATTTGATGTACTTAATGGCTGTGGTAAGGATACATGCATATGTTGCCAGTAGATGTGCTATGTGTAGAATATCATTAGTGGATGCATGGTGCATTTCATTAATCTTTTAATTAGAATCAAGTATGTTCCTGCTTGATTTGGAAACTTATTTTCCTTCATCCCAAAATAATTCAAGTTTCTTGCAGTAAATTTGGAGTTCATTCTCATGATTGGTGTTCGTGTTTGTTATTATTGTCACTTTTGTTATTTATTATGGTATTGGGCTTATTGATTTATTAACATCACTTTCAGCGAAAAGAGCTATGCAAACTTCAAGAGAAACTTGAAATACAAAAGAAAAAACTTTTGGATACAATTGCAAACCGCAAGAAATTCTTGTCAAGTCTACCCTCGCATCTTAAGTCTCTTAAGAAAGCATCCTTGCCGGTACAGAACCAGTTAGGGATTCTGCATACGAAGAAAATTAAGCAGCACCATTTGGCAGAGTTGCTTCCACCTCCACTCTATGTGATTTACTCAGAGTTCATGGCACAGAAGGAAGCATTTGGTGAAAATATCGATTTGGAGATTGTAGGAAGCGTGAAGGATGCTCAAGCTTTTGCTCGCCAGCAAGCAAATAAGGACACTGGTAATTGATATTCATTCTCACTTTGTAACTACTTGGTGGATAGTTGTTTAATATTTCGACTTCCTATATTATTGATATATCATGGTCAGAAGCTCTTTTTTTTTTATTCATATGTAAAAAACATGATTTTTTTCCCCATGTAAAAGTCCATATGTGTTTGTGCAGAGTTGCTTTTCTGTGATTCTGGCATTGATAGAATTATGCATTTTACTCAAATTAAGTTGATCAATTATCAAATAATTCATTTTCTTTTTCAGATGAATCTTTTGTATCGTCAAATAAGGGCACTGTTTTGATATTCATTTTCACTCTGTAACTACTAGGTGAATAGTTATTTAATGCTTTCTGGTCTACACACACAAACACACACCATGGTATATATGTATCTGTGCATGTGTGCATGCAAGTCCATATATGCTTTCTATGACTGTGGCTCCATATATGCTTTTTGTGATAGTGGCGTTGCTAGAATTATGCATCTTACACAAATTAAGTTGATTGGTTGTTAAATAATTCAGTTATTTTTTGAACCTTTTGTACCTTCAAATAAGGAAACTGGTAATTGCTATTCATTCTCTAACTACTTGGTGGATAGTTATTTAGTGTCTTCCGGTCTTGACAGCCTATATATCATTGAAATATCATGGTTGGAAGCTTTTTTTTTTTTTTTGTATTTTTGTATTTTTGTATTTTTTCAATTTTATTTTATATGCAACTCTATATATGCTTGTGAGGAGTTGCTTTTCTGTGAATCTGGTGTTGTGAAAATTGTGCATATTAGATTAATTAAGTCGATCGATTATTAAATAATTCAGTTATTTTTAATGACTCTTTTTGTATTGTTATAAGAATCCTATCTGATATGGTTTTACATTTTTGGAAACTAACAGCATAATAAACTGGTTTTATGTCTGTTTCACATTAGAATATTGGCAACTGTAATATTTATTCGTTAACACACCCCACAACACCCCCCCACCCCCACCCCCCACCAAAAAAGAAAAGAAAAGAAAGAAAAATGAACACTAATGGGGTTTATTAATGACTCAGGCATATCTACCAGTGTAGAGAATTCTAGATTGGAGGATGATGCACCCGATGAGGAAGATGATGGCCAGAGGAGGAGAAAGCGGCCAAAGAGGGTTCCAAGCAAGGAGAACCTTGACCAGGATGGAGTATATCAAGTTCATCCACTTAAAATCATCCTTCATATTTATGATGATGGGATTTCTGATCCTAAGTCTGCAAAAATTATCACTCTCAAGTTTGAATTCTTGTTAAAGTTGAATGTGGTATGTGTTGGGATTGAAGGGTCTCATGATGGAGCTGAGAATAACATCTTATGCAACTTATTCCCTGATGACACTGGCGTTGAGCTTCCTCACCAGGTATGGACTCTTATTGGGCATTGTCATTTATCAATATACCCACTTTATACTTATCAAAAAAAAAATTTATCAATATACCCACTTTATATCTTCTTTTTTACCCCCTCTCATTTTGCCTGTTACATTTTCCATTTTTTTTGTAATGACAATTTTTCTGGATGATGGTGCAGTCAGCCAAGCTCTGTGTTGGTGATGCCCTTGCATTTGATGAAAGGAGAATATCACGTCCATATAAGTGGGCCCAGCATTTGGCAGGGATTGAGTTTTTGCCAGAGGTGTCACCATTGCTTACTAGCCATGGAACCCAAAGTGGTGAAACAGCTAAAAGTGAGGTTGTTGTATCTGGTCTTTCGCTGTATCGCCAGCAGAACCGCGTCCAGACGGTTGTGCAAAGAATTCGCTCTCGGAAAAAGGCTCAGCTGGCTCTTGTGTGAGTCGCTGCTTTGTATGTTTGGAATCCTGGATCATCAAGGAAAAACTAGAAATCAATAGGAGAGAGATATCAGTGTGGTCAAATCTGAATTTAGAATTATGGTTTTGTTTTACTTTGTTGAGACTCTTCTTGGCATCTTTTATAATATTTAGTGGCTGATATTTTGGTTATTTAAGGAACTTCAATCTGCTCTGCTTGTTTATGACTTGTTTGTTTGCTGCCTTTTATATGTGGGAACTTTTTTTATTGGGGCTCTCTATATCTTGTTTGTCAGTTCTCAAGATGTGCTTATGTTGAAAGTTTGGAATTCTTATTGGCTTACAGGGCACAGCTTGATTTGCTTATGAAGCTTAAGTGGCCTGCTCTAAGTTGTGAAAGTGTTCCATGGGCTTTGCATAACCCTTTGTGCAATTTGCATGGTTGGTCGCCTGTAGGACCCCCACCCATTCAGGCCTTATCTTTGCCTATTATAGATACAGAGCAAGTTCGGGAATCTATAGATGCTGACACGATTGAACAACCTGGTACTTCAAAGGAAGAGCTAGAAAGTACAAGGGAAGATGGGGAGCTTCCATCTTTGGTTCCTGCTGCATTTGTCAATGGCGATGTAAAACTTAATCGCTCGAAGGGATCTAATCTTGAGCATTCGAGGCAGCTTGCTTTAATTTCAAAAAGCCTTGTATCTCCAATCAGCGTGGCAAAATCACAAAGTTTCAAGAAACCTGATGAGGATTTGGATCTGATATTGGATACTGATAGTGATCAGGATGCACCTGCATATATTGAGCCTGAGGTAGAAAATTATGAGATGGACAATATGTCATGGGTGGATTATGGGGCGAGGGAATTTTGTCTTGTTTTAACCAAGAGCAAGGATACTGACAAGAGCCGTTGGAAGTTAGAAGCCAAGGTAACTAAAACTGTGTTACTTTCTTGAGTTCTGTTTATTTATTAATATCTTGGCACTTCATATCAAAATCTATTGGCAGATCAAGATCAGCATGGAATATCCTTTAAGGCCTCCTCATTTTTCATTGAGTCTTCACACTAAATCTTCTGGGGGAAATCATCCTGAGAGTGATGGTTCGGAGTGGCATAATGAACTTTGTGCTATTGAAGCTGAGGTAAGCATCTGAGGTCTTGGGAAAAGCTATAGTCAGTGATAATACTATGCTGTGGCTTATTGGACTAATTCTTCAAAATATAGAAGCACATTGGAAGGATTATATTGTGATTGCAATTGATTAGCTTCCACTTAATGTCATAAATCACTACCCTCATGTTTTAACCTAATGTTTCGAAGTAGCTTTTGGTGGAAGAATTTTTATTATGGCGCTTATGATGGAGTTGCTGCTACTGACTTCCCATCATTTTTCTCAGGATAAGCACAGCTTAAATGAGTCTATCTGATAAATTCTTTTGTACATAATAGTTTTTCTCACGATTACTGAACCTTGTTTGCTTCTTGATAATCCCCGCATATTTCCATCATAAAATGTTATTACAAGTTGACATTTTGCATTTGCATTTTGTAGGTCAATCTTCACATATTAAAGATGCTACCTGTGGATCAAGAAAACTATATTTTATCTCATCAAGTTCGTTGTCTTGCAATGCTGCTTGACTATTACATGGATGACACATTCCTATCCTCCGAAAAGAGAAACAGTACGTCAGTGGTTGATGTTGGTTTGTCCAAGCCTGTCAGTGGCAGGCTTCTTACCAGATCATTTAGAGGACGGGATCGTAGGAAGATGATATCATGGAAGGATATGGAATGCACTCATGGCTATCCTTACTAGGAGGTTACTTATCAAAAAAAAAAAAAGGTTTCTGAAGCCACTACCTGTAAGCCACGAGGTTTCTATAAGTCAAGCTGAATCTGTTCTTGTTCTTAGTTTATTTGCCATTCATTTTGTTGCCCAAAAGTTATTCCCTTTTCTTAAAAATTTGGCTTTTTAAGCTTGTTAAGAAACTCATTATCTTTTTCCATCCAAATAATCATGAGATGCCGATGGAGTCTTAGCAATTTCCAATTCCAAACGTGTAATTATATATGAGAAACTTTCTATCCTCCCTTTCTTTCTTTGGTTTTTGGTCAATTGAGCGAGCTCAGTTTACAACACCATTATCTAATGGATCTGGTTTTATTGCTTAAATTCTGAAGTTGAAACTTGAACGATTCAAGGAAAATACTCAACTTTCTTTTTAAACAATAGAAACGGGAACTTCCCTTCAATGTTATCGTAATTCTCGAAATAAATTCGAACAGAACACCACTACTACAAAAATTAATATAATTCTTCAAATGGTTCAAACACACACCCACAAAAAAAATAAAAAAAAAAATAAAAAAAAAATAAAGTGCTGAAACCGTAAGACGTGTAGGAGAGAGGCTCATGAAACTGCGTCGTATCGGTTCGGGTCACCCAATTGGGTAGAAGAAATTAATAAAGACGTAGAGCGTGGCATGGGAAAGCGGCACAACGGGCAGAGGTGACTCTCCTCCAGCCAGCGTCCAACACAATCTTTGTGATACACATGCTGACATGGCATACGTCTAAGCTGATCTTTCCCCTCCAAACAACCGGAAAAATTTTCCAAGCACACCGCACAACATGTCACCGACTCTACACAGCTTTCCAACGTCACCGCCTCCAATGCATCAACTGACTCGGCACTGGCGCCCACACCACCAAACACATTGTCCTCTTCGATCGACGCTTGTATTATTGCTTGCGCTTCTTCATCGTAATCCAGCTCCTCCACGTACGCGTACAGTGTTCGTCTCCGCCGCCACCGTATAACCATAAAAGCAACGCCTATGTGCACTGTGCACGGATGTTCCGCGCTTGCTAACGCTCTTTGAACATAGCCGGCGATGTCATCAAGACAGTCATTCCGGTATCGTCTTGGGACTCTTCGTCTACTGCGTCCCACGTTGAACTCTGTTCCGAATAGTTTCCGCTTGAATTCTAGGACCGCCCGGTGGACCTGCTCCAGGTTCGGGCTATCCAGCACGTCAACGGAAACATAGCAAACCCGGATGTGAAAGCACACATCGTCGCTCGCATGCGTGCAGTTGTCATCGTTTGGCAAGGTATCGACGTTGGGCTGCCAAACCCTGCACATGTATCTGTATTTGCTCCTACGACAACATCGAGCGATGGATGATAGCAGTGATTTGGTATCTGTGAAGAATGATGAAAGATTGCGGAAAGAAACCATTACTAATTTGCAGTTTTTGGACAACTTGATTCTCAGCCGACAAAACGAGAGAAAAGCTAGCGGCTGAACTTTTATGCAATTCGTGATGTTCTTGGAGTCTAACCCCGGTTGGCTTTATATAGACGTGTTTTAAGGCGGTGGAAGGTCTAATGGGCCTCTGGCCCAGTAATTATATTTCTCCGGCTTCAATTGGGATTTGTTTTAACTCCCTAGCCGGCTTGGTGTTTTACTCCTTCTTGGACTAGGAGTATTTTCCTACTTCCAGCCAATTTCAGATTTCTCGCTAACGGATTTTGAGCCTCTCTAAAAATGAGGCTTTGCAAAAAGAAGAGAGTGAGAGGGAGAAAAACTTAATAGCCGCACATCTTATTAGGGTTTTTTTATTTTGTTGTGCCAAACGGTACTTAAAGAAGAAAGAGTTTTTTTTTTTGTCAATTTTCTCTCTCTTTTGTGTGAGAGTGATATCTTGGTGTATTAGGGCTTTGAGTTTTGAGTGGTTTTCTTCCTACTCATTTTTTGCTTTCTACTCCTTCGTACTCCATCTTGTGTTAGTGAATTTTTTCCAGGTCGTCTCCGCTAGTAGAAGTAGGCTTGTTAAGCCGAACCACTTAAATCGATCTTGGTGTCGTGTGTGATTGATTTTTTTTATTCTGTTCTTTTTTGCTTCTTTAAGATCCTGTATTTTAATTTCGTGCACAACAATTTTTTTTTTTTATAAGGTAAAAAACAAAATAAAACCAAGGAATAGGTCTGGGCCGTCTGGCTTCGAGTAGATGAAAGGTCTCAATCACTAAGAAAAAAAAAAGAAAAAGAAGGACGAGGTCACGATCACGAGGGGTTCAAGGCCTTGTTTGTTAAACCCCACCCCATCCCTCACAATCCACTACTCTATTCACTTCATTTTTTCCAAAAAAAAAAAAAACATTCTTACTTTTATATCAAATCATTCACTTTTTATATTACATCATTTACTTTTTATTACCATTCAAATTAAAAAATCACTACAAAACAAAATTTTCCACTTTTCAATACCACTTTTTCATTTTCCCATACCAATCATTATTTTATTTTTTATTTTATTTTTACACCTAAACATGCGGTGGTGTTTGGCATTGTTTGACAAACACCACCCAAATAATTCAGTCTTGTTTCTTTTGGGAAGACGGAGGTATTATGGTGACAAATATCCCCAATCGGATTCTGCTCTAAATAAAAAAGCTCTAGTGTTTGTTTCAAACTTGGAAGCTAAAGAAATGGAAGATTACATTTTCAAACTTGTGGCAATCTCTTCTGCTTTGCTACTTCTTTATCCCGTTATCAGAGTTGTTCATGTCATCTGGTGGAGACCCAAAAGGCTTGAGAAGCAATTGAGGCAGCAGGGGATCAGAGGAACTTCTTACAAGCTTTTGCATGGAGATATCAGAGAGATTAAGAAGTGCACCGGGGAGGCATGGTCCAAACCGATGACCCTAGACCACCAGATTTCGCCACGTGCCTTGCCATTCTTTCATCAAATGCTACAAAAATATGGTAATTAAGCAACTTCTTACAAGCTTTTCAGCCTTTTTGTGTAGAGAAAAATGGTTAATTTATATCAGAAATGGTCATTGAATGATTCCAGATTCTTAACAATTTTTCTGTCTCAAAGACTGGAAATGAATTAATATAAGAAATTCGTCTGTAGGAAAACTCTGTGTATTTTGGAATGGAACAAGACCAAGATTGATGGTAGGGGACCCAGAGTTAATGAGGTTGATATTAGCAGATAAGAATGGTCATCTTGTAAAGATGCCACTGAACCCTCTTGCGGCTATGCTACAACTGGGTCTGTCAAACTTGGAAGGAGAGCCATGGGCCAAACACAGAAAGCTTATTACACCTGCTTTCCACCTAGAGAAGTTAAAGGTAACTCTACAAGAAACTTATATTGAAAAAAAAAAAAAAAAAAAAAAACTGAAATAAGGGCATTTCATGGATGTTCCAGAAATTGATTCTGTGCAAAACAAATTATTGTTTTGACAATATCCGAAATTATTGTTTGATTGAGATTAATCATCAAATAACTTTGACTAATTGTTGCACTAATTAAGTACAGAGAATGGTTCCAGCATTTGAAACCAGTTGTTTTGGGCTGATTGATCGGTGGGAGAAATTGATTAGTCCTCAAGGATCAGTTGAAATAGATGTAGCACCAGAACTCCAAAATCTTGCTAGTGATGCCATAGCTCGGACAGCCTTTGGAAGCAGCTTTGAAGAGGGCAAAAGGATATTTGAACTTCTGAATGAGCTGACCAAATTGGTGCATGAATCCTTCCAAAAAATTTACATCCCAGGTTTCAGGTACTGCAATGCCAATTATTATTAGGCTTATCCTAATTAGCCTCTAAATTAATTAACCGCATTATGCATAATATTTAGTTAACATTTTGAAGGCCTACATCAGATGTGTCACAAACAGTTACCTGCAGGGATTTAAATAAGCATATGTAGTTGACAGATAATATTGTTTACCAATTCTGAAAATGATGGTATTGACTGGTCCCATAGCCAATAATTCAATTCGGGGATTAAAAATTGTTTAAAACATAATTGAAAAATGAAATGAATGGTATCTAATTAAATCTTTATTTTAATTCTTTAGTACATAATAATTGCAAATAATGCTTTCTTTTTTTTTTCTAATCCTTGCAAATAATGCTTATTTGTTCAGATTCATTCCCACTAAGCAGAACAAAAGGAGATATAATATGGTGAAGGAGATCAATGCAATATTAAGGGATATGATCCGTAGGAAAGAGGAAGCAATGAGAATTAATGGAGATTCGGGCAACGATGATTTACTAGGCTTATTGTTGCAATGCAAAGAAGAATCCGACAATAATGGTTTAACAATTGAAGATGTTATAGAGGAGTGCAAGTTGTTCTACTTTGCCGGCCAAGAGACCACTGCCACCTTGCTCACATGGACACTCATTGTTCTATCTATGCATCCCGATTGGCAACAAAAGGCAAGGGACGAGGTGCAACACATCTGTGCCAAGAGATCACTTGATTTCGAAGCCATAAATCAACTCAAGATTGTAAGTTTCCTTGTCAATATTGCACGTAATTCTTTAGTATATATGAATAGAAATAACGAAAGCATGCCTTGGAAAGTCATTTCCTTTTCTTAAACATTTTTTTTCTTCTTAATTCTCTCTTCTCATTCATGTGAAAAAGGACCAAATTTTTTTCTTAATTTATTGTAAAATATAATTGGTGTTCTACAAGCATTGTATGTACCCTACTTGCAGGTTCCAACGATATTATATGAAGTCCTTCGACTATACCCACCTCTGACTTCTCTCTATCGACATACTCGCCAGAAGATCAATATTGGAGGCCTATCCATCCTTGCCGGGGTTGACTTGGTATTACCGGTGCTACTTCTACATAATGATCCAAATTATTGGGGCGAAGATGTTGAAAAATTCAATCCTGAGAGATTTTCTCAAGGCATTTCGAAAGCAACAAAGGATCAAATTGCTTTCTATCCATTTGGTTGGGGTCCTAGAATATGTCTTGGCCAAAATTTCGCCATGGTAGAAGCAAAGATGGCTCTAGCTATGATTCTTCAACATTTCTCTTTTCAACTCTCACCATCTTATGCTCATGCTCCTTGTACTGTCATTACTCTTAAGCCACAATATGGTGCTCCAATTATACTGCACAGAATCTAAGATGTTTGATTGCGCGGAGATGAATAAATTCTGATATATATAGTTACATAGGAAGATGGATTCTATTGTAAATTTTTATTTTCGAGAGGATGTTTGGTACCCCATACTTGTCCTTTTAAAATGATTTTGTTCATGTTAAATCACCATTTATTTGTAAAGAATTAAGATGCTAATGGGCCACTGGCCTAGAACTACGTCAAACCGACCCTCGGACTGTATAGCTTCGCCATGTCACACCCTTTCTCTTTTGGGTCTAGGATATATTTTTTTAATCTTTTTAATTTAAGCAGTGAAATTCTATTAATTTAATTATGAGAGTGAGAAAACAATGGTGGCTAAATAAAATTATTTTTGTAACGTTAATGCTATGAAATTATGCTAATTTTGCATTTTCTCAACATTCTCTCAATATATTTAGTTAATGCGGCTTTTAATCATTTTTTTTTTTTTTTTTTTTAAATTAATATTTACCTAAGAGTAAATTAAGCATGTCACATCAGCTGAATATAGTAAGAAAATTAAAGGAAAAAAAAAATACAAAATAACATTTCTGGGTCCAGCTCAGGAGAGAATTATCTGTATACCCCAAGTGGTAATTAATTACATATATATGCATATAAACAGTCGAGTTGAGGAGATTATTTGCAGACCTAAAATCCATCAAAAGAAGATTGTTAACTAATTGCGGTGACCAAAATGCATTTTACTAAGTCAGAATCTAGTCTTCCATGCATGTTAATTTACATAAAGCCAATTGTTATTAAATATCATTTTGTTCGAAACATTTTGGATAATGGAAAATTTTCATTACAAAGTAATCACTCCAAAAACAATGTGAGACTAAGGTTGTTTCATCAAAGAAGTTTATTTAGCGTTAGAATATTGATTAAATGATTAAATTTAGGATTAAATACCTTATTCACTTCTGTGGTTTAACTTATTTATTTTTTGACTCTTAGGGTTTACTTTTTATCACAGGATATTTCTCTAATTTGCCTAAAGACAGAGATGGCCCCTCCGTCCAAAATTTGACGGAATGCCACGTCAGGACCAATCATGGTTTGACACATGTCCATATAATTAATTAATTAAAAAAAATATTTTTTAAAATTAAAAAATTATATTTAATTAAGTAAAAAAAAAAAAAAAATGGGGGTGTCCGTAGCCACTCCCTTTGGCCATGGGGTGGCCGGATGGGCCAATTGAATTAATGTGTGATTTGTTGGTTGCAGATGGTCTTTGATAGCTGGGCCGCTTCCAGGCCGAACAGACATTGAAATCAGGAAAAATTACAGTTTACCCCCTCAAAGTTGACAGCATTTTTCAATTCGAACATCTAAGTTTCAATTTTTGCAATTCACCCCCACAAAGTTCTAATTTTTTCAATTCAACCAATATTATCTCAAAATTTTCATATTGCCCCTGATTTTTAGTTATATTTTTTTTGTTTTTTTATGAAAAATAAATAAATTTGGGAGTGCAAAAATGGCCAGATGACTAAATTTTTTTAAAAAAATAAAAATAAATAAAAATTATGGGCAATATGGGAAGTTTCGGATACAATTAGTCAAATTGCAAAAATTTGAAATTTTTGGGGGTAGATTGCAAAAATTAAAACTTTGGTGTTCGAATTGAAAATACTGTCAACTTTGGAGGGATAAACTGTAATTTTCTCTTGAAATCAAGAACTACTGGAACACAAATATTGGAAAGAAAATTCAGGAGGCCGGAGATCACCCAAAACGAAGGCCATCAAGTGATCCAAGTCAACCCCAAGAGATCAACCCAAATCCCTCCCTGGAAAGTAGTTCACCTGAGCATACAGGCTTATCATCTGTGGTCCGAACTAAGGCGACAAGGTGCACCAAAGTTGTCGTAACCTCCGGCCCATAAGAACACGTACGACCAATCCCACGCCAAGCTCCAGTCATCTTTAACTCCTGACCGGCCGGTTGACTTTTCAAACCCCATTTCGGAAGAGGATTTATCTGCCCAAAGCCCAAGGATGGCCAGCCACCCCAAATGGCCATAGCCAGGCAGGCTCAACTGTTAGGCGAGTTAGGCCGGCGCTTAGAGCTCCGATTTCATAAGTCCCAAATTTTTTTTTCTAACGCCCCAAAAAAAAAAAAATTGCATAAAAATTTAAGACCCTCAACATGCTTAAAAAAAATATTATTACTTGTTTATAATATCAAGGCTCTCAACATACTTTCTTAAGGCCTTCAACGTACTTTAAAAAAATACTTTTTTTTTTTTTTTTTTTTAATATGGAGGTCCTAGTATGCTTTCTACAGAACGGCCACAACCTCAACATGCTTTAAAAAAATAATTTTATTTTTTTATAATATTGAGACCTTCAGCATGCTTTTGCTCACAATGACCACAACTCACAAGGCCCTCAACATGCTTTCTTGAGGCCTTCAACGTACTTTAAAAAAATACTACTATTTTTTTTTTTTTTTTTTTTTATAATATGGACATCCTAGCATGCTTTTTACCGAACCGCCACAACCTCAACATGTTTTAAAAAATATATATGTTATTTGTTTATAATAATAAGCCCCTCAATATGCTTTAAAAAAATAATTTTATATTTTTTTATAATATTGAGACCCTCAGCATGCTTTCGTTGTGCACAACGACCACAACTCACAAGGCCCACAACATGCTTCCTTGGCTGTACAATAAAAAATAGAACAATAAAACCACAACTCAGTTTTATTGTTCTATTTTTTTTTTATATATATAAATCGTGTTTGTTTAATTTTTTAATATTTTAATCAAATATTTCTACCAAAAAATATGCATCTTGAAAAGAAAAACTTAAAAAAAAAAAAAAAAAAAGTAGAAAAGCTGATTGAATCTCAAAAAGGAGCTCTAAATAAATATGTTATTAGCAATAAACAAAATATAGAGGATAATTTAGGTGAAAAACTTGTAAATGAACAAGAAATTCATTAAAAAGAATTAGAAGATAATGAAAATACTATTGATATATCTAAGTCTATTGGTACAAATATTTGAATAGTATCTAACTCTATCCCTTTCCTCATTTGAATAGGAAAAAAAAAAAACTCTATTACAAATATTTATGACCTAGGCCAATAGAAAAATATTGATGCAAAATTAAGAGATTTATTAATAGAAAATGAGTCCAATAAGATAGTAATATAGATTTTTCTAAAGATAAGAACTCTAAGCATTTTTTTAGTACATATTATATACGGAAATTATCAAATGGGGAGAAGCATAATAGAAAATGACTAGTTTATTCAAAAGATTTAGACAGAGTATTTTGGGGAGAATAATGATTTTTAAATAAAAATATAATAACAATAATATTAAAATAAATATTATTTAATTAATATTTAAATATTTTATAAAATAAAGCTCAATTTAAAAGTTTCGCCTAAGGCCCTAAAAACCATTGGGCCAGCCCTGGCCGTAGCCACCTCCAATTTTTTTTTAATATAAATTTAATTAAATATAATTTTTAATGCTTTTTAATGTTTTTAATTTTTAAAAAAATTATTATTTTTAATTCATTAATTATATGGACACGTGTCCGTCAAATTTTGGACAAAATTTTGACGGATGGACAATCTCCATCTTTAGGCGAACCAGTGATAAAAAGTAAACCCTATGGGTCAAAAAATAAAGAAGTTAAATCATAAGGGTGAATAAGGTATTTAACCCTTAAATTTATCTCTTTCTACTTGCTTAAACTTTTGAAATAAGTGATTAAAATGTTGATTAAATTAATGATTAAATTTATCATTTATATATATAAATTTACTTAAAATTTTTTGAATAAGCGGTGATTTTAACATTTGGTGTAAGACTTCTCTTGGCCTTGTTAATAACTTTTCTCAGTTAATGATTCTCTTGAAATCCTTAATCATGATGAAGCAAATACCAAGCCATATCAAAATTATAATCTGGCAAAATCTTTATTTTTTTATTCATATAAAAAGAAAAAGATGATATCAGAACCAAGATTTTTAATAGTATAAGGTTGAATTTGAGTAGATGAGGGGTTCCAATCACTAAGCAAAAAAAGAAAAACAAAACAATAAGAAGGACGATGAGTCTCAATAATTAATTCTTCCTTCTTTTGGGACGGAGGTAGATTACTGACAAAGTCATCAACCAGCTGGCCTGATAAATATCCTCGGTCGACGCTGCTCTGAATATAAAAGCTCAAGCGTTTGTTTCAAACTTGCAAGCTAAAGAAGATGGAAGATTACATTTTCAAACTTCTGGCAATCTCTTCTGCTTTACTTGTTCTTTATCCTGTTATCACAGTTGTTCATGCCATTTGGTGGAGACCCAAAAGGCTTGAGAAGCAATTGAGGCAGCAAGGGATCAGAGGAACTTCTTACAAGCTTTTGCATGGTGATACCAAAGAGATTAAGAAGTGCAGCAGGGAGGCATGGTCCAAACCGATGACCCTAGACCACCAGATTTCTCCACGTGTCTCGCCATTCTTTCATGAATTGGTGCAAAAATATGGCAAGCATGCAATTAACTTCTTAATTACAAGCTTTTTTGTGTAGAGAAAAATGTTTTGTATCCAAAATTGTCGTTGCATGATTCCAGATTCTTAATTAACAATTTTTCTGTCTCAAAGACTGGAAATTAATTTATCAATTTTTTTTTTTTCCTTTTTTAAAGTTTCTTGAGGGTTCTAATGGTGTAATATATATATGGGGAATTATTCTGTAGGAAAACTGTCCTTCTTTTGGAATGGAACAAGACCAAGATTGATGGTAGGGGACCCAGAGTTAATAAGGTTGATATTAACAGATAAGAGGGGTCATTTTGTAAAGATGCCACTGAACCCTATTGTGGGTGTGCTACAACTGGGACTGGCAAAATTGAAAGGAGATCGATGGGCCAAGCGCAGAAGGCTTATTACACCTGCTTTCCACCTAGAGAAGTTAAAGGTACCCCGAAAAAAACTTATAAGCAATGGAAAATTAAATACATATTTACCAGCGGTTCAGTAGTAGACCCCTGCCTTTTACCCTTTTTATTTTTTTATTTTTAATTTTTTATGAAATTTACAATACAAAAGATTCCTATCTATATAAACATGGCATTGATTTAATTACCATAAAACTTCTATACGGTAATTATCCTATAAGAAATATATATGTATTATTTGAATGTACACCTCCATCACACATGTTAATCCCTAGCTACTACAAGTACAAGTAGAGAAGTAGCCTATTTGATCTATGTTACATATTTTTTAGAGTTTTGGAGAAAGCTAATCCCCCATACATTTTGGCTAGGGACATCTCTTTCTAATATATATATATATATATATATATATATATATATGGGGAAACTTCACTTACCCATATCAAACTTTCGCGCTTTTTGCAGACACCCCTCTTTTTTCAAAAACTCTCACTTTCATGTATCAAATTTTTAGTTTCGTTCACTTTGCCCATTCCGTTAGGATTTTCTGTGAAATCCTAACTGGAGTTAAATTACTAAAATATTCTTATTTTTTATTAAAAAATATATATTTTTTAAAAAAACTCTTGACCTGTGAGTTTACTGGTGGATCTAACCCACCCATATTGTGACCCGTGGGTCATATTATTATTATTATATTAAAAAAAAAAAAAAAAAGTAAAGAAGAAGAAGAAGAACACGGGTATTATGCCAACTTTCTTTCTTCACATGCATGAAGGGTATTTCCATACAGTCATCTGCAATGCCCCGGAGTTCCAGAACACCACAGTAAACCATGATCTTCACTTCATATCGTGGCACAACCCCCGAAACAACACCCGCATTTTCTCACAAGCGATGACTTTAAGAGCATGGTAGGCAGCAATGCCCCTTCGCAA
>NC_081546.1:6322212-6394517 GCF_901000735.1 Corylus avellana | reverse complement strand
CCCGGAGTTCCGGAACACCACAATAAACCATGATCTTCACTTCATATCGTGGGACAACCCCCGAAACAACACTCGCATTTTCTCACAGGCGATGACTTTAAGAGCGTGGTAGACAGCAATGCCCCTTCGCAAGAAATGAAGCTGTTCTTGAGAAGATTGATTTTGAGCTTTTGGGCTGCAGTGCCGATGGATTTGTGCGTGGTGTATGGTTTAATTATCAAGAAAATGCAAACCTGACAGTCCCACATCAGGAAATAGCAAACACCAGTGAACTCAAGCCAGGTCCAGGTCGTGCTGAGCAGCACCTAGATTTTCTTGATAATTAAACCATCCACCGGGTGACTTGTGACCCGCCGGTGGGTCACTAGTCACCCGGTGGGTCACTTTGTGACCCCCGGAATGGGGTTCAGTTTTTTTTTTTTTTTTTTTTTTTTAAATATAATAATTATAATAATTTTTTATTTATGAATAAGGGTAAATTTGAAATTTTTTTAAAAAATTAGGGGTATAAAGGACTTTTACTCATTTGACCGTTTGATTTAGCTGCAAAATCCTAATGGAAGGGGCAAAGTAAAAGAAAATAAAAATTTGATACATCAAAGTGAGAGTTTTTGAACAATGAGAGGTGCCTGTAAAAAGCGTGAAAGTTTAGGAGGCGTAAGTGAAGTTTCCACTATATATATATATCCTTTTTCCTCACATTTTTCCGACTATTATGACTGTTTTTCGCAATTCGATGGAACTCTAAGAAATATATCCCATCAAATAATTACAGATTGTTAACCATCGTTATATTAAAAAAAAAAAAAAAAAAAAAAAAAAAAACTGAAATAAGGGCATTTCATGGATGTTCCAGAAATTGATTCTGTGCAAAACAAATTATTGTTTTGACAATATCCGAAATTATTGTTTGATTGAGATCGATTAATCATCAAATAACTTTTACTAATTGTTGCACTAATTAAGTACAGAGAATGGTTCCAGCATTTGAAACCAGTTGTTTTGGGCTGATTGATCGGTGGGAGAAATTGATTAGTCCTCAAGGATCAGGTGAAATAGATGTTGCACCAGAACTCCAAAATCTTGCTAGTGATGCCATCGCTCGGACAGCCTTTGGAAGCAGCTTTGAACAGGGCAAAATGATATTTGAACTTCTGAAAGAGCAGACCAAATTGGTTCATGAATGCTTTCAAAATATTTACATCCCAGGTTTCAGGTACTCCGGCCGGCCGGCGCCAATTATTATTAGGCTTAATATTTAGTTGACATTTTCAAGGTCTACATCAGATGTGTCACAAACAGTTTCCTGGGATTTAAATAAAGCATATGTAGTTGACAGAAATATTAATGTTTACCAATTTTGAAAATGATGGTATTGACTAGCTAGTCCCATAGCCAATAATTCAATTCGGGGATTAGATAAAGCTTTGAAGATGTCAAACATGAAATATGATTTAAGTATTAACATTAAAGGTTAGATTAAAATGATAAATAATTTACTAAACTTGTTTAAAACATAATAATTCAAAAACGAAATGAAAGGTGTCCAATTAAATCTTTATTTTAATGCTTAATTAAATAATTATAGTTGCATGCAAATTAATGCTTATTTGTTCTCAGATTCATTCCCACTGAGAAGAACAAAAGGAGATACAATATAGTGAAGGAGATCAATGCAATATTAAGGGATATGATCCGCAGGAAAGAGGAAACAATGAGAATTAATGGAGATTCGGGCAACGATGATTTACTAGGCTTATTGTTGCAATGCAAAGAGGAATCCGACACCAACAATAATGGTCTGACAATTGAAGATGTTATAGAGGAGTGCAAGTTGTTCTACTTTGCCGGCCAAGAGACCACCGCCACCTTGCTCACGTGGACAATGATTGTTCTCTCTATGCATCCCGATTGGCAACAAAAGGCAAGGGACGAGGTGCTACACATTTGTGCCAAGAGAACACCTAATTTCGAAGCCATAAATCAACTCAAGATTGTAAGTTTCCATATTCAATGTTGCATGTGTTAGATTAATTCTCAACAGCACGTAATTATTCTTTAATATGGATAGAAATAACGGAAGCATGTCTTCGAAAGTCATTTCTTTTCCTTTTTCTTTTGTGCTTCCTTCTGTTTCTTTTTGGAGTATTGGTAAAAGTGATTCATTTGGTGCTAGAAAAGAGAGGCAAAAATAGAACTTGAGCCCCTACAGTTAGTAAATTGATGGGAAAATTTCACTCACTCCCAATGCATTTGGGTTATTCCAATGTTAACCTTGAATTATCAAAAGTTGTATCGGGATTATTTTATTTCTTACTCCCTTTTAATTTCACCCCTCAGTTAAAATTTTGTGTGAAATCCTAATGATGATCCTAAAATGACTAAAGTACCCATATTTTTTAAATAAAAAAAAATTGAAACATCCTTGGCGACCCACGGCTAGCGGTGGTTTAGCTTTTATTTTATTTTTCCTTTCTTTCTTTATTTTATTTTATTTTTTATTTTGCTGTTATACATTTATTTTTTAATTTTAAAATTAAGATAGTAATTTTGTATTTTTTATAAATTTTACAGAAGTATAATAAACATTTTACATGTTTATGTTTAAGTTAACGCAAAACCCTTACTATAGTGGTGAAATTAAAAAGAATTGAAAAATGTGATCTCTTTTAATAATTTGAGGTTAACATTGCAACATTCATGATACTTCGGAGATTAAGTGAAGTTTTTTCTTAAAATGAACTTTAGGGATTGTAGTTAATTATAATCACCAATCTGCCTTAAAAATTTCTAAAACAATTCTATATATCTACCAATTAAGTCTTTAAATGAAAGAATTGACTTTACAAGGTTAATACAATAATTTAAACAAATTTTTGTTCTTAATTCTCTCTTTTCATTCATGTAAAAAAGACCAAAATTTCCTTAATTTATGATAAAATATATTTGGTGTTCTAACTTATAATCTACATGCATCGCATGTGCCTTATTTGCAGGTACCAACGATATTATATGAAGTCCTTCGACTATACCCTCCTGTGGTTTCTCTCTATCGACATACCCACCAGAAGACCAACATCGGAGGCCTATCCATCCCGGCCGGCGTTGACTTGGCATTACCAGTGCTGCTGCTGCATAATGATCCAAATTATTGGGGAGAAGATGTTGAGAAATTCAATCCTGAGAGATTTTCTCATGGGATTTTGAAAGCATCAAAGGATCAAATTGCTTACTACCCATTTGGTTGGGGTCCTAGAATATGTATTGGCCAAAATTTCGCCATGGTAGAAGCAAAGATGGCTCTTGCTATGATTCTTCAACACTTTTCCTTCCAACTCTCACCATCATATGCTCATGCTCCTTATCCTGTCGTTACTCTTAAGCCACAACATGGTGCTCCAATTATACTCCACAGAATCTAAGATGTTTGATTGTGTGGATGAACAAATTCTGATATATGTAATTGCATAATAAGAAGATGGATTCTTAGGTAAATTTTTAGTTTCGAGATAGAGGATGTTTGGTACCCAATACTTGTCCTTTTAAAATTGTCTTGTTTCTGTTAAATTACCATTTATCTCAAAAGCAAAAGTTTAATGTTATAAGAATAGATGAATTTAATCATTTAATTTATATTCTAACATGCTCCATCGCGTAAGAGCTCAAACTCGAATGTAGAAGCATGTATCGCCTCTCGCATGCATGCAATTGTCCTCGTTTGGCAAGGTATCGACGTTACCGGTCGTCGGGTTGCCAAACCTTGCACCTGTATAGTTCTATCTGTATTTTCTCCTACGAAAACATCAAGCAATGGATGATAGTAGTGATTTGGTATCTACGAAGAAGGATGTAAGATTGCGAAAAGAAATCATTACGAAAGCGAGAAAAAAAAAGCTAATGGCCGAATTTTTCTGCAAGTCGTGATGTTCTTGGAGACCCATGAAAATAATGGTAGCTAGATAAAATATAATTTCATTTTTTAGCGTTAATGCTATGAAATTCTGATAGTTTTACATTCTTCCAACATTCTCGATCAGTATACTCGGTTAAAGTGGCATTCAATCTATTTTTAATTTTTTTTTTCCTTTTTGTAATAGGAAAATACTAGATGAATATAGATAATAAGAGCTCTTATTCTAGCTCGAGAATACTAGAAGAATACAAATAATATTTCTCAGTCCAGCTTCGAGGAGAGAATTATCTGTATCCCACGTGGAAATTATATATGCATGCATGTAAACAGTCCACTTACTTAAGGAGATTATTTGAAGACCTTAGAGACTATCAAAAGAAAATTGTTATCTAATTGCGGTGACCAAAATGCATTTTGCTAAGAATTTGTTTGAGATTGTGTTTGAAAAATAGAGCTTTTAAGTCAAAAAAAGCTTTTGGCCAAAGCTTCATTTTTAAGCTTTTGCCAAAAGTGTTTTTTTTTTTTTTTTGCTATTTTTAGGCTTTTTCAACCCTTAAAAACACTTTTAGTTTTTTTACCAAACGAGTGCATTTTTATTCAAACGGACTTTTTAAGTGTTAAAAGTATTTTTAGGCCCCTCAAACACAATCCCAAACAGACTCTAAGTTAGAATCCAGTCTTCCATGTTAATTTACATAAAGCAAATTGTTGTTAAATATCATTTTGTTCGTGACATATTGGATAATGGAAAATTTTCATTACAAAGTAATCACTCCAAAAACAATGTGAGACTAAGTTTGTTTCACCAAAAAAGTTTAATTAGTGTTAAAGTATTGATTAAATAATGAAATTTATTTATTCCTATTAGCTTATAATTATAGCTTTGCACCTATTAAAAAAAAGTGTTAAATTTATTCATTCGTATTAATTAATTTAAGTTTTTGAGATAAATGAAGATTTTAACAACTTTTCTCAATCGTGATTCTCTCTTGAAATCCTTAATCATGATTATATATAGAGTCAAGCGATTGAAGATCTATTTGATAAATAAGAGAAATCGTTGTCACAGAAAATTATTTACCATATATACAGAAGCAAATACCAAGTCATATCAATTATAATCGGGCAAAGTCTTTTTATTCATATAAAAAAGAAAATAATAATAATAAAAAAAGGAAGAAAAAAAAAGATCAATGATATGATCAGATCGAAAACGATTAAAAAAGCTTGAGTTTGAGTAGGTGAGGGGTTCCAATAAACACTAAGCAAAAAAAGAAAAAAAAGCAGAAAGATAATCAAAGGACGAAGGGTTTAAATAATTAATTTCCTTTTTTTTTGGGACGTACGGTGGTAGATTGCTGACAAAGTCATCGATCAACCTGGCCTGATAAATATACTTTGTTTCAAACTTGGAAGCTAAAGAAGATGGCAGATTACAATTTCAAACTTGTGGCAATCTCTTCTGCTTTGCTACTTCTTTATATCCCGTTAGAAGAGTTGTTCATGTCATCTGGTGGAGACCCAAAAGGCTTGAGAAGCAATTGAGGCAGCAGGGGATCAAAGGAACTTCTTACAAGCTTTTGCATGGTGATATCAAAAAGATTAAGAAGTGCACCGTGGAGGCATGGTCCAAACGGATGACCCACCTAAACCACCAGATTGAGTCACGTGTCGCACCATTCTTTCATCAAATGCTACAAAAATATGGTAAACAAGCTGTGAAACTCTATCTTTCATAGAGAAAATTGGTCGTTGAATGATTCCAGATTCTTAACAATTTTTCTGTCTCAAAGACTGGAAATTAATTTATCATTTTTTTTTTTAAAAAAAATTTCTTGAGGGTTCTATATATATATCTGTGTGTGTGTATGGGGGGGGGGAATTCTTCTGTAGGAAAACTATCTCTATCTTGGAATGGAACAAGACCAAGTTTGATGGTAGGAGACCCAGAGCTAATAAAGTTGATATTAGTAGATAAAAAGGGTCATTTTGTAAAGATACCACTTAACCCTCTTGCGGGTGTGCTACAACTAGGAGTTGCAAAATTGGAAGGAGGTCGATGGGCCAAGCAAGCACAGAAGGCTTATTACACCTGCTTTTCACAAAGAGAAGTAAAAGGTACGTACCCTAGCTAGAAGAAACTTATAATGCAACCAAAAAATTAAATACAGATTTACGGGGGGTTCGGTAGTTGACCCTGTGCGCTTTCTAACTGCTTTTTTTTTTTTTTTTGTTTAAATCATAGATTATATATTCTAACACCCCATCACAGATGTTAATCCTTAGAAAGAGGGACATGACCCTCTTTCTATATATATCCTTGTTCTTAGCTCACATTTTTCCGACTACTATGACTGCTTATTGATCGATCGCAATTCGATGGAATTCTAATTAGAAATATATCCCATCAAATAATTAGTGATTGATAACCATCATTATATTAAAAAAAAAAAAAAAAAAACAGAATAATGGAAAACATTTGGTGGGTGTTTTAGAAATTGATTCTTTCCAAAACTATATATATATATATGGTGATGCAAAACAAATTGTTGTTTTGACAATATCCAAAATTATTGTTCGGTTGAAATTAATTAATCATCAAATAATTAACTTTTACTAATTGTTGCACTAATACAAGTACAGAGAATGGTATGCCAGCATTTGAAACCAGTTGTTTCGGGCTGATCGATCGAAACCAGCATTTGAAACCAGATGTTTGATTGTGTGGAGATGAATAAATTCTGATATGTCTAGTTGAATAAGAAGATGGATTCTATTGTAAATTTTTAGTTTCGAGAGGATGTTTGGTACCCCGTGCTTGTCCTTTTAAAAATGGATTCGAACTAATGACTTCTGCTTTATGAGACGTGGTTCAAAACCGATTGAGCTACCATTTGGGGACCTATCTTTCTATCTTTTGTTTTTTCTTTTCAAAACAAAAATATTAGCAACTAACCCAAACACAAAATTAGTTCGATCACTTTTATATTGTTGGGGATTGGGCCAGATATGCAAGCCCATCTCATTATTATCAGTTCATTGAGGGTCCATTGGACAAGTCCGACTATGATTACCGATCAGAGAGGTCGCATTTAAACCGGATCACTTGAGAGTTGAATACTCGAAGCCCAATTGATTGAAGTATGGATATAGCTTCCGGTGAGTTGGCTGGCACCACATTCTATCTTCTATAAAAAACACATTAACAAATAAAGTCTTTTCTCCTCTTCATTTTCCTTAGATCGTCTTCTTATAACAAGCAAGAGAGTGTAATCAAATCTTATATTTCCTGTTTTCTCTATCAGAAAAATAAAATATATAAGGTGTAAGTTGGTTCTTCCGGTAAAAGTTGTAAAACTTTTCATTTTTAATTTTTAATTTTTTTAATTGAAAGGGGAAAAGGTTACATAGGGGATCTTTTCCACTCTTGATCCGTAAGGAAGAGAAAATGGTTGGTCCTATGAGAATATATACTTCCAAACTGAGGATTGAATGGTTCACATATAAATTATAATTGGCACCATCACAAAGAACCATATTAATTTGTGAGTGAATTATGCTTAATTAGATTTATTAATATCGTATATGGACGAAATTGCCCAATCAAAGTGGGGTAACCAATGTACATCTCTTAGCTAGGCAAATGAATTGTAGTACATGCTTTGTACTTCACTTTCATGGTTGATGGTACTACAAGAAGATCGATTATATGCTATAAAATCACCCAACCCCACGATCTCACTTCAATATGTTTTCAAATATCCTCTTTAATTTACTGGTTTTCTCTTTCAAGTAATTTCAGTAATCAAATTATCTCTTTCGTCTTGCGTTTGTTTTTGGGCTTGAGATTGATCACTTCAAATTTCATCATCTTCTAGAAAAGCAAGAGGCTGTTTTTGATCACTTTGATTACACGCAAAAGAAAGGTTATGTCAAGGTACATGTTAGTGCATGCTTTAAAGGTGATATATATGCCAAATTAAAGTTGATTAATCTCTCTAATAGAAATTCTTGTGCCTAACAAATCCTTTCTGATGTGATTATAGTTAATTTGAATCTTTAGTGTTCATTAACTTTTTGGCTGATTAATCGAAAAGGCATTATCTTGATTCTTGATAGCTGTCTAATCACATGCATGCACGCTAGAGCTGGGTACAGCACATACTCGTAGACATTGGGAATTTAGAGAGGCCAATGAATTATAATTAATTCTCTCCTTTTTTCTTTTTTGATGCTAAAGATAAAAAGCTAGAAATTATCAGTCTTTTCCACAAGAGTGTTTTATGTGCTGGATACATGCATGCATGTACTGTTTATTCCTCTTTAGTATTGCAAAGGGACAAGGATCCTTGTCCATTGCAAAGAGCAATAAAATTTGAATCTGGTCCATTTATTGCTCTTTACTATTGCAAATTTTTAAAGTGCCCTTTTGTTGCGATGCTTATCTTTTTTTTTTTTTTTTTTTTGTATGTACACAATGTTGATTTGCCAGCTTCAATCAAATTTTAATTTTTAATTTTTTTTAAAAAAATTTATTTATTTATTTATTTAATGAGGATTGACCAACTTGGGGTTGCTATGTGAACATTTAAGATAGTTGTTGACGTGGCAATCTCACCCCCTCCCTTCGATCCGTCCTTATCAAAAAAAAAAAAAAAAAAAATTAAAGAATGAATTCAAACTGCTATATAAACATTGTGAGATGAAAATGTGGTATATAACATCACTCTTAAAACACGTGTTTACTTTTTTTCTTCAAATTTTGATGAGTTATACCTTTTAAAAGAGCCAATCATAAACACAAAATCATGCTTAATTATTAAATGACAAATTTTTCTCAACCCATATAACTTCATTTTTATTAATGTTTATAGTATTATTTTAATTTCGTAATTAGAACATCTTAAGTAAATTGATAAAAATTCAAGTTAATTTGTTTAATTAACTCAAATGATAAAATTTTAACAATAAATAATTAACTAATAATTAGTTTGTATGAATTTAGGAAAAAAAATAAAATAAATAATCATAAACAAAACTTGAAGATACAGTAGTGTGAACTGAATTACATCCTTATGAACAGCCAGGTTCGCTTGGTAATGCAGTCAAACAAGGAACCTAATTACAGCACATGCATGTAACCTTACTATTATAGATTCCTAATTGAATTTGATGTCCCTTTAATTTGGATTAAGACAAATACATATTTTATTGTTTTTTCCTCTGGCCCATTAAAACAAAAGCTGTCAGACACTGATGCATGCCTATGGAAACAAAGGAAAAAAAAAAGAAAAAAAAAAAAAGGTTTTTTATCCGGCCATGTGAATTGTGATTAACAGTATAACTAAAGACAAGCTAGTCTCTTCAAATATAACTAAAGACAAGCAACTTTCACGTGTGCATAAGCAAACTTATCTTTAAAAAAAGAAAAAAAAAAAATCAAACTTATCAAATGCTGCTATTTTGTGCCATGCTAATCATGTAATTTTTCATATTAATTAAAGGAGTTGTTGGAAGATAAAGCGGTTATAGAGTTTTTACCAATAGTACATTAATATACGATTAATGTTAGAGACCGCCTTTTTATTAATATACATAATTGAACACAACTCTAGCCCAAAAACCTAAGCTAATGCGTTAAGAACCACATAGGTATATTATGCACTATTTTTCTTTATATTTTCTCAATATGAAATACAACACTCTCAAATAAACTCACAACAAGAGTTTAGTTTAAAAGCTTAAGATTATATAAAATGGTACAATTTATATATATTAATTAAAAAATTTTCAGTCTTCAATTTGTTTTCTTCCTTAATCAGCTGCAGAATTGCTTTCCAAGGATCCTCATGATTATGAGCTTTGACATGGAAGCTATGTTTTACCGGAGGTCTTCCCTCAGGTTGCGGTGCTAGTAAACGATGAAGCACCATCTGCATTTTGACTCCATTACAAATAATAATCTAAGCAGAATTAGCGGATCATGTTATCATGCATGGGACTTCTTTTACTAATACATGATTAAATTAAATTTATCTTAATTATCTTTTAAAAAATTACCCTTGAATTTTGTTTGACAAGTTAAACAATCATTTATTTTACCTATTACCCATATATGTTGCCAAAATTTTGAATAAAGATATGTTATTCCGGCCATGTTTTCCATGCTATCGGGGAAGCAAAATTTCCGACCTCCATCGGAGGTATCACCGTTTACATTATGTGTTCTTATTATATATATGTGAATAAGAAAACTTCGTTCTTTAGTCAAACTTTCATAGGGATGGTAACTAGCTTATAAGTCAAGCTTTATCATAAATACAAATTAATTAATGAGAAATTTCTTTTCATTGCAGCGTTTATTACGCATATATTTTCGCGAACAAAATAAACGTTAAAAGTCCTCATATCCCCCGGACATCATGCCCTGATGGTCGCATGGTCACCAACAGCTTGGCTTTTCCACTGCCGAGCAATGTCAAAATGGACATTAATTATGGTACCATTCAAAATTTTGACTCTTAATAGGTAGCTCAATCGGCTATGAACCACACCTCATGAAGTGGAGGTAATTAGCTCGAATTTTCATCATCTTTTCCTTGTGTGGACATGTAAAAAAACAAAAAACAAAAAGCTCAAGTATGCGAGAAAGTGTTATTTGTGTTTTAAATACGTGAGAATCACATATTTTTTATTAATATTTTCTACATGTTAAAGAACAAATAAGACTTTTTCAAAAAAATAAAAAAATAAAAAATAAAATAAAATTCTCCACCCTATTAGAAGGAAATTTACGTCATTTCAAGAATATTTCGAATATCACAACATTTTTCAATTATTTGTTTCATTGCAAGATCAAACTTTCCATATTTTGTGGTTGTGGGTCAATCTGCAGTTCACATGCATGGTCAGGGTCCAGGGACCACTAATTAACGTACCCTTAAACGCGTAGAGTAATCTCCGTGTGTCTATCAACAGTATGCAATTACTTATAATAATATTTTACTATTACTCTTAAATAATAATGTTACATATGCTCATACTTCTTTATACGTGGCTTTTACAATTATTATTAGATTAAAATTCAGTAAAGATTCATCAACAATCGAATGGTGGTTATAAAAGTCATCTATATATATATAAAATTTAGTATAAAGAAGTATGAGGATTAATGAGTATATAACATTACTCAAAAATAGCTCATAATGGTCAAATTTAACTATTATGAGTCATTTGTCGATGATCTACTGGATATATGAATTAAAAGAAAATATAAGAATTAAATACCTGTTCAGTGAAAATAATAAAGTTTTTCTCCAAATTAAATTGAGTTGAAGAATTTTTTTTTTTTTTTTTTTTTCAATTCAAACTATTAAATTGACGTATATTCTTAAAGCATGCAATTCTCATATGTAATTATAATAAAATCAATAGAGTATGTGATTATCATATACATTACTACAAATACATCTAAGAATCACATGTTTTAAAAGCAAATGTCAATAATTTTTTTTTTTTTTCGTGAAAAAATTATTTTTTGTTCATAATCATATGAAACTAGAGACTTTTGCGCTATTAATACAATTTCAAAGATATAATTGAGAATCTTTTTATAAGGATTGAGTTCACTCACATGTACTTAACTCACTTAGTCGTGAATTTACATTTTATCTTTCTAGTTATAAAACAACTGTGTGTTTAGAACCGATTAGTTTTTAGAAGATTGAGAAGCCAAATCCGCCTACATCCAGACATATATATGTTGGCGAATATGCAAATGGAACATTCTACCTCAACATCCCGTCTAGACAACTGCGGACGGAGTTGTGAATGCATGTTTTGTTGTACTTGGTATTCTTGAAGATTTTTCACTCTAAACCCTAAATACAAATCTATCCCACCAAAAATTACATTCATGAATTTATTATGAGCACCGATTCGGCAAATCGAAAACCTAACATATAGGAACATCTTCATATTCTTCCATACCCCGATCGTTTTGATCCCTCTCCACACCACAAGTTTTGTCTTTCTTCCTCCATATGAGAAGCACTAGCTACATAACTCTCCTGTTGTGGTGCCTCTCCAAATAAACAAATCTTGCTGTCTATATGGGTACTTAGTGGTAATTGGGAGATAATCGCACCCTCATCCTCATGAAAAACTACTTTAATCAACAACATTTAGTGTCTTGTTGGGGTTGGTAGCCATTTGTCGCACCAAATTTTAACTTCCGAACCATCTCCTATTCTCCAAATAAGTTCATTTTTTAGCAACTTGCACGCCGACAATTTGCTTTGCCATGAAAATTAAGGAAGGTCATCACCTGTAGAATGGTTCCTTTGGGATAATGTTTTGCTTTGATAATCCTTTTTGTCAGACTATCTAGGTTTTGTAACAATTTGCAACACTGCTTAATTTGTTAATAGTGCTTTGTTGCAACACACTAGATCTCTGAATTAACTGATCATGTCTCCTTGTCCCTTGGAGTACCTAGCTAGCTCATCTTCTCCCACCCATTCGGTGGATCTCGAATTCTTTGTCCTGATATTCACACCAAAATTTCTGTATCATTGAATTGATTTATTTGCAAAAAGCTTTGGTAAAAGAAAAAAAAAAATAAATAAATAAAACTTAATTAAAAAGGAAAATTTGCTCCCATTAATAACAGGGTTAAATATCCTCTCAAAAAGTAGGTGACGTGGCTTATTATTTGAGCACATAAAGGATATTCTATAGGTATACATATGATGCTCTATCCACCCATATATATATATATATATATATATATATATGCATGCAACCAGTAATATAAAAAAGTGAAATGCTATGTGTTCTATGGTGTTTTCCTCGTTTTAGGTGAATATTATTTTTTAAAATTCGAGTGAGAAAAATAAAAGTAAATTATACTTTTTACTTTTTAAAAAAATAATATCTACCTAAGACTAAAAAAACATCTAACATTAAAATTAAACCCCTTGTATAGTAATTAGTGAAAAAGGGTCACATAAACGTTTGTCTCAATTACACATATTTTCTTTAATTTGATTATTATATTTAAGAAATATTTTCTTTGCTGGGGTCCGGGGAAGAAAAAGTAAAATGATCAGAAAGTCGAATTTGTAGGACAGGCCAGCCACAACTATTTTTTTCTTCTTCTTCTTCTTTCTTTAATTTATATGAGAGTTACTTTAATTGCGAAGCGTCTCAATCACGTATAATATCTTTTTTCTTTTCCTCAACCAATCATCAACCTTGTATCAATTAGTGCCAGAAAATCAACGTGCTTTATGAAATTTAGGTGGTCCAACACTACGTACAGGGCGTGAATCTAATGCCGCGTCTTTTCGTAAAAGGAGCAGGCACATATGTTTATCCCATGTTTTTCGTATGTATTTTCTATCTCGTAAATCTTTTTTTATTATTTTTTTCTTCATATTTTCGGTGGCAAGGCATTCAGACTTCAGTCTATAAGTAGCTCTTGAAACTCTGGGCGATGGACACAGAAGGAAGAAAAAGACTAAAAGAGTGTCCTTTCTTCGTTTGCGAGAAGTGCTGCAGATCAATATGGGAAACAAGAATATGGGTTTGATCCTGGGATTCCTAGGGTTTTTGTTTCTGGATTGGGTGTCCCTTTCCATGGCTTATGATGTCCACAACTACACCTTTGTCGTATGTTTGCTTTCCTCTATGCTTCCTCCATATATATAATTTTTTTTTTTTTCAAAATAGAGACCAACCTGCATGGATGCAAATATTGCAAGTCTGTATCTGTGGAAAAAGTGTTGATTAATTATTTATATTGTTTATGTTTTTTGCCTTTTTGATTTTTTCTTCCATAGTACGTATTTCATTTAAATAAAGATATACATTATTGTGGTTGCAGCTGGGTAACACAAATTTCGAAAGGCTGTGTAGCAGCAAGAGTATGCTAGTAGTAAACGGCACGTTCCCTGGCCCAAATATTACTGTCCGTAAAGGTGATAGGGCATTTGTTAATGTCCAAAACAATGGAGATTATGGTGTCACTATTCATTGGTACGTGATGACTCATCCTCTCTCTCTTTCTCTAATTCACAAAATACACACACAGAACAGAGTCAAAAACCAAGTTGGAGAGAAAAATTAACTTTTATGTAAAATCAAACCATATTGACGTTACTACTTGTTTATTGCTCCGGACCAAGATATTTGTTTAATTGAATTTGATGTCATCTCTTGGTAACGCATGTCTTAAAGATGCATAAGTACTTGTAACGTAGAAGTCCAATTATAAATGCATGCAGTTACAACTACTCAACATAAAGTCAAATTCAATTAAACAAATATCTTGGAGCAATAAACAAATAGTAACGTCAATAAACCAACTTAGAGTAATGACCCATACGTGAGTTTTTTGAACCAATTAACAGTATATATGAAACAAGATTATGTGAACTGAAGAAAATAAATATTTTTTTGACTTTTATTTATTTATACAGGCATGGGGTGAAGCAACCTAGAAATCCTTGGTCAGATGGTCCTGAGAACATCACACAATGCCCCATCCAACCAGGAAAAAACTTCACACAGGAAGTCATATTTTCTAACGAAGAGGGAACTCTATGGTGGCATGCTCATAGCGACTGGTCACGTGCCACAGTCCATGGCGCCATTATTATTTTACCTGAAAACGGAACCACTTATCCATATGATCAACAACCTGATGAAGAAGTAGTTATCGTACTTGGTAATTAATTGTATTCTCTATTTCTGGTAACAAATTATAAATTATAGATAGCTAGCCGTTGTTTTTTTTTTAGGAGCACTTAAGCCAAATCCGACTTAGAAAATGTATAATTGCGTATTTGTACCCAATAATTGTCATGTTTCTAGTTTTCTAAAGCTGAGCATTATTCATGTAAACTTTCACCTTGCTGCTGCAGGGGAATGGTTCTTGGGAGATGTGAAGGAATTAATTGATAATGCCACGGCAACTGGCGGTGATCCAACCCCTTCAGACGCCTACACCATCAATGGCCAACCAGGATTTCCAAATAATTGCTCCAATGGTAACAAAATAATTAAATTATAATTTATATATACTGCCATAGACTGCCATGAAATGACATATATAATAGTGTTAAAGTAATGATTAAGTAATTAAATTTACTTCTTCTTATCAGCTTAAACTTTTAGAATAACTAGTAATTTAATATGGTATCAAAGCCTATCACAGGATAAATGGGGTCCATACTACTTACCATGTGACAAGAATTAGAAAAAATACTGGTATGCACGTGAGAGAGGGTGTTGAGGAATAATTATACATTGCTTGTGGACAAGATTATGTGCATGTTTATAAGGAGTGGGCAACCCTTTCATATTGAACCGGTTTTATGAGATGTGTTGAGCTCACAAGTTTCTTCATGGTATTAGTTAAGCTCTGATACCATGTTAAATTACCAGTTATATTAAAAGTTTAAGCTAATAGGAAGAGGTAAATTTAATTACTTAATCTTTACTTTAACAAGTAGTAGGAGTAGAACAATTCCACCATAACATGACATGCCAAGCCACCAATGAGTACGTTGCTCTTCGTTGATTGGCAAAGTGGAACTTAGCTTTCTTTCTCGATCAATCTTTTTATTTTATTCTTGTTTCAAATTTTACCAAGGTATTATTAGAATGGAATATCATGGGACCATGCTTATTAAATCTTATTTTCTTACTGTAGATTTCTATTGTATATTACTTTGTCAATTAGTTGCCTTTATCTCCCTCCTTTTTCTTTTTCCTGATATGAAATATAGTATTATACAATACCATATCATATTTTTGATGTTGCAGAAACATCATACAGTCTATCAGTCGAATTCGGCAAGACATATCTTCTCCGTATAGTAAATGCAGTGATGAACGAGGAAATGTTCTTTGGAATCGCACAACACAACATCACAGTTGTCGGACAAGATGGTTCATACATAAAGCCCATCTCCACCAATTACATCATGATAACACCAGGACAAACAATGGATGTCTTGCTCACAGCAAACCAGACACCCAGTTATTATTACATGGCTGCCACTCCTTTCTTCGACTCCAGCGCCCCATTCGACAGTTCCAACACTTCAGCGATTCTCAAGTATACAGGCAATTATACAGTTCCATCCTCTCCTCCCTATCCTTCTCTTCCTAATGTCACCGACAAGGATGCTGCAGACAACTTCACAACTCGCGTAAGATCATTGGCAAGTACCGAGCACCCGATTGATGTTCCACAAGAATTTGATGAAAGAATTGTCATTACAGTTTCTGTTAATCAATTGCCTTGTGATCAAGTTTCGTGTGATGGCCCCAATGGTAATAGGCTAGCTGCTAGCTTAAACAACGTAAGCTTCGTGACCCCGACGATTGACATACTGCAGGCGTACTACAGGTATATTGTTAAATCACTACTTATATCAAAAGCTCAAGCTAGCTTATAGTTATAAATGAATATTAGTTATAAATCAGTGTTTGTTTTGACGTAAGATACTTTTTGTTCAAAAATGTTTTAGTGGTAAACATTTATTTGAAAAATGATTTCCTTAAAAACATTTTTAGGTGTTTGACGCATACTGAAAATCACAAATATTTTTATATATATTTTTTCATTCACTCATATTAAACTTTAAATTACGATAATATCTCGACTGAGTCTCAATCGAGTACCAATGAGTCCTAATAGAGTACCGGCTATTTCCCAAGCGCGAGTCTTAGGGAGTCGTGAATGGATCCCGACGATGGCCCAGTGAAGTCCTAGCGGGGTCTCGATAACGTCCAAGTTGTATCCATTGATTTGAGAATGAAAAGGTAAAACTCCAAAAATGGTTTACGGCTTTAAAAAATGGAAATTAACCATTTTACTGAAATTAAAGCTTTTTCGGTCAAACTGAAAATATTTTCCATTGACCATTATTTTTCGTCGCACCAAACATCGAAAGATATGGAAACATTTTTCAAAAATTATTGTATGCCAAAACAAATAGAGCCTTCAATTTATACTATAACACTCCGATACCATGTTAAATAACTATTTATTCTATCAAAATTCGAATCCAGGACCTTTACTCGAATACCATATAAAATAACCACTTAACTCATAAGCTTAAATTAATGATTAATTAATAAATTTAATCATTTAATTTACATTATAATAGATATTTCCCTTTATTGTTGTCATTATTGTAAAGCAGAAATAAGTGAATCTCACATATACATGCCTAAATATAAATGTTTTTCGCTCTTTGCATGCAGGAATTTGTCGGTTTATGACGATGATTTTCCAGGTTATCCTCCTTTTGTTTTTAACTACACAGGAGTTTCCGCTGACACATATCTACTTCCGAGCCAAGGAACAAAGGTGAAGATGGTAGATTACGGTAAAAAAATTGAAATAGTTTTCCAAGGGACAAACATAGGGAATGCAGAAAACCATCCGATGCATCTTCATGGTTTTAGCTTCTACTTGGTCGGGACTGGTTATGGCAATTTCGACAACACCACCTCCCCGGATGGTTACAATTTGAGTGATCCCCCGGAGGTTAACACCATCGGAGTTCCTAAAGATGGTTGGGCTGCCATTAGATTTGTTGCCGATAATCCCGGTACTTAAATCTTTTTCTCGATCTCCCTCTTCTTTTTTTTTTGGATACATGCAAGCAGTTATTAACCGTCTAATAACCATTAGCTAACATCTTGGGAAAAATGCTAACAACATACTGTTATATATATATAAACCCTAAACCCTAAATAATAATAATATACCAAAATAACTTGGTTTTGGTGTTTAATATTATTTAAAATAGGCCCTAAAAAGAGGAAGGTAGATCCAAAAAAAAAAATCTCCAAAAGGCCCATATTTGAAAAGCAGTTATGCGGTGCCGTACGTTTTAGGTTTCAATATCCGCTAACCGGCGGTCAAATCCAAAAATAAATTTAATTATTTAATTTATATTCTAATTATATATATGTGTATTAATACATGGATGATGCATATTTTTCAGGGGTATGGTTTATGCACTGTCATTTGGAAAGGCACGCTAGCTGGGGTATGGACACTGTCCTCATTGTGAGGAATGGGACAACGGCAGAAACAAGCATGTTGCCACCTCCACCTAATTTGCCTACGTGTACCTAGTTTTCGAACTTGTTTGGCTTCAATAAATAAGGACTTGAATTATTAGTCCTTTCAAGAAACTTTCAATTGTTGAAGAAATTATGCCGTTGTCTATTAAGATAATTTAAATAAGAAAAATGTTTCTTTATATTCTGACATTCATTTTTTGTACCGTACATCTTCGCTGAGATGGCATGTTCCATCCAACATTAATTAAAAGGAAAAAAGAAAAAGAAAAAGGTCAATAGTAGATAAAGTCTGTCAACTCAAGAGAAGTGTGCACGAAATAAACATCAAAAAGCAAATAAGCATTTCTTTTTAAATAGTGTTCCTTGAGATACAAATTTCTCTTCTTATATATTATTGTAACGAGCTTATACCCCGTGCAGTGCACTGGTTGTTTTTAAAAATAATAGAACGGAAAAAAATAAATAAATAAATAATAGTTAGTGGATGTATAAATGACAGAAGTAAAATAAAAAATAAAAAATAAAAAAATAAAAAAATAATAATAATAATAATAAACCCTTCTATAAAGCTTAAAAGAAAAAAGAAAAGCATATATTGAGAGACCATTTACAACAACCCAAATGCTCAAGTCATTTTTCCATGTCCTTATCTTTGCATTCCCAAAATAACTTTATTTAAAATACTTTCAAAGAGAGAAGTTTGAGAAATTACACTAATTAATTTCCTTCTCCTCATTCAATTACCTAATTGGCTACCCAAAATAAAAAATTTTCATTAAATCATGGTGAAAAAAATAAATGAATTCTATCATTTCTCTTTCTTCTTTACTCAAAATCATAAACAAAAACCTAACCATTGAAATGCATAAGGTATAGGAAGTCCAATCAAATAGAGCTTTTTTTCTTTTTCTTTTTTTTTTTTCGACCATACTTTTGCATTATAAAGTAAAAAAAATAATAAAAAAAAATAAAACTATTTTTAGAACATAAGTAATAAATAGAGAAATGATTCACATTAATATTTTTTCCATCGATCTTTTTCTCATCTCATCCTACAAATTCAATATATCAATCATTAGATTTGTAAACTCATGCGGACTCCACACAAATTCAATGGTAGATTCATCCATTCACTATGGAGATGGTTAAAATATAGTTAAAAATATAATGAATTATATCATTTCTCTTTATAAAAATTATAACAACAATTAAGGACCAAAAATGGAATATGAAGCACAAAACTACATTAAAAATAAAAAATAAAAGACAAATAAATTGACTATTTAGCATTCTCTACTACATTATTTACCATTCTCCTTAAATACGACCTTGCAAACACAATTTCCAAAACCGAATCAAAGTTAATACTAATATAATAAAATATAATTGACTTTTCCATATACTTTTCTCAATTCCAATGAAATTCATAAGTATAGGAAGCATACATGTCAATTAAATATTTTTTCTTTCAACCATCGTTCGTATATAAAAAAATAAATAAAAACTACTTTTACAATGAAAGTAAAAAATATTATAAAAATTAAAACAGAGAATAGAAACAAAAAAATGGAATCAAAAGCACAACCACAAAAAATAAAATAAAAATAAATAGACTATTTATTTTTCTGCTACATTATTTATCATTTTCTTTGAACACGCCCCTTCAAAATTACTTTTCATAACCCAAATATTAAAAACACACACACACACACACACATTTCATCAAATAAACTAATTGCCTCGGGCAGTCAAAGACCTGTGCCAAATAATTAAGGTCAAGAAGCCCAATATGGTTTTCCTCATGGAAACAAAAAAAAAAAAAAAAACCAAAAAAATATGGAGAGAATAAAATCTCAGACGAGGTTTTGCAATATGTTTGTCGTGGACTATGTCGGGACGAGTAGTGGTCTTGCATTACTTTGGAATGAGGAGGTGGGTCTGGAGATTCAGAATTTTAGCCGGCGTCATATAAATGCCACTATCAAGCCTGTTCACGGTGGTGTCCCATGGAAGATGGCGGGCTTCTACGGCCATCCGAAAGCGCATAAGAGGCAAGAGGTGTGGGGATTACTGCGACATCTAGCTTCTTTGTCACCGGAACCGTGGATACGCTTTGGAGATTTTAATGAAATACTTAAAGCTGATGAGAAAAAAGGTGGGGCAGTACACGCAAGGGGCTTGATGGAAGCTTTTAGAAATACTTTAGAATTTTGCGGCCTAGCAGATCTAGGAGCCAAGGGGCCAAAATTTACATGGAATAATGGAAGGGAAGATGCGGAATTCATGCAAGAACGTCTTGATCGAGTTGTGGCCAATGCTTCGTGGTGTGCAGAATATCCGAAGGTATATATCAGTGTCTGTGGAAGCAAACCTTAGTTCTGATCATGCTCCAATCATATGGAGTTTGCATGGGCCAACTGGAAGGCGGCGAATTAGACGTCCTTTTAAATATGAGGCTCATTGGGCTTTACATAAGGAGTGCAAAGCCATCATTAGAAAGGTATGGCGGGTGTAGGCTTCTCAAGGGAGTAGGTGGCAGCTCTTGTTCCAAAGATTGAAGGCTCGTAAGGAGGAGTTGACCCTCTAGAATAACAACACACTAAAATCAGCCGAATTGGAGATAAAGAAGAAAACTGAACAGTTGGTTTTGTTGCAAAGGGAAGAGGACGATTATGATGGGCAACAAGTGGGTCTCCTTAAAGAGGACATCCATATGTTGTTAGAGCATGAAAATATAAGGTGGCAGCAAAAATCAAAAGAATTGTGGCTGAAGAATGGAGATAGGAACACAAAATACTACCACGCATGTGCCAATGAACGGAGAAGGAGAAATGTGATAGACAAGATTGCGGATGCATGGGCTGTTCGTGGGACAAGCAGGAGGAGATCCAACAAGCCTTCATAAAATATTTTAGCAAGATGTTCTCTTTGGAACCAACAGGAGATATGAGTCATTGCCTCCAAGGAGTAGAAGGCCGAATTATTCAAGCAATAAACAAGCACCTCACTTAGACATTCACTACTGACAAAATTCGGGAAGCTATTTTCCAGATGTCCCCCGTGAAGGCCCTAGGGCCGGATGGGTATTCAGTTAGATTCTTCCAAGAGAATTGGCCTATTGTAAGAGATGAGGTTTGCCAAGCGATCTTTACTACTTTTAATTCTAGTATTCATAATACAGATTTGAATTTCACTTACATATCGCTTATACCGAAGAAAACAATTGCTGCTTGTGTTTCTGATTATAGACCTATAAGCCTTTGTAATGCTCTCTACAAAATTATTTCCAAAGTGCTTGCAAATAGGTTGAAAGTTCTATTGCCAGAAATTATTTCCCCGAATCAAAGAGCATTCATATTGGGGAGATTAATTACAGACAACATTTTGGCGGCATATGAATTCCTCCACACAATGCATGCATGCATGTACGGAAAGAAAAGATACATGGCTATTAAGCTAGATATGAGCAAAGCCTATGACAAGATAGAGTGGAATTTTTTGGAGGCGGTTATGTACAAGATGAGGTTTGCAAGGGAGTGGGTGAAGCTAATAATGATGTGTGTCCGAACTGCAAACTACTCTGTATGGGTTAACGGTAAAATTTGGTCTACACGGGGGATTCGGCAAGGGGATCCCATTTCCCCTTACCTATTCCTTCTATGTGCCGAAGCCCTGAGTTCTCAACTGACAAGAGTAGATGATGAGGGTGATCTAATGGATGTTCCAACTTCTAAATACGGGCCTTGAATTAATCACTTATTCTGTGCAGACGATAGCCTTTTATTTTGCAAGGCGGATTTGAATCATTGGGATCGGTTATCAGGAATCTTAAACACATGAGCAAGCATCAGGGCAAAGAATGAATAAGGAGAAAACTGGAATTTTCTTTAGCCGGAATACACCCACGAAATGTAAGAACAAATTTTGAGAGTAGCAGGGATCACATCTTCCAAACGGTACGATATGTATTTGGGATTGCCTGTTCTAGTGGGAAAATCAAGAATTAGCGCATTCCATAGTATAAAGGATTGGGTTTGGTCAAGGCTACAAGATTGGAAGCACAAATTTTTGTCCCATGCAGGCAAGGAAATTCTTCTTAAAGCGGCCATACAAGTCATTTCTACATACAGCATGAGCGTTTTTTTGCTTCCAAAAACCCTATGTTTGGAAATCAATTCACTGATGCAAAAGTTTTGGTGGGGACACCAATCAAATGAATCTCGAATTCATTGGATGAGTTGGAAGAGACTGGGAACACCAAAGGCATAAGGAGGGATGGGGTTTAGAGATCTTCACTGCTTCAACAAAACTTCGATTGCGAAGCAATATTAAAGATTATAGGAGAACAGGGACAGTTTGGTGGCTCGGATTATGAAAGTAAAATATTACTCGAATTGTACGGTACTTGAGGCGAATTTGGGTAATAAATCGTTATTTGCTTGGCGGAGTATAATTAATTAGGGGGATCTTGTGAAGGAAGGTTTGATATGGCGAATTGGAAATGGGAATAATGTTTGAATCTGGAGAGACAAAGGGTTACCAATACCGACTACGTAGGGCTAGCAAAACGGGTCCGCAGGTCGACCCGTTTATGACCAGCGGGTACCCGCGACCCGTTTACATAATACCCAAACACGACCCATTTAATAAACGGGTCAGACCCTCCGACACGACACGACACGGGTATTTTCACGGGTCACCCGGCACGACCCGTGAGACCCCTGTCAAAAGCTCCGTTGCTTTGCTTTGCCGGAGGGAGCCTGGACTGCTTTTGCTATAAAAAAAAAAAAACCAAACAGCAAAGAGAGGGGGAGAGCGGCAGTGCAATGTCGACAGCGCAGCAGAGAGAGGGGGAGAGCGGCAGTGAGCGGAGAGAGAGAGCGGCGAGCTGGAGAAAGAAAATGGGGCGGCAAGAGAGAGAGCGGCAGTGGAGAAAGAAAGGAAAAATGGAAAAGGTTGGAGAAAGAAAGAGGAGCGGCAGTGGCGTGGCGGTGGTGTGGGTGTGGCTGCGTGAGGATTGAGGAGTGAGGCCGATCGGGGACTGGACTCTGGAAGTCTGGATTTGGAGTCTGGACTCTTCACTCTCGCAAGAGGGTCTGGACTCTAGAGGTGCCTGGAAGTCGATCTGGATTTGGAGGAGAGTATGCGTTTTTCACTTTTTTGGTTTTTCTTGTAGGCTAAAAGTTTTATATATATATATATATATATATATATATTAAAAAGAAAAAAGGTTAATCGGGTCTGGCGGGTCGACCCGTGACACGACCCGCCAGACACTCATAAACGGGTCATAAATGGGTCGACCCGTTTATGACCCAAACCTGTTTAATGTAAACCCAAACCCACTAATTTCGTGTCGGGTTGTAGGGTCGTGTCAAAATTGACAGCCCTACGACTACGTACAAGATCCAATCTCCTACAGCTGTTTTGAACGAGAAGGCTAGGGTAAGTGAGTTACTAGAGCAAGACTTACAATGGTAGAATATAAGCCTTCTCAAGTAGATTTTTAATGAAGAAAGATACAGGCAATCCAATCCATACCAATTAGCTTAACAAATCAGCCGGACATCCAAATATCGAGGGGTACTGCCAAGGGAGAATTTTTTGTATGCAGTGCCTACCACTTGGCAAAGGAGGTAGAAAATCAAGCAAAGGCTGAAAGTTCGGATTGGAAGAGATAGCAAGGTTTGGAATGGAATTGATAGCAAGGTTTGGAATGGAATTTGGTCTATGAATGTTCCAAATGCATGAAAAAATTTTATGTGGAGGGGATGCCAAAATCTTCTCCCTACAAGAGAGAATCTGGCCAAGCGTAAGGTTATTAAGGAGCTGTGGTGTCCAGTTTGCAATCTGGAAGCTGTAACCCTTTTCCACATTTTATGGGAATGTCCTTCTGCGAAGGATGTGTGGGAGGCTAGCAAAAAGAGTTTTTAGAAGCAAGGTTGCATGGAATCTGAGTTTTTCCATCTAGCGGAAGATTTTTTTCCAGCGGTGCAATAAGGTTGATTTTAAACTTTTTGTGGCAATTGCTTGTAAGATTTGGTTTCGAAGGAACAAGCTCATCCATGAAGGGGTTTTTTCCCACCCGGATGATGTTGAGCCATAGAAGACTTATCATCAATGCACCAACTGGAGGGATTACAAATTAATGAAACAGAGAAGGAGGGTACCAAAGTATGGAAACAACCTCTTAAGGGATGGGTGAAAGTCAATTGTGATGCGGCGTTGGATATTACCAAAGGGTGCTTTGGACTGGGCATTGTCGTGCGAGATCACGAAGGGAAGGTGAGGGTAGCACAATGTTTATACAGTAGGGGTACGGTAGTACCTACAGTGGCTGAAGCAATGGCTACCTTCTATGCGGTCAAACTCTGCAAGGAAAAGGGATTTCATAAAGTTTGGCTGGAGGGTGATGCAAAAGTGGTGTGTGATGCCCTGAATTCCAGAACCCCCAACAATAATAGAGTGGGGCTGCTTATAGAGGATATAAGGGCGGAGCTCCTTGCGTTATGTCGATGGCAATGTTCACATATCTGCAGAGAGGCAAATACCACAGCACATATACTTGCAAAGGATGCTCTCAGTTATGCTAAGGAGAGAACTTAGGAAGGAGTAATCCCTGCCAACATCAAATTAATTGTAAACCATGAGATGGTGGCTTTATGTGGATAGTACCAATAGAGCTCTTATGCTCTGTTTTTGATTGTACCCACAGAGCTTTTTGCTCTGTCTTGATTTTTCTCAATGAAAGTTATCGTCAAATTCGTCAAAAAAAAGAAAAAGAAAAAAAGAACTCATGGTGTGATACCTATTATATCTTAATACATATAAAATTCATAAATTCTGAACATTTAGAAGGAAAAAAAAATATAAAGCAAAATAAACAAAAACAATTCGCTCAACATTTAAGCCAATCAAATAAATTCTCTCACATCAAGTTCAATGCTTCATTATGTATTAAGTGTTTCAAAAGAGTTTATGTTCCTTTTATATACAACAATCAAATAAATTTTTTCCTTCTTTTGCTCTTAAGAAGAGAAGAAATTTTTTTTTCCAAAAATGCATGAAAATCTGAATAAATCACACAAAAGAACAAAAAAAAAAAATCCCATAAAACATTCAAATGAAGTAAAATATAAGACCTATTATATTCTAATACAAATAAAGCTCATATAATTTTGAACATTCGAAATAAAATACATAGCAAAATAAACAAAACATTTTTTAATAAATATAAAATAAACAAAATCTTCATTAACATGGATGAACGAAATCTAAAAATTATAAATTAAAAAAAAATGAAGCAAAAAAAAAGAAAAGAAAAGTTACATTCACATTAAATTAACATGCATTGCAATCTCAATTATAATTTTATATATTCATAATATATTCTCGATCAGTTGTTAGAGCAGTTGTAATGGATAAATCGAAACAAAATTCATTAGGCTAGATAACACATGATTCTTAAAGATAATATTCTAATACTTATCCTGGTCATCTTAAACATAAGACAATCAGTGAAATAAGTGATGAATCTAATTATAAATATTATTTGTATAAATATTTAAAATTATAAATAATACTACAGTTCATAACCTCGTTTGATATAACTCATCTTTTTTTGCAACTTATCGTTTGATAGAACATGGATTCAGGAGTGGGAAGGATCCTCTCTTATAACCCTTTACTTATTCAATTAGAAAAAATAAAAATAAATAATAATAATAATAATAATAATAATAAGAGCATAAACTTGCATATCATTTATAGGAATTAAATTTAGAAATTCATAAAGTTTAATTCTTATAAATTGAAACGTATTAAATAGTTGTACCTATAGATGTAGTATAAAACTGTTAAATATGCTCTAATACCATGTGAGAATAGCTCTGATATCATGTTAGAATGCTTTAATACTATGATAGAATAATGGAGAGATATAGAAGAATGGAAGAATAATAGGGAGACCGGAAGCACACAATGAACTACATTGTATTGATACTAACTGATATGGAGGACTATAGAAACATCTATTTATAGAGAGGCTATGAGTGATAAGTAAGTAACCTAATAGACTAAGGAAGGTAAACCTAGTAGACCTAGAATACATAAGGAAATCAATAACCCTAACATAATATTCTTAACATTCCCCCTCAAACTTAAGGTGTAAGCTTGACTTTGGGTAAAAGAAAGGGAAAGAAAGAGTTTAAGTCGCCGAAAAAGCTGCTTGTGCCGAAAGAGTTGTCGAAGTAACGTCATAAAAGTTGCTAAAGACCGGTGGATTCTACTTGAATTGAGCTATGCATTTAAGCTGGAGCTTTGTTCAATTGGTGGTAATTTGACTTGAAAATCATATGCTAGTAATGAAATAGTTGGCCTCGTCTGGTCTAGTGGAGAGAAAGCTGTCTCGCTTGGTCGGCTGAGCTAAGTAGAGAGAAAAAGGGCCGGTTGAAGAGGCTAATCATGCCTGAAACCCTTGGACCGTTGAAAGGTTTGACCCAAAAAATTCTCACTAGTAATGGATCAATGTCTAGGAGAGGCAGCAATGACTGGTGATGGTGGCATAAGTGGGCCAGTTCAAAGGGACCTGAGGAAAGATTGGTCTGACCCGAGAGTGCCTACCGTAAGAAAAACGAACCGGATTGAACTGCGCCAAAGAAAAAGGCTTTGTAACCGAATTGAACAATGCATCAACCGACTTGAACCGCATAAAACAAATGCCTGAATCTGGAGAAGAATTTTGTTTTCTGTCATATAGAGATACCAAAAGCAAAAATATACCACAAATTTGAAATCAGGACGAAAAATTGAGTGGGAAACACCTGGTCAACTTTTCGAGTGGTCAACGTCAATGGTCAACAGTCAACATTGAGGAAGTAAAAAAAGTTAACTCAGGAAAGGAAACTCTAGCAAAGTGCTGACGTGGTAGATTTGATGAAATGGCAAAGGCGCTGATGTGGCGCAGGATGACACGGCCTAGGGCTGACATGGACTAAGGTTGAAGTGGCAGGTTGAAGACCAGGCGCGTGTGATGCACTCGCGGAAGGGCCGGAGGCGCATGAAACCCACGCGCAGAAGCTTCCACCGGTGCGTGGGGGCGCATCCAGCGTCTGATAGCAGCGTTCTTGGCAGGTAACTAACCGGCAGCGCTAGATTTGTAAGGTCGACTGGCAACCTTCCCGATCAGGCCGACGTGGCTACACGTAGAGGAGCTGCAACGGCGCGTGGGCAAAACGGCAGCAACTTCCATTGGCGCGTGGGGGCGCGTGAAAGTTTCGATGAGGCTGTGCTTGATGGCTCTAGACTCGTCTGGCCCTGATCTATCGATTGGCACTATTACCGAGGTGATCAGCGCTGTTTGTCTTCGTGTAAAGGAATGAAAAGATTCTTAGGAGATTCTTGCCGGCGCGTGAACTGCTCTTGGGACGCGAGCGGAGGCGCGTTTGCTGACGAACAGAACCTTCTGGTGGCGTGTGTGAGCGTGTGGAAGCCTGGATGCTTTAGATCTCTTTGGATCTGTACTTGGCGAAGTTTGAATTGTCAGCGACGATAGAAGCATGCAGCTCCTACAAGGGCAAGGGCGGCGCAGGCAGAAACTAGTGGAGGTGCATGGTGGCGCATCGGAAGGCCGATGGCAATTCCAGATCTATAGGCTAGCACGATTTTGAGACTATGGGTAGCAAAGATTTTGGTGGCGCTTGATGTAGGGCGATGAGTCTGAAATTCGTCAAAGGAAAGACGTTTATTGAAGATAATAGAAAAGTGGCTCTGATACTATGTTAAATATGCTCTGATACCATATTAGAATGCTTTAATACTATAATAGAATAATGGAGAGATATAGAAAAAACGGAAGAATAATAGGGAGAGCGAAAGCACACAATAGATTACATTGTACTGATATTAATTGATATGAAGGACTACATAGACCTCTATTTATAGAGAGGCTATGAGTGATAAGCAAGTAACCTAATAGACTAAGGAAAGGTAAACCTAGTAGACCTAGAATACATAAGAAAATAAATAACCCTAACATAATATTCTTAACACCCAAAAGGAAGTATAAATATTTTTTGGCTATATAATCATTCAAAACAACCATAAAGCTTTTATTTTTTATTTTGATAAAAAACAACTTTTTAACTATACCCACTGCAAAAGCCCAATTTTAACAATCTTATAAGTACCTAAATGAGTCTTGTAAATATTCATGACTATCAAAAGAACACTTTATCACACACATCATATTTGTTATATTAACTATTAGGCTACCCAAATTTTTTTTTTTATATAACCTCATAAAAATTTTGAAGGTAAAAATCTTAATCTACTATAAAACTCTAAAAGCCAATGTCGTTGATCAATTATTTTTTCTATGCTTTATTTTTTCCTACGAAATGTGCTTGATGAATTAAGCAAGTAAACAATATATATATATTAACTATTAGGCTACCCAATTTTTTTTTAGATATAACCTCATAAAAATTTTGAAGGTAAAAATCTCAATCTATTATAAAACTCTAAAAGCCAATGTCGTTGATCAATTATTTTTTCTATGCTTTATTTTTTCCTCCGCAATGTGCTTGATGAATTAAGCAAGTAAACATATATATATATATATATATATATATATATATATATATATATATATATAATGAACAATAGTGTAAACTAAAAAATCGTCATACCTCATATCAAAGACAACAATATAAAACTCTCTCACCATTGTTTCCCTGAATTCATTATAAAATTTACAAAAAAGGAAAATTAAGCAATTAGAATTAAACAAAATATATAAATTAGAATAGAAGATAATGACAAAAATCGAAAACATAAGAACATGACCACAAAATATAAAGACAAACAAACAGAAAATGAAAAATACTAATATAATAGAAAACAGTTGTCTTCGCTATATACTTTCTTTTTTTTTGCTCCAATAAAACCTCTAAAGCCAATGACAACCATCAATTAAGCACATAAACAATGTCCATTAAACATAGGAAAAAAACTATTAATGTACAGCATCGTAGACTAAAAAATCGCCATATCCCTTATCAAAAACACCAATAAAAAACTCTATAACCTGCCACATGCGTAGGTGTTTACAAATTATATATCCACAAAAAAACATATATGTGTCAAACATGATAGATAATCTACAAATTGGATAAGAACAATTTGAGTTATTATATCATAATGCTATGTTTCTGTACTTAAAAGTGAAAAATTGGCATATTTGTTAGAGCATTTTTTGGTCTAACAATCTCCGATTGGTGAGGTCTGCACATTCTTCGTAGTCTTTGAGGTGCCTTTGATCTTCTATTCCTTTGTTCTTTGCGCTCCTTTAATTCCTACAAAACAATAGCCAATTAAAAGAACTCGTTGGCGGGGTGCCGGCGGGTCTCCCTCTAATGCCTAAATTAGATCCTTCCTTTGTTTATGATCCTTAAGAATCCGAATATATTGCGTACCTTAGGTTTGATAATCGATACCTATTTATAGAGTTGATAATCTGGCACTGGAAATGGCAAATAGGCGAAGGATCCGGAGTATAGGAGTAACTGACAGGTAAATTAATAACCCTATCTCCCAACCGTTATGGTCAATGCAAAACCACCACTGCAATCAATGTGATCACGAGAGTGATTCATAAATCAATAATAGCAAGGGAATCTATTGAGAAAAACGTACACTAACAACATTAGACAATTAATTAATGCTACAAAACAAAATAAAGGTATTAAATAAAAGGGTTAAATACTCTTTTGCCCCATAGGGTTTAAACACTTTATTTTTTCCTCTTTATAGTTTCATTTTTATCACAGGAGGTACTTATGGTTTTCATAAAGACGGAGATAGTACTTCTATTAAAATTCCGTCCAAAACTTAACGGAACGCCATATCAGCTCCAATAAAAAACTCACCACTTGTCAAATAATTAATTTTTTTTAAAAAAAATTAAAAAGATTAAAAAATTATATTTTTTCAAAAAAAAAAAAAAGAAAAAAAAAATTGAGGGTTGGCCATAGCCACCCCTTGGCCATTTGGGGGTTGGCTGGCCACCTCCTTTGGCCAGGCCACCTCCATCTAGCTAGTTTGGGGGTTTAGGTGGTTGGTCCACCTTCAAGGGGCCCAAAGGGTGGCCGAAACCACCCCCAAACCCACTGGGGATGGTTTTGACCAATCCCTTTGGCCATGGGGGCGGCCAAGTCACCCCATCTTGCCAGTTTGAGGGTGGCGAGCCAGCCCCACGGCTGGATGGGGGTGAATCAGCCACCCCCAAGGAGCCCAAGGGGGTGGCCAAAACCACCCCCAAACCCACTGGGGTGGTTTCAATGTAAAACCTTTTTTTGAACTTGAGTTTTTTTTTTTCTTCAATATTTGGTATAAACGAAAATCTTGATCAAACCGAAAACATTTTCAGTTTACCAAGACAACCTTTTTTAAGCTGCGTCAAATTGTTTATATTTTTTATTTTTATAAACTAATTTTTTGAGTTTGAGCTTCCTATTCTCAACCTATAGTACCCTACTTCCTTCTTGCACACACCCTCCCTTGCATTTCATTTTCCGTCGCCACTGGAGCTAGCCAGCAGCCGGAGTTCATCTGCCACCTTTAAACTCCGAAAAACATTTTAGAGCCTAAAGGGTAGACAAAATGGCCAATATTTCAGCCGACAAAAATAAAGAGATATAAATAAGACAGAGAAGTGGCAAAGTTGCGCAAGAGATGAAACAAAAGGAAGTAGGAGCGTCGTGATCCATATGATGGGAAACAACAATTTTCCATTCGCCAAGACTTGTGGAGAGAATAGACATTATATTATTTGAAGGTATCAATTGTAATATTGTAAAGCAACCAAAGTGCATGCATGGTGAAAATTCTAAATACGACTCTAAACGACATCAATAAGGGGGTTGAATAGGTGTATGCAAATAATACGCAGAATTAAAAATTAAACAATCATACAACCAAAATATGTAGAACAATAGATCACAGAGACACAAATATTTTGGTTACGAAGAGGAAACCATTTAGAGAACTCTCTAAAATGTAAAACCTCTCCGGGGTAGTCAAACCCAAGAAATCAATCAACTATAAAAGAATAAGGATTACAAGAAGTTCACACTTACAAAACCTTTGCAATTGACACTTCCTTACATAAGACAAGCGACCCACTTGACTTCTACCGCAATAGCCCTTTCTAGAACATCTGGCACAATCCTTCTACTTGATCTCCTTTACCGGAACTCCGGTAGACTTCAGTTGTATATGATCTGTGATTAAGACACAACCTTTAACTCTAAGAGAGACTAACCCTAACACTCAATATCTTAAACGCTCTCTTAGCACATGGAATTCTTATGTGGAATTCCTTACAATTTCGTGCATAATAGGTCTCTATATATAGACTACAAGAAAACCTAGTACTAGTTGAAATGAGAAGAAAAACTAGTTCTAGTTGGAATAGGATTCATCCAAATTTTCTTCCTTATCTTGCGAGACGATTTTGGCATAGCTAAATTTCGAATTTTGAAAATCTTATTTCACAAAGATTTGTATAATTTTGTGTTAGCTTTCCAATTCCGCTGGTTTCACCTCAATCCGATTCTTGAGCCGAAAGTTATGGTCCGAATACTGATACATGTGCAGGATACGAAATTTAATCAAATCCTATTTTAACTCTAATTAAAGAATTCTGATTTGATTAAACTTAACCATATCATATAGGTCTTCTATTATGATTGGTTACGCTTAACCACATCTTATAGGTCTTCTCTTGACACAACACCTCGTGTATGCACTGCTGACGGGATTGCAGATGAATGTATTTTGTCATTGAATTTGGCAATTCAAAACCCAACAAACTCCCCCTTTGACAATTCTGTGACAAAATTTACAAGTTATATCTGAATAGATAACTCCTGTTTCCTGAATCACTCACAAAACATATTAAACGTATGTGGAATAGAAATACCCAATGTACCAATAATATAACAGATTTGAATAGAATATAATCATGAATAGCTCACCAAATCAGTTAAAACACAAAACAAATATCATTCATAGATGCAACAAGTATATCAAAATCAAAATCAAAATCATCTATGGTGTTCTATCTATTCCCAATCTGCACTCTCTAAAACTTTCTCTCCCCCTTTTTTGTCATGAATGGACAAAGGGCAGTAAAATACCAATAAGCCCAAGGAAAGACAGAGAAACATAAACAAAATCAAAACTATGAATGCATAATGAGTGAAACGCAAGAGCATGATAAAAAAAATTCTCCCCCTCAATGAATGACATAAAAAAAAATGAAAAAAAAAGTCATAATTTTTTTTTTTTTCTCCCCCTCAATATAAGACTTGTTATGACAAATACACTCACATGATAAAACATAAAAGACTCATGTATTAAGCAATGATTATCTGGTAATATCTCAAAATGTCCAAAATATACATGAGAATAAAAAAATATGAAACAAAAGTTTTTTCAACACAAGCAAAGCAACATGTTCCACTCGACCCATGCTTGTGTGTTGTGTGTGAAAGCTAACCATCAAGTAAGTTTAAGAACTTATACGGTAATGGGATAGGCTAGCAAGCAAAAACTTAAATTACCTCATGGGAAGATTGACATGTATATCTAAACAAAAGTCAAACCTTGCTAGGGCCGTGTCACCCTCATCCAATACACTTCCTATGTAGTAATAGCACATACTCAAACATTGTCCGGTAGTGACCGTCTCTTTCCACAATGAATATGGTCACGACTATTTCTATAGGGACAAGTTGAGCACAAATAAGACATAGTGAAATAGATTCCTTTTGGAATATGTTCATATGTTTTCTTGTTTCACTATTTTTTCCTTTGAGAATGTGTCTTTAATCATTTAGTGCTTAAACCAAATTAGAGGAATGCTGGAATTCTTAGGTCTTAGGTTCAACTAGCATTTGGTCAATTTGATAGACACAACTAGTCAATCTTCTTCATATGGTTGCCTAACATAACTCACCCTTAAGGCCAAATTCATACTCAATTTAAGCTTAAATGTGCACAAGAGTTCAAGCATAGGTAAAATGTACCATAGAAGCATAAGCTTAGGCCAAAAAAAATCAGTCCATTAATAAATATTCATCCCATGTATAGTAAGCACATTTTGAGATATAAGGAATTGGATCCATGAAGTATACATGAGAAATTTATGGACTATCAAGGTGCATATGACAAAAATACGGAGACAACCTAAAAACTATATTTTTGTCTTTTTGATTTTTTTTTAAAATAAAATGCACAAAATTAATGCAATGCATATATATGCAAAACTGAAATTTAAAAAAAAAAACAAACAAACAAAAACAAAAAAAATAAATAAATGCAATGCAATGAATGCTACATGCTCTAGGATATGAAGAAATATGCAAGACAACCAATCCTAAGCATGTTATAGACCACCTTACTCTAGGTGAGTTCACCACCACTCCCCCTCAAAAGGTGAATGGTATCGACCTTCCTAACCCAAACCTTCTTAACCTTAGGTACAGATTTGTGACTCTTGTCAAACTCATCTAACCTAGATAACACTCCCTTCATCATTATGCATAGCCCCTCAAAACCTTTCATAGAATATGAATTCTTACTCTTATGCTCACGAGGTCTCAACTTAAAACAATTAGGTCGAATATGACCAACTTTGCCACAATGATGGCAGGTATGGACAAATTTCGGAGAAGCTTGTCTCATATGAGAAGGGATATACATATACTTAGATCTAGACAAACATGACTCTACACCACCTTTTTCTTTCTTAGGAGCAGCCTTTTTATTCCAAGGTCTTTGGGATTTCAACTTAGAACAATTTGGTCTAATATGACCAATAATCCCAAAATGGTGGCATGTAAGAACAAACTTTGCATGAGTTTGTTTCCTTGAAAGAGCCTTGAATTCGGGCTTCACACAAGTATTCATATAAGAAGTTTTGCCCTTATCCAAGCAAGCTATATTGGCTTTGACTTCTTCAACTTTCACATACTTAACAAACAAAGTTTTTCTTTCAGAATTAGAAGCATGTGAAGTAGAGGCACCCAAGTTATCAATAAGCATAGTATTTTCAGATTTCAAAGAGTCAATTAAGGCATGTGATTTAGACAATTTAATAACCAAAGACTCTTTCTCATGCTCAACATCATTAAGCTTTTTAAGGGAAATTCGATGATGATGAGGTAATTTAACAAATTTCTTAAAGAGCTTGTTATATGCCATCTGAAGGTCAATCTCCTCATCAGAATCCATGTTAAGGGATTGAGGAGTATTCATAGCAAAGGAGTCAAGGATCTCACTCAGGAATTTAATCCAAACAAAGTGAACCCACTCTGATACCAATTGAAAATTCTAAATACGACACCAATAAGGGGGTTGAATAGGTGTATGCAAATAATATGCAGAATTAAAAATTAAACAATCATACAACCAAAATATGTAGAACAATAGATCACAGAGACACAAATATTTTGGTTATGAAGAGGAAACAATTTAGAGAACTCTCTAAAATGTAAAACCTCTCCGGGGTAGTCAAACCCAGGAAATCAATCAACTATAAAAGAATAAGGATTACAAAAAGTTCACACTTACAAAACTTTTGCAATTGACACTTCCTTGCATAAGACAAGCGACCCACTTGACTTCTACCGCAATAGCCCTTTCCAGAACATCTGGCACAATCCTTCTACTTGATCTCCTTTACCGGAACTCCGGTAGACTTCAGTTGTATATGATCTGTGATTAAGACACAACATTTAACTCTAAGAGAGACTAACCCTAACACTCAATATCTTAAACGCTCTCTTAGCACATGGAATTCTTATGTGGAATTCCTTACAATTTCGTGCATAACAGCTCTCTATATATAGACTGCAAGAAAACCTAGTACTAGTTGAAATGAGAAGAAAAACTAGTTCTAGTTGGAGTAGGATTCATCCAAATTTTCTTCCTTATCTTGCGAGACGATTTTGGCATAGCTAACTTTCGAATTTTGAAAATCTTATTTCACAAATATTTGTATAATTTTGTGTTAGCTTTCCAATGCCGCTGGTTTCACCTCAATCCGATTCTTGAGCCGAAAGTTATGGTCCGAATACTGATACATGTGCAGAATACGAAATTTAATCAAATCCTATTTTAACTCTAATTAAAGAATTCCGATTTGATTAAACTTAACCATATCATATAGGTCTTCTATTATGATTGGTTAAGCTTAACCACATCTTATAGGTCTTCTCTTGACACAACATCTCGTGTATACACTGCTGACGAGATTGCAGATGAATGTATTTTGTCACTGAATTTGGCAATTCAAAACCCAACACATGGGATTTATAAATTGTCTTGTATGATTTATAACATGTGAAACCTTGATCCAAAGGTTAACAAAAAGAAATATCCACTTCTTCTTTTGAATTCTCATTATCCACATCATTAAAATGATATCCCGTCAACAAAGGTTATGAACTCTGAAGTCATAAAAGATTCTTTGGACTAGCAAATTAGCTGGAACATATAAAAGCTACTATGTAGTAACAGCTTTATAAAAGCTGCTAAATGTTTTATTCATATTGTTGATGTGATTTAATACCATATGGGAATTCGCATTTATTATTAGATTAATTATGATTGTTATAAATTCGATTTCTTCATTCTGTGACTAGTTTCTACCGACCAATCATTCTTTAACCTCAAGTCTTGGCAATGGGAAAACTGTTTCCATCACAAGGATAACGATATTGCAGGAAGGGGCATATTGTCACAATACTCTTCATGGGCATGACCCTTAACATATATATTCTTCAACTCTATTTAAAGCAATTTCCTACTAGGAGACGATATTAACAACGGGGAGTAATCAAAATAGGAAAAATTAAAATATATACTAGACCGATGTAAATGATTTAAATGAATATAAGAAACCATATAAGGACTATATGCAAGAATTAAAATGATTGGACCTGAAATTAGAATTACAAAATTAATGAGGCGAGAAGGCAAAAGATTACATGCATGCAGCTTCATTATCTAACCCAAAGCCCCCTTACGTAGTTGTCCTCGTGATAAGATCTCTCTCTCAGACTCAATCACTCACTGCCTGGATAAAGTAAGACATTTTGAAAATGGCAAAACTGGCTAGGCTATACGGCCACGTTTGTAGAAGTTTGAGAGATATAGGAAAAAGCATTGGATTGTCCAATAATTGAAAGGTACGTGAAACCTGCAAAGAATTCCGTGCGTAAACAGTCAGCATTTTGGTTGATTAATTCAACTTGGATTAATCAGCCTTTTAATAAAAATTAAAAAAAAAAACAAAAAAACAAAAACAAAACAGAGAATTGCCAAAAACTCAAAATGCTGAATCTGTAACCCACCAAAATCAGCTCAAGTCAACACAAAAGATTAGGGATATGGCTGACGCTGCTTGGTAGGAGAGGGTCGAGGGAAGAGTTTTAGGGGTTTGGGAGAGAGAGAGAAAGGGGAAAGGGCCAGTTGTAGGCGGCGGCACGTCTGCTTTGTGGTTACCGGATGTTTGTCGGATTTTTAATTTATGTTTTTTTTTTTATATTTTGTTGGATTTTACTGTTAGGAAACTCTTTTGATTTGTTTTAATTTAATTGCCTTATATATTATTATTATTATTATTATTATTATTATTTCAACTTCTTTTTTTTTCCATTACCAACTATATATTAGATAGATGATATATGAAGTTAAATAATATATGAGATGAATTTTTTTTGGCAAACTGATCATTAGCAAGTGTAAATGAATAATCATGTTCAATTATAAATAATGTCTTTTTTGCATTTACTAGAAGAAGAAAATTAGTGAACTACAACTTCAAGGTCCAAAATTAATGCCCATTACTTCAAATGCGAATATTAGGTAATAACTGCATAAACTACGCAGATGCGGATACCAAAAATCATTATTCGCATTTTACAGATACGGATATAAATATTGCTAATATCTACATCTGCATCTGCATTTTCACCCCTACAAGTTTATACACGGTCTTTGACTGCAAGTCTTGGCAATGGGAAAACTATTTACCATCACATGGATCAAAATATCCCACTTCTTCTACCTTTTATATATCTCTTACATTTTTTCAACTTCCCAACATTTTTATTTTTCATATGATGTTAATAACTTTTTATGACTATTAAATAAAAAATTCACTACAAAACAAAAATTTTTTATTTTTCCATACAAAAAAATTCTAAATTTCTATCTACTTTAAATTACATCAATCACATTAAAACCAAAAACTACTTGATTACTAAACAAACCCTATGTTTTTACTGTTTTGTTTGGTAAGTGGGTCAAGCAAAAATCACCTTTACATCAATTTAACGTGTAGCGCATTGGACGCGGATGTGAGCATGGCCAACAAAAAATCGTCATCTTGGATGGCGAAGACTGAGAAGAGCATTTGAAAAAATTAATCCCTCGCCCCTTTTTTTCAAGTAAATATTGAGAGAGGGTTACATGAATTAAAACAATGAAAAATGGGTGGACTCTCTAAATTATCTAATAACAAAACTAAAAAAAAAAATTATAATGCAAAAAATACAATAAAATAATAAAAATTTAGTCACCCTTTGGAGTGTGATGTATGTGTGCATTTCCACACGTCACCAATTTGTGACGTGCTGCAATTGGACATGTCACTAAATGGAATTCTCGACTGATAGATTACTGCCATGTGACCCACGTCATGAATGACACGTCACAATCTATTTAGTGAAGTGTCTTGCCATTGACATGTCACAAACCTCAAGTCACTAATACATTTTTTTTTTTTTTTTTTTAAGTGTGTCCCGCTAAATAAAGCTGATATTGATTACCTTGAATGCGTGAGAGAAGTAGGGGAAAAGAAGTTGTTCCGTGTTATCCTTTTCATGCGTACTTTTATTGTTTGTTTCTTTTCTCCATGAAAAAAGGGTTTGTAGATTGAGCTGTAAAGTCATAAAAGATACTTTGGACTAGCAAATCAGCTCAACTTATAAAAGCTACTGAATTTTTAAACACTGAATATGATATTAGATGATTGATTTGATTATTTGGTAAGTGTTAGGTAGGACTCTCTTTGATTATTTGGTAAGTGTTAGGTAGGACTCTCCTTTCACGGTAGCAGTGCTCGATGTCTTTTCTGTAGGCTCTTCTGGTCTCTATTTTTGGCGGGTTGTTTTAGATCTAATTTGTAAATCTATATCAAGATCTAGTCTCTTTAACCTTAGATCTAATCGTCTTATTCGATCAAGGCGTATCTTTCGAAAAGATGTCTACGATGCCATGCTCCTCTGCTGCTTCTTGTGGGGTTTTTATTTTTTGTTTGTCCTGGCCTTTGAGTTGAGGATGGATTTGTTGTCCTAGCCTTCAGGTTGAGGATAGAGTAGATTGGTGTGGGGGCTTAACTCTCACAGCCGAATTTTTAGTTTCTAGTTGTTTTTTATTTTTGTTTTTGTATTTGGGCTACCCATGTCTAAGATCTAGTCTGCACGAAGTCCCTTAAATGTAACCTTCATAGCTTTTGACTATGATTTTTCTGAACTGTATGCTCAGTAGTGTAAGAGCTTTATGCTCGTAAAATTTCATCAATGGAAGTTTCATATTTTTTCAAAAAAAAAAAAAAAAAAACTTATAAAAGCTACTGTATACGCTTGTGATCTCTTGTTTCCTACCGATTAAAGAAATTGGATCCAGATCCCCTCCCATTGGAGGGAAAATTGGAGATTCTTCAATTGTCCATCTTAGCCGTTCATTTTTATCCAACAGTTCACATCATGCCACGTGTTCCACTCAAATATAAATAATAAAATATTAATTAACTTTTAAAAAGAAAATTAAAATTAAAATAATAAAAAATTAAAATCAAATAATTAAAAAACTAGGGTGGCCCCCATGGCCCTAGTTTGGGATTGACCCTATAGGGGATGGCCGAACCACCCTGGGGCGAAGCCACCCTCAATTGGCCTTTGAGGGTGGCTTTCGGCCACTCCTATAGCTTAGTTGGAGTGGCTGATCAACTTAATTATTTGATTTTAACTGTTTTTATTTAATTTTAATTTTTTTTATTATTTTATTTTTAAAAATTAATTAATATTTTATTATTTATATTTGAGTGGAACACCTAACGTGACGTAGGGTAGGTTGTTGGAAAAAAATGAAGGACTAAAATGAAAAAATCGAAAGAATCTTCAAATCCGGATCCATAGAAATTTTGGAGTAAATATATATGTGGTTCCAATTTTATCCCTTTACGAAGATTCTGGACAGTGGTAACCTGTATTGCCATATTCAAAATGTCTTACTTTATCCGACAGTGAGTGACTGAGTCTGAGAGAGATGTTATCACGAGGACAAGTACGTAAGGGGGCTTTGGTTTAGATAATGAAGCTGCATGCATGTAATCTTTTGCCCTCTCGCCTCATTAATTTTCTAATTCTAATTTCAGATCCAATAATTTTATTAATTCTTGCATATATATAGTCATGATTTGGTTTCTTATATTCGTTTAAATCGTTTACATCGGTCTAATACATATTAATATATACATCTCATTGATCCCAACCTTAACTATTGCTTCTAGCTTAGACACGCTAGCTAGTATATTATTTTGGACTTTGAAGTTGTAGTTCACTAATTTTTGCTTTTAATAAACACAAAAAAGACATTATTTATAATTGAACATTATTATTTATATTACACTTGCTAATCAGTTTGCCAAAAAAAAAATTCATCTCATGTATTACATAACTTTATGTATCATCTATCTAATCTATAGTTGGTAACGAAAAAAAACATTAAATAATAATAATAATAATAATAATAATAAAAGAAAAACATATAAGAAAATTAAATCAAAACAAATTAGAAGAGTTTCCCAACATTAACATCCAACAATATTACAAATTCAACAAATATATATAAGAAACATAAATTACAAATTCAACAAACATCGGGTAGCTACAAAGCAACTACAACCGGCCCTTTCCCCATTTTCTCTCTCCCAAACCCCTAAAACTCTTCCCTTCACCCTCTCCCACCCAGCAGCCTCAGCCATATCCCTAATCTGTTGTGTTGACTTGAGCTGGTTTTGGTGGTTACAGATTCAGCTGTTTGAGTTTTTCGCAAGGATTTTTTTTTTTTTTTTTTTGCAAAGGCTGGTTAATTAACTCAAGATAAATTAATCAACCAAAATGAGGACTGTTTACGCACGGAATTCTACTGCGTAGCATTAGTCAGCCGGTAGGCCCCTGACTTTTATATGTCACACATATAGGTCCAAAGTATCTTTTATAAGTTGAGTCATTTTCGAGAAATAATTTTCCATAGAGAGAGAAGAAATGAAGATAGTCCAAACTTGTACATCTTTGCAGGTTTCACGAACCTTTCAATTATTGGAAAATCCACTGCCTTTTGTTTGGTAAGTGGGTCAAGCAAAAACTGCCTTTACATCAATTTAATTAACAACGTGTAGCACATTGGACGCTGATGCGAGCATAGCTCACAAAAAAATCGTCATCTTGGATAGCGAAGAGCATCTGAAAAAATAATCCCTTCCCCCCCCCTTTTTTTTAAAGCAAATATTGAGAAAAGGTAACATGAATTAAAACAATGGAAAATAGATTGACTATCCGATAATAAACTTAAAACAAAAATTATAGTGCAAAAAATACAACAAAATAATAGAAAATTAGTTAAAAATTGACAAGTTCCTTTTAATAGGGGCCACATAAAGCAGTAAAAACAGAGGTCCCAAGTACGTAAGGGTATCGTCGTCTCGAAAAAGTAGAAGATAAATAATATATAATTTATTTTTCCTGATCGTATTTCATTATGATTATAGTATGAGGTTGATATGCAGACATTGATGACGAATGTGGGGATCAAACTCTCAATAATTGAACGAGATAGTGTTTCAAAATTCAACATAAAAGGCAATTATACATGAGGTTGTCCCAAGTGGGGACGGGAGAAAAGATGGTATTTCAATAATTTCTTTTAAAAGTCATATCATATTTGGAAGGACGATCTAGTCTTCCTTATATTATTACTCTTAAATTCATATGTATTGATTCTTGTTGCTTCTTCTTTGTTTAAAAAGTTTTATTCTCATTATCCACTTCTTCTTTTGAACTCGATCGATCTCATTATCCACGTCATTAAAAAAATATCCTGTCAACAAAGTTTATCCATATGTGCTCTTGAATTTTCAAAATACAAGTTGTGGAAAGACAAAGGAACCCCTGACCCACTAAATAATGCTGTGACGTGACTGATTACCTAGAATGTGACGAGAGAAGTGGGGGAAAAGGATTATTGTATGTTTCTCTCTATGAAAAAAGATCCGTGGATTATGAGCTCTAAAGTCATAAAAGATTCTTTATAAAAGCTACTATGTTTTATTCATGTTCGATGTGATTTAATAGGAGATGGGAATTCGAATATATTATTAGATTAATTATGATTGTAGTAAATTCTGTTATTGAAGAGTCAAGATCGACCAACTTCTGTAATCCCACTTCTTCTACCTTTACGTCAATTTAACAACGTGTAGTGCAGTGTAATCCCACAGATAAATAGTTTGATATATAGTTTTGCTCAAACAAATTAAAGGAAGTGAGAGCATCGTGATCCATATACATGATGGGAAACAACAGTTTTCCTATTGCCAAGACTTGGGGAGAATATCGATTATGTAAGGCATGAATTTGTAATAATATTGCAAAGCAACCAAAGTGGGATTTAGAATCTTTAAAAAAAAAAAAAAAAAAAAGAAAAAAAAGTGGGATTTAGAAATTGTCTATTGTCTTGTATCACGTACATTTGAAACCTTGTTCCAAAGGTTAACCAAAAGAATTATAAATGGTCTTAGAATTTTCAACACACAAGTTATGGAAAAGATAAATGAACCCTTAACCCGCTAAATAATGCTGATCGTACTGATTACGTACCTTGGATGTCAAAGAGAAAAGTGAGGGACCGGAACAATTATTAATGTTTGTTTCTCTCTATGAAAAAAGATTCCCTGAATTATGCATATGCTTATCAAAGTTACTTTATAAAAGTTGATGTGATTTAATAGGAGATGGGACTTCGTATATATTATTAGATTAATTATGATTGTTACTTGAAAAACTAAGTGGGTCAAGCAGAAATGGCCTTCCACGTCAATTTAACAACATGTACCACACTGGATGCTGACGCCCACAGAAAATCGTCATCTTGGATGACGAAGAGCATTTCAAAAAATTAATCCCTCCCCCGCACCACCATTTTTCAAGAAATGATCATTCACATGAGAGAAGTTTTATATCAAATTCATACTTCTTCTTTTGAAGTCACATTATCCACATCTAAAATTATAATTAAATGAATCATACTTGAATTCTGATAAAATGGTAATTTTAAAAGTTATATCAATTTAGAATAATAAAAAGATGATACCTAACCTTACTCTTAAAAAAATATTTCATCAACAAAGTTTATACGCGCATGTCTGCTAGCTCCTAGAATTTTCAAAACAGACAAAGGAACCCCTAGCCCACTAAATAATGCTGTAACTGATTGCCTTGAATGTGTGAGAGAAGTTGAGGGAAAATATTATTGTTTGTTTCTCTCTATGAAAAAAGATTCGATTAAGCTACATAAAATGGTTTCTATTTTTTATTTTCGTAAATCATTTTTTCACTCATTATCCTACCTCCTTCTCGATCGTATGCATTCTCTCTAGCGTTTTATTCCCTGTCTTCACTGAAGTTAGAAGGCTGCCGCAGTTCGTCGGTCACCTTTGCCGTTCATTCTTTGACTAGCTTCTGCCGATCATTCATTGACCTCAAGTCTTTGCAATGGGAAAAGTGTTTCCCATCACATATATGGATCACGATATCCCACTTATTCTACCCTTTTCATTTTTTTTTTTTTTTAAATTTATTTATTTATTTTGATCGATCTTGTAGACTTCCACCTTTTATAATCGAGTAATAATAATTATAACACTAACGTAAATGATTGTTCACTTATACTGATGTATTTTATAATATTACTTTTTTAATAATACTATTCAAAATTTGTTTCTTCACTCACAATTATATTTTATAATATATATAATTTTTTTAATATTATTATTTAATTTTTTTTTATAATATAATAATATTATAATACATTAGCGTGAGTGAACACCATTCACGCTAGTATTATGATTATAACTCCTCCCTATAATCTAGCCTTTCATAATTTCATTAACTATTTGCGGGGTCAGGCCAGAAATGACGCCTTTCTTTAAGTTTTTTTTTTTATTTTAATTTTTTGTTGGTAAGTGGCTACTTTAACGTGTAGTGTCGCTGGATGCGGACGTGGGCATGGCCCACAGAAAATAGTCATTTGGATGACGAAGAGCATTTGACAAAGTTAATCCCTTCCCGGCCCCCCACTCCTCACTTCCACCCCCTACCCTTTTTTTTTGAAAAAAATAAAAAAACAAATATCGAGAAATGGGTGCGTGAATTAATACACTGAAAATTACAGTTCAAAAAAGATAAAAAAATAAAAAAAAAAAAAAAAAAAAAATATAGTAGAAAATGAGTTAAAAATTAACCCGGTCCTCCTTATAGGAAACACATAAAATGGTAAAAGCACTAAAACAGAGGTCACAGAAAATAGTATAACCGTTGCAAGACTCTTCAATCCTACTCGAACCACAATACAAGGGATGCGGACATGGGCTAACCAGCCTAACCCTCAACATATGCTTTAACCTTACCTAAAGCAGTTTCCTACTAGGAGACTATTGATATTAACGACGGGCAAGTAATCAAAATAGGATAAACATTTACAAAATCCGAAGCAGGAACGTTAAAAGAGAGAATATATATCCGGTATTACAAGTTTTCACGACAAGAACAACACAAAATAGGAAGACTAAAACCCACAAGACTCAAGAAATATAACAGAAATAAAAAGCAAATATTAAAAATACAAAGTCAGTTAAACAAGGAAAAAGCATAATAACAACAAAAATCATCCTACAAACAGTAGCTATCGTCTCTGAAGCTAGAGGCGACAGTTAAGGTTGAGATGTATGTATATTAATATATATTAGCACATAATTCGCGCTAGGCGTGAAATTCTTCATTATAATTTAATTTTAAAATTTAAACGCATCACCATCTTATTTTTCATGTAAAAAAATATATTATGCTTCCTTTAACGAAAAGACATACTAAATGTTATATACTGGTACATTATTGAACATGTACTTTTTTTTTTAAGTGTACTGAACATTTACTTAATGACACAATCACACACAAATGATCGAAAACATAGGACCATTGAATTTAGTTTAATTTATATATATAAACTAAAAGATGGTAAAATCTTTGTTCCTATCAGAGTAGTTTTAAATGAAAAGAAGTATAATTAAAGAGAAAAAAATAGCAAGAATGAAACTTGAATTCTGATTATCAAAGCATTACTAAAAAAAAAAAAAAAAATAGCAAGAATTTTCTGTGAGTATGACCCACTGAAAATTCGTCATCTTGGATGGTTGAGAAAGGGTCATATACAGGAATTAAAACACCAAAAAAAAAAAGTATGCTCTACGATAACAAAATCAAAATGAAAATTATAATACAGAAAATACAATAAAATAGTAGGAGATGGATCAAAAATTGACCCATCCTCTCAATTATAGTGGCTTCATAAATAAGTAAAAGCACTAAAACAAAGCTCACAGAAAAGATACTGGAGCTAAAGATAAATAGTTTGATAATTTTGCTCAAAAACCTAAACTAATTATACTAATGAACTTTAATCTACTAAAATATATTAACTATTACTTTTCCAATATTGTGGGACTCTTTGCACGTTTCACGAATCTTTACTAGGGCACAGACACTGCCCTAGTAAGATCTTTGTCATTCACTCACTGTTTGGATAAAGTGGGAAATTTTCAATATGCCAATACTGCCATGTTTGTAGAAGTTTGAGAGATATAGGGATACAAAGAGCATTGGACTATCTTCATTTTCTCTCTCTCTCTCTCTATGGAACATTATTTCTCGGAAAATGACTCGACTCGTAAAAGATACTTTGGACCTGTTATTTTTGCTATATGACATAAAAGTTACCGGCTGAATTGGTCTTGGATCGTTCCATATGCGTTTATAAAAGGGAAGAGTGTAGTAGCTAGGGCTGTCAAAGCACATCTATCGATCTAAACACAAAATATAAGATCGAAAACACTCGTTAAAAAAGTTCCAGCAAGGCATGGGGTTGAGTGGGAAGCTTTTGCAGATCATAGCACTGCCTGGAGTAGTGATCATAATATTTGCAATTGTGGCGGCGGAGGCAGCAGCAGCACCAACAACAACAGCAAGTATTCCAACTAAGGCCAAGCCTGTCTGCCCCACGCACTGTGGAGATGTAGAAATTCCATTCCCATTTGGCTTCACTGAGGGCTGCTATCTGGATGACAGTTTTCGTATCACATGCGAAAACTCTTCGACACCAAATTCACCAATGATAGGTAATATCCGTGTAAGAAATATATCCACCGACACTCATGAGATTCTTGTCATGAATTGGGTAGGCCGAGAGTGTTACCAATCCAACAACAGTTATTACACGAACAAACCCAGGATCAGGTTGTCCAAGTACACCATTTCCAACAGCAAAAATAGGTTCACTGTTATCGGCTGTGACACTATCGCATACCTCAGTGGGTACCAAAATGGAGAAGAGTTCAAGATTGGGTGCTCATCCCAATGCCCTACCCCTACCAATGTGGGGAATGGGTTTTGCTCTGGCGTTGGGTGTTGCGAGGTAAGGTTTCCGTATGGACTCAAAAATATTAGTATTCAAGTACAGAGCTTTAATAATCACGAAAATGTTCGGAACTTCAATCCTTGCGGCTATGCTTTTGTTGTCGAGAAAGGCCAGTTCAACTTCTCCGCCACTTATCTCCAAAATTATACCAACCAAACGGTTCCATTGGTGCTTGATTGGGCAGTTGGGAATCTCACATGTGAAGAAGCTCGGAACAAACCGAATTTCGCATGTAAGGATATTACTACTACTCAATGCATTAATATCCTGGGCGGGTACCGTTGCCAGTGCAAGCAAGGTTACCGAGGGAACCCATACCTCCTCCAAGGCCTTGGGGGTTGCCAAGGTAATTTATACATCGAAAAAAAGTAAAAGATCAATAATTGTTTCCTGAATTCAATATCACTTTATTTTTATGACATTTATTTCCCCCCTTCGCGTTTCAATGTATGCATGTATTTCATTAATTATGATTATACTATGTGGTTGGCCTGCATTCCTCACTTGATGTGCAGACATTGACGAATGTTTGGAAGGGACTCATAATTGCACGAACCAGCACTGTTTCAACATACCAGGCAATTATACATGTGGTGATTGTAAAGATGGTGAAGGTTGTCCTGTAGACGATGTCCCACCAGCAATTATTGGGGTTGTCATTGGTAAGTAAATTTACCATTTTGTACAACTTTAGATAATATCATGTATGCAATTAATTACACAAACTTTAAATCTTGACCATAAGGTTTCGACTTTTCCAAGTTCAGGGATTGGCATTGGCTTAACTTCTACACTTGGGGGTAGCTGGTGGCTGTACTTGGAATTCCAGGCAAGAATATCTATTAAGCTTAAAGTAAACTTCTTTCGCCAAAATGGGGGTTCAGACTTAGAAAAGCATCTCCAACGATCCACCGCTAAAAATGCCAAAATCTTTACTTCTGAAGAGTTGAAGGAGGCTATCAACAACTATGACAAGCGTAGGATCATTGGCAAAGGAGGTTACAAAGGATTTTTACCAGATAATACAATTGTTATCAAGAAGTCCAAGACAGTGGATCCAGACCAAGCTAACCAGTTCATTAAGGGAATTATTCAACTCTTTGAAATTGACCATAAGAATGTTGTCAAACTCTTGGGCTGTTGTTTAGAGACGGAAGTTCCTGTGCTAGTCTACGAATTTGTCTCAGAACGTACACTCTTTGAGTATATACATGGTGAAGACAACACATCCACCAAACGATGGGAAACCTATCTAAGAATAGCTGTAGAAACAGCGGATGCACTATCGTATCTACACTCTTTAGATATAATTCATGGAGATGTCAAGCCCTCAAACATACTGCTTGTTGATAATTTCACTGCGAAAATCTCCGACTTTGGAATTTCAAAATTGGTTCCCCATGATCAAAATGACGTAGATACTGTAGTGCAAGGAATTCATGGATACCTGGATCCTGAATATTTACTGACGAACCAATTGACGAAGAAAAGTGATGTTTATAGCTTTGGAGTGGTCCTTGCGGCGCTACTAACAGATGTAGCTCCATCCACTAGGTCCAAGAAAAGAAGAATGGTCCTCGCGGAGCTACTAACAGATGTAGCTCCATCCACTAGGTCTCCATCCACTAGGCCCAAGAAAAGAAGAAATGTTGTTATGCATTTTCTTTTCAATAATTTTCTTTCTTTATTGAAAGAGATTCTATTGTCTGAACTTCTTGGTTATGATATAGGTGAAGAAGGGAATAAGGGTGTGGATGAAGAAGGGAAGGGTGTGGATGAAGAAGGGAATAAGGATGTGGATGAAGAAGGGAATAAGGATATAGATGAAGAAGGGAATAAGGGTGTGGATGAAGAAGGGAAGGGTGTGGATGAAGAAGGGAATAAGGATATAGATGAAGAAGGGAATAAGGAGCAAATCAAGGAAGTCGTTAAACTTGTAAAGATGTGCTTAAGATTGGAAGGGGATGAGAGGCCTACTATGGAGAAATTGAAAAATGAATTAGAAGGAATATTAAGCAAGACAAAGACGCATTCATCGGTTAATGCTCATGAATCAAATCTGGAAAAACAGGCGGAACATGACTTGCTTGGTGGTCAGAAACCTCACGCTGACGTAGACTGTGGAAGTAGCATATGTAACATTAGCCTTGGGTGTTGGCCGACGAATGTGGGCATGTAACATATATCATCTCTTCATGGCGTTTGTTTTTCAGTTTTTCTAATGCAATTTCCGGTTTAGGGTCCTAAAAGGATTTATGTTTACTTTCTCTCTGATTCTGCACCATTCTTCATGTGTTGAGTATATTCTGTTATGGTCATAAGATCGAGCAATCAGTTGGTGTTATTTGGAGTAATTATTTTGTTGTACTATGCTGTCTTGTATAGCTGCTGTGGGATTGTATATCTGTTTTGTGTTTGGCAAGTGTAGTTTGTTTAAATGTGGAGTGGTAGGTAAGAAATTTCCAATAAAGTGTAGAATGATTTGTTTTTGTTTTTGTTTTTTGTTTTTTGTGAGAATGTGGAATGATTTGAGAATATGCAACATTTCATTACCTAATTCTTACAATGAGTGGGCTATTGCATTTTCAATCAACCTTCCTAACTTGTGCGTGAGAACAGTCAACTCAACAGTTTTAGTGTCTATTCATTAAAAAACACGCTTTTATTTTTTTATTTTTTGTAATTAACAAAAAATAATTGTTACTACTGGTCTTTTAATTCTCATTAATTGTTCAATCACATGCACTTATCTAACTTGTACTTAATATTTTTCTCAAAAAAAAAAAAAAAAATTGTACTTAATCTTGATTGTCATATCATAATTATAATTAAATATTGTTTAATTATGACCGTTAAGTCATATTTGGTAGAAAAAATTATTTTATTTCAACGGTTAGAACTAACTTGATTAATCTTATTGTTGATATTATTAATGATTTACTAAATCCAATCATTGGATCTCACTTAAAAGCATCCTTCGGTCTAGATTAAATCACTATATCTTACAAATACTGTTGGGGATTATATCGTAAATCCTAATTTTATCTCTATGCTAACATTCAATGTTTATAATGAATAAATGTTCACTGGTTAAATGATTTGAGAATTTGGCATATCAAAATGTCTTTTACATGCTTATTACAAAAGTTCATCATATTTATTATGCATGTGAAATGTCTTAAGATTACATTGAATATGACTATGAGTGTGAGTAACTTGGTTATCACATAATGTCTTAGTCCATAATCTTTATATCCTTAAACAAATAAATTTCGCAGTCGATAAATAGAACTGTGGCATTCTATTTTGAGAAAGACTATTACACCGAATCTTGGTGATCTAATTTGATCACGTAAAACAGTAACTTCGGATTGATGTGTATATGCTGAGACCCTGAGGCGTTGGACGGACAAAAGAGTTGTCTTTCCACAAAAGCTATTGTCTATAAGGAAAGAAAATAACTTCTTAAAGACTACTTAGGGAATTGTGGACTCAGATGTAGCATGTATGTTATTTAGATGTATCAAAGAGTAAGCATATCATCAGTCAAAATAACCTCAATATGTTGGGTAATCACATGTAGCATTGAGGGAAAGCCTTTTCCAATAGGGAATACAAATCTTTGTCGAAGAATAAAGAAACAAGAAATTTCTCAAACTAGTCCAAAGTATCTTTTATAAGTTGAGTCATTTTCGAGAAATAATTTTCCATAGAGAGAGAAGAAATGAAGATAGTCCAAACTTGTACATCTTTGCAGGTTTCAGGAACCTTTCAATTATTGGAGAATCCACTGCCTTTTGTTTGGTAAGTGGGTCAAGCAAAAACTGCCTTTACATCAATTTAATTAACAACGTGTAGCACATTGGACGCTGATGCGAGCATAGCTCACAAAAAAATCGTCATCTTGGATAGCGAAGAGCATCTGAAAAAATAATCCCTTGCCCCCCCTTTTTTTTAAAGCAAATATTGAGAAAAGGTAACATGAATTAAAACAATGGAAAATAGATCGACTCTCCGATAATAAACTTAAAACAAAAATTATAGTGCAAAAAATACAACAAAATAATAGAAAATTAGTTAAAAATTGACACGGTCCTTTCAATAAGGGCCACATAAAGCAGTAAAAAGAGGGGTTGCAAGTAAGGGGTATCGTCGTATCGAAAAAGTAGAAGATAAATAATAATTTATTTTTCCTAATCGTGTTTCATTATGATTATAGTATGGGGTTGATATGCAGACATTGATGACGAATGTGGGGATCAAACTCTCAATAATTGAACGAGATAGTGTTTCAAAATTCAACATAAAAGGCAATTATACATGTGGTTGTCCCAAGTGGGGATGGGAGAAAAGATGGTGTTTCAATAATTACGTTTAAAAATCACATCATATTTGAGAAGATGATCTAGTCTTTCTTATATCATTACTCTTAAATTCGTATGTATTGATTCTTGTTGCTTCTTCTTTGTTTAAAAAGTTTTATTCTCATTATCCACTTCATCTTTTGAACTCGATCGATCTCATTATCCACATCATTAAAAAAATATCTCGTCAACAAAGTTTATCCATATGTGCTCTTAAAATTTTCAAAATACAAGTTGTGGAAAGACAAAGGAACCCCTGGCCCACTAAATAATGCTGTGACGTGACCGATTACCTGAAATATGACAGAGAAGTGGGGGGAAAGGATTATTGTATGTTTCTCTCTATGAAAAAAGATTCGTGGATTATGAGCTCTAAAGTCAAAAAAAAAAAAAAAAAAAAAAAAATTCTTTATAAAAGCTACTATGTTTTATTCATATTCGATGTGATTTAATAGGAGATGGGAATTCGAATATATTATTAGATTAATTATGATTGTAGTAAATTCTGCTATTGAAGAGTCGAGATCAACCAACTTCTGTAATCCCACTTCTTCTACCTTTACGTCAATTTAACAACGTGTAGCTAGTGCAGTGTAATCCCACAGATAAATAGTTTGATATATAGTTTTGCTCAAACAAATTAAAGGAAGTGAGAGCATCGTGATCCATATATATGATGGGAAACAACAGTTTTCCTATTGCCAAGACTTGGGGAGAATATAGATTATATAAGGTATGAATTGGTAATAATATTGTAAAGCAACCAAAGTGGGATTTAGAATCTTAAAAAAAAAAAAAAAATACAAAACAAAAAAAGTGGGATTTAGAAATTGTCAATTGTCTTGTATCACGTGCATGTGAAACCTTGTTCCAAAGGTTAACCAAAAGAATTATAAATTGTCTTAGAATTTTCAACACACAAGTTGTGGAAAAGATAAATGAACCCTTAATTAACCCGCTAAATAATGTTTATCATACTGATTACGTATCTTGGATGTCAGAGAGAAAAGTGGGGGGAGCGATTATTAATGTTTGTTTCTCTCTATGAAAAAAGATTCTCTGAATTATGCATGCGCTTATCAAAGCACTACAAAAAAACAGGCATTTTCTGACGTGGCTACAGTATCATATTTTTTGCCACGTCAGCAATTTTCTGACATTTAAAATTTAAAACGTCAGAAATTTTTTTCTGACGTGTAAAATATTTGAACGTCAAGAAAATATTTCAGATTTCAAAAGATAAACATTTATATAATTGCTGACGTGGTGAGACCTACCACGTCAGAATTTTGCTGACGTGGTAGTTTGCCACGTCAGCAAAATTATATTTTTATATATATATATATATATAGATAATTATTTATTATTTTTTTGAGTAGATTCCTGACGTGCCATGTGTGGCACGTCAGAAATTCCTGACGTGCGACACCTGGCACGTCAGAAAATCACCAAAAGTGGCCCAACAAAACTCAAAAAATAGGCGGGATTTTAAACTTTTTTTCCCTCTTTTTATTTCCACCCTCAACTTTTTCTCTCTTCATTTATTTTCCCCACACATGTGCATTCTCTCTCCTGCATGTCTGACTGCACAGCACCGACTGCACAGCACCTCTAAAGGAAGAAGAAAAACAGAAGGTGAGAAGGGAAAAAATTGAGAAGCATGCAGCAGATCGAAGCAGAAGAAGAAGAAAAAGAAAAGGAGAAGAGAAGAAGAAGAAGAAGAAAAAAAAAAAAAATGGAGAAGAGAAGAAGAAGAAGAGGAGATCGAAGATCGGTAAGAAGATTTTTTGGGTTTGTTAGATTGATTTTTTGATGGTTGGTTTTAATTTTTTGAAGATTTTTTCGGTTTGAGTTTTTGAAAATATTTTCAAAAACTCAAACCTGCAGAACTGCACCATGGAGATCGAAAAGAAGAGGGAGATAGTGAGAAAATGGAGAAAAGGGAGAGCTCATGGAGAAAAGAAGAGAGCTAGCTAGAGAGAGAGAGAAAAGAAGAGAAAAGAAGAGAGGGAGTGGCCATGGCAGATCCATGGCAGATCTGCACTACCGTGCAGAGAAATTCCCAAAAAAAAAAAAATAATAATTTAATTAAAAATTAATTTTAATTAAAAAAAAAAAGAAATTCCAGAAAAAATTAAAAAAACGAAAAATTAATTTTTTATTTAATTTATCAATTTTCTGACGTGGCAGTTTAAATTTCCTGACGTGTGGGACAGTGGAACGTCAGAAAATTCTGACGTTTTACCCACTGGCACGTCAGGAAAAAAATTTTCCTGACACCTATGCTTCTGACAATCGACGCACGTCAGAAGCGCCACGTCAGAAAAAATTTCTGACGTGTCAGACACCCCAACACGTCAGAAAACTCACGTCAGAAAAAAATTGTTTTTTTTAGTGAAGTTACTTTATAAAAGTTGATGTGATTTAATAGGAGATGGGAATTCGCATATATTATTAGATTAATTATGATTGTTAATTGGAAAACTAAGTGGGTCAAGCAGAAATGGCCTTTCACGTCAATTTAACGTGTACTACACTGGATGCTGACGCCCACAAAAAATCGACATCTTGGATGACGAATAGCATTTCAAAAAATTAATCCCTCCCCCGCACCACCATTTTCAAGAAATGATCATTCACATGAGAGAAGTTTTATATCAAATTCATACTTCTTCTTTTCGAGTCTCATTACCTACATCTAAAATTATCATTAAATTTTAAATAAATTATATTTAAATTTTAATTAAATAATAATTTTAAAAAGTACATCAATTTTAAGAAGATAAAAAGATGATATCTAATATTATTCTTAAAAAATATTCCGTCAACAAAGTTTATGCGCGGGTCTGCTACCTCTTAGAATTTTCAGAACACAAGTTGTATAATGACAAAGGAACCCCTGGCCCACTAAATAATACTACGACTGATTGCCTTGAATGTGTGAAAGAAGTTGGGGGAAAAGATTATTGTTTGTTGCTCTCTATGAAAAAAGATTCGATTAAGCTACATAAAATGGTTTCTATTTTTTATTTTCGTAAATTATTTTTTCACTCACATTATCCCACCTCCTCCTCGTATGCATTCTCTCTTGCGTTTTATTCCCTGTCTTCACTGAAGTTAGAAGGCAGCCGGAGTTCGTCGGTCACCTTTGCCGTTCATTCTTTGACTAGCTTCTGCCGATCATTCATTGACCTCAAGTCTTGGCAATGGGAAAAGTGTTTCCCATCACATATATGGATCACGATATCCCACTTCTTCTACCCTTTTCATTTTTTATAAAAAAAATAAATTATTTATTTATTTTGATCGATCTTGTAGACTTCCACCTTTTATAGTCGAGTAATAATAATTATAACACCAGCGTGAGTAATTGTCCACTCATGCTGGTGTATTTTATAATATAACTTTTTTAATATTACTGTTCAAAATTTGTTCTGTTTACTTACAATTGTCTTTTATAATATATATATTTTTTAATATTACTGTTTAATTTTTATTTTAATAATATAATAATATTATAATACACCAACGTAAGTAAACATCATTCGTGCTGGTATTATGATTATCACTCTTCCATGTAATCTAACTTTCATTAACTATTTGCGGGGTTGGGCCAGAAATCACGCCTTTCTTTAAGTTTTTTTATTTTAATTTTTTAAGTGGCCACTTTAACGTGTAGTGTCACTGTATGCGGACGTGGGCATGGCCCACAGAAAATAGTCATTTGGATGACGAAGATCATTTGGCCTCACTTCCACCCCCTACCTTTTTTTGAAAAAAAAATTAAAAAAAAAAAACCAAATATCGAGAAATGGGTGCGTGAATTATTACACTGAAAATTAAAAATCTTTTTTAATCTTTTTCAAAAAAGATTAAAAAAGATAAAAAAAAAAAATTAGTAGAAAATGAGTTAAAAATTAACCCGGTCCTCCTTATAGGAAACACATAAAATGGTAAAAGCACTAAAACAGAGGTCACAGAAAATGGTATAATTGTTGCAAGACTCTTCAATCCTACTCGAACCACAATGCAAGGGATGCAGACATGGGCTAACCCTCAACATGTGCTTTAACCTTACCTAAAGCAGTTCTCTTTTTTATTCCTTTTACCATTTATCATTGAGGGGAGAACTTACTCTCCCCTGTATCTTTCCCTCTCATTTCAGTTTCTCTTCGTCCAAACACCTCCTCTACAACTCTCAAAGCTTCCCTCGTTTCACAAGGCAAAACTCAAGCCTCAGGACCCCACCATACAACTACAAAATGACATTCACGTATTTGGTAGCTTCGATCGTTCGGCTCCCCATAGGGACACCACCGCAGACCCAAAAAAATTCCTTAGCTCCCTAAGTATAACCAGAAATTTGTCCCCCCACACTCAAAATCCTGGTTTCACCCCTATTTCAACATAAAAGGCAATTATACATGTGGTTGTCCCAAGTGGGGACGGGAGAAAAGATGGTGTTTCAATATTTTTTTTTAAAAGTCACATCATATTTAGAAGGATGATCTAGTCTTCCTTATATCATTACTCTTAAATTTATATGTCTTGATTCTGGTTGCTTCTTCTTTGTTTAAAAAGTTTTATTCTCATTATCCGCTTCTTCTTTTGAACTCGATCGATCTCATTATCCACATCATTAAAAAAATATCTCGTCAACAAAGTTTATGCATATGTGCTCATCGAATTTTCAAAATACAAGTTGTGGAAAGACAAAGAAACCCCTGGCCCACTAAATAATGTTGTGACGTGACTGATTACCTAAAATGTGACAGAGAAGTGGGGGGAAAGGATTATGGTTTGTTTCTCTCTATGAAAAAAGATTCGTGAATTATTAGATTTAAAGTCATAAAAGATTCTTTATAAAAGGAGGTTTGATATAAACACAACACAAACCCAACTTAAAACCAACTTCTCTCCTACATGGCATTTATTTATTTTTATTATATATTTTTTTAAAACCAAATCAAAGTTCTGTAAAAGTCAAATTTTCAGAATTCTAAAAGTTCTCTCTCAGTCCCTCGCTCTCCCTCCCGCGCGCACCCTCTCTCCTCCAGCGAGTTCATCGGCCACCGGAAATCCCCTCTCAGTCCCTCGCTCTCCCTCCCGTGCTCACCCTCTCTGTCCTCCGGCGAGTTTTTCGGCCACCAGAAATCCTCTCACTCCATCGCTCTCCCTCCCGCGCTCACCCTCTCTGTCCTTCGGCGAGTTCTTCGGCACCGGCGAAGCTGTCCGTCTGTCGCAAGGTTCCGTCCACTGTCTCTCTCACTCCGGCGACGTCTACAGCCACCGGCGAAGCTCCTGTCTCTCTCTCACTCCGGGGAAGCCGAAGGCTCTCTCTCTCTCCTCCACCGGTGGTAAGTAATCCCTCTCTCTCATCCACATTCAAAATCTAGGGCTTTTTGATTTATGTGTAGTGGGTGCTAGAATAGTGTATTAGATTTATGTGTATTTAGGGTTTAGATTTATGTTTTTTTGAATATTATTTAGGGTTTAGGTTTTTACTTCTTTTTCTGTTGGTTGAGGCTGTGTTTGTTCATGCCCGAGAAAGATAGTTTTTGGTCAGATTTCTCATTTGCATTATTCTCTGCGGTTTGTCAAATGTAAGTCCTTGTATTGCATTATTTCTTTTAGTAACAACACTATGAATTGTGAATAAAAATGTACCAATATGAATATCTCTGTTATTACTTTGGTTTTCTATATATCTCAGTTTTTTGGACTGTTTCAAAGTTGATTGTTGCTTTCTGGATTTAACATTAGTAAAATAAAATTTTTGTTATAAAAAAAATATTTTCTTTTATCAGGGGAAAAGAAACTTACTAGATGACAATGTAAGAGTATTCTACATCAATTGCAGTACATTCGGTTAGGTTGGTTATGGTCTTTTGTGCAAATGTTTTTTTTTGGCAATATTGAGAAGAGAGGTGTGGACACTTTATTGTAGTTTCGGTCAATGTAATTTATAATGCATAGTATGGGAGCTGAATTCCAATTTGCAGTAGATAGAATGATAGGTGGTAAATAACAACCACATGAAGAGCGGTTCAAATCCTAGCATGACCAAAAACCCAAATATATATATATAGGAAAGAAACAAAAACCATCTTAGTTGCATATGATCTCGTTTGTAATTACTTTCATCTTGGTTCTTTTTTAAATTTTAACTTTTTCTCAAATATAACAGGTGACTGGAGTAAGCATGCAAAGTGTTCTAATTGGTGAGAATCTTGGCGGCTGTGCATTTGTGTGTGGATCATTGAGCTTCTTGGACAAAATCGCATGTGGGCTTGCCTTGTATGTTCTTCAGTCGTTTCAAAGTATGTCATCTGAATCTTCATTCTCTGCAACAGCTTTAACATAAAGGATTTTCTCATATGATACTAGGTACTTTGTTGGGTGTGTATCTGCAGATTCTGCACACCCATGATTATTCAAGTATTACGGCCCCATTTATTTCGGCATAAAAGATTGTCTGGAAAACTTTTTTTTTGTTTTTTTTTCCTTTTTTGCGTGTTTGGAGAAGCATAAGATAGTGGTCAGCCCAAAACTGTTTTTCGTTGACCACTGAAAACATAAAGGCTTCTATTTGTTGGGCTTGTAAAATGTTTGCTGGGCTGTTGTTTTTGTTTCAAATGTTAGTGCTGTTTTGATTCCTGTGTACTAGTTCTTGGTGTTTTCTGTAAAGATTCTGTAATCTGGAACCAAAACGGTGGAAAACACCAAGAACCAGTATATGTGCCATGTAGTTTGATCAAATGTTTGGAAGTTTGATACTGGTTTTTCCGGACATGTAGTTTCTTCTAATCTCCAGATTAATTCCTCTGTTATTTGTTGTCTTTGTAATTTGCAGACTCAATCAGTAACATTAACACTTTTTTTCCCTTTTTTTTTCTGTGTAAAATTCATGAGTTCTTACTCAAATGCCAATAATAGTTCTCAATTTAAACTCTATTTAACTTCATATATGCTCAACTGCAGGTTCCTCTCCAGCAGTTCATTTGACCAGTCCAATACATGTCTATATTTCAGTTACAAGGATTGGTTTGGGTCTCATACCACCATTTTGTTCACTAGTTGGGGTGGCAGTTACATACACCATGAAACTCCATACCCCTTTTTCGAAACCTATGATGGAGCCACTGTTGGAATAGAGTGTGAACAAAACAATTTCCTTTAGACAACTCTTTCTTTAAGATGTTGGAGCATTTGCTGCAGGTTTGATTATTTTCCGGGAAAAATTCTCTATAGTGTAGCAATTACATAGGAAAGGACACAATTTTTGGCTAAAGATCTGGTATAGAAAGCATGAGAATTTCTTCTTCTTCATTGAAGTCATTGTTATCATACCCGCCGGACTTGTTTATGTATTTAATCATACGATGTTTAATTTGTATTCAATGATGAAAATTCCATTCATTGATTTTTTCGCGTTTTATGTGATGATGTGATCTAAATTTTGTCGTGCTTATTAATGTCTTTTGTGCACGTATCTTGTTGAGCAAAATAAGTTTGGAGTATAATCCTGACCACAATTAGTGTGCACCAAAAAAAAACAAAAGAAAAAGAAAAGAGAAACACTGACTGCAAATGGTAAGAAGATTGATAGATACAAGGCATGATTGATTGCAGAAGGCTAAAACCAGAAAAACGGATTTGATTATGATGATGTTTAACCACTTTGGATGCTGTTAAGGTTGATCATTTCTCTTTAGCACATTATCATTGGAAGATAATATCAAATAAATGTTAGGATGAGATAAGGAGCATATACATAGCAATATAAATGAAGCACCTACAAAATTCTACATCTGGCTCATTAGATAGAGCTATTATAAACAACCCACTGAAGAAATCTCTTTGGACATAGCATAATGAGACAACCCCCTGTCTCACGACCTCTGCAACCAAAGCTCAATTGGATCCCCTCTAGCAAAGTCAATGGTGAATCGCCTTAATCTAACAAAGACTAAATTGTAGATAAAAGAATCACAAGGACAAAGCACTGAATGAAAACAGCATATACCATATTAACATAGAAAAAAAAAAGATCCATTGAACATCATGGGAAAAATAAATGGAGAGGGAGGGAAGTGGGGCCAAGGTTTGAGCAAAACAACCATTGTCTACAATAGTAACAGCCAGAATAGTAAGTTAATATCTTAAGAAGTCTTAGATAGGTAGAAACAACATCCCCTTTTGGCAGCACAAAAGAGAAACATAAGCCACAAAAAAACAGATGTGCTTTATTTTGGATCTTCACTCAAAGGCCCATTGATTCTCCCTGCGAACCTCCTCATCTTCCTCTAGTGTGAAGTCATTCTTAATGTTGAATGTCTTGCGGATTTCCTCAGGAGATTTGCCCTTGATCATGTCAGCCACTGTCTGGCAAGTCAAATCCAGCAAGCTCTTGATGTTCAGATAGTTTGCAGCCTGCCAATCAGACATACTCCAAAGTGAGATTGAAATTTAAGGTGTGTGAATATGGTTGAAGTTACTCATATAATGCAATAGTAGTTTAGTGCATGTTAAATGCAAGAACAAACACCTTTCAATGAACACCCAAAAAAAAAAAATCTACCGCCATGATGATCTACAAATTGCAGGTCCAAAAAACTTGTGCTACTAACTGGACCTTCAACAAGGAGAGAAATCCCATAATTTGATAAATTTAGTCATCAACCAATTCATAAGCATAAACCATATTGTATTTGGAAAAGTAGTTCAATCTTATTAAGACATAGAAGGTAAGGCGTAGAGGGGCACAACCTAAATAGAAATAGAGTAAATGAGATAAACACCCACTTATGGAGAAGAAGGAAAGAACATTCAAAATTGAAAAAAGAAAAAGAAAAAAACAAACGAGAGCCTACGCTTACAGAAGCAATACTTCACAAAAGAAAACAGATAGAGCTACCAAACGAATTCCTTAAATAAAAGACTGGAAAAAGTAACAAGCCTGATAAAAGCAATATTCACTTAGCCAAAAATTCACCTAGATGATGACCCTAATACTTCAAAGACCCATAAGTCCATGTTCCGATTCATTACTTAATAATAGCACTTGCCAATTGCCAGTGCATTGCAGCCATTCCAAACACTTTAAACACTAGCAACTATTTCGAGACAATTCCTTGATACTGGATGCTTCACTTTTGCAAGCACACTTATACCATACACTTCAAACACTTTTATGAAGCCATTGGCAATTCCTTCATGCCTTGCTTCAGCCACCAATCTAACATATATATATATTAACCCAACAATGCTAAAAGATTGAGATATGAAGAGGTCATTATCTGGAATATTTCATTATCATTTTCTCCGCTCACCAATTCAAACCAAGTTCTATACATAGTCTTTGCAAATATAAGTACTTTCGGGAAAATCTCACTTTGTTAGAGACCAAATAAACGAGAAAATTGAAAGAAAAAAAAAATTATTAAAAAAGAACAAACTTGGACAACCGATACATACATGTGCATGCCTTTTTGGGTCATCATATATTATAATAGTATGATGAATAAATCAAAGAGAAATAAAATTTCGATCATAAACAAAACCGTCTCATTTGACATCTTCAGCAATCTCTGTTCTTATTTGATTACTTCTTCTCATGCTTTCTCTTTGTTCTTATTTGATTAATTACTTCTTCTCATGCCACTTCAACGCCATAACATATTTAAAGGTTGTTTGGTCAATAAACAACGGAAGCACTCAAATCTATTTACTATTCCCCCTGAATATTTCTCACCAACCAAACAAAAACACATCAAAGACACTGAAGCCGAGAAAACAAAACCAAAACCCTAATTAGAAGAAAAAAAATCAATAATAAAAAGATCTAACAGGGGGATTTGAGTTTATAAGGAAGAAGACACACTAGGATGAGATCGAAGAGGGTGGCCTGGTCGACCTTGACGAACTCGGCGTCCCAGGCCTTGAGGTCGTCGTCGTCGGAGGTGGAGCGTTCTTCGGACGCGGCGGCTGCTTTTGGGGCCTCGACCTGCTTCTTGGAGTACTCGGTGGCCGAAGACGTCGCCGGAGTGAGAGAGACAGAGACGGAACCTTGCGCCGGAGTGAGAGAGACAGGAGCGACGTACGGACAGCTTCGCCAGTGGCCGAACAACTCGCCGGAGGAGAAAGAGGATGAGCGCGGGAGGGAGAGCGAGAGACTGAGAGAGGATGTTTGGATCTGAAAGGGGAAAAGAAGATCTGAATAGTTTAAAATTTCAACTTTTATTTTTTTTAAAAAAAAAAATGTCACGTAGGAGAGAAATTGGTTTTAAGTTGGGTTTGTGTTCTGCCTTTAACATTTTTCTTATAAAAGCTACCATATTTCATTCATCTTCTTCTTGATGTATCTAGTTAGTTGTAATATATGGTTATTTTTGTCCGCCCAATTTTTTAAAAAGGGCAAAAATAACCCTTCACTACAATTAATTGAATATATATTCTTCCGTTCAAATAAACTGGACAAACCGTAATTCATTTAATAGAAATTCGAATATATTATTAGATTAATTATGACAAATAAATTCACCAACTTCTGTAACCCCACTTCTCTTCTTCTACCTTAATTTACGTCAATTTAACGTGTAGTGCAGTGGACACGGATGTGAGCATTACCCATAGAAAATTTGTCATCTTGGATGGTTGAGAAAGGGACACATATGGGAATTAAAATACTCAAAAAGAAAAAAGTATGCTCTCCAATAACAAATTTAAAATGAAAATGAGAGTACAAAAAGCACAACAAAATAGTACGAAATTGACCCTATCCTCTCAATAAGGGCTTCATAAAGAAGTAAAAGCACTAAAACAAAGCTCACAGAAAAGATGCTGGAGCTAATTAAAGATAAATAGTTTGATATATAGTTTTGCTCAAACAAATTAAAGGAAGTGAGAGCATCGTGATCCATATGATGGGAAACAACAGTTTTCCTATTGCCAAGACTTGGGGAGAACATACATTATATAAGGTATGAATTTGTAATATTGTAAAGCAACCAAAGTGGGATAGATTTAGAATCTTACAAAAAACAAAAAAAGTGGGATTTAGAAATTGTCTATTGTCTTGTATCACGTACATGTGAAACCTTGGTCCAAAGGTTAACCAAAAGAATTATAAATTGTCTTAGAATTTTCAAAACACAAGTTGTGGAAACGACAAATGAACCATTGACCCGCTAAATAATGCTGATACTAATTACCTTGAATTTGTGAGAGAAGTGGCCCGGGGAACGATTATTGTTTGTTTCTCGAGTCTATGAAAAATTAATGATTCTTGGATTATGTGGTCTAAAGTCATAAAAGATACTCTAGTCTCTAGACTAGCAAATGAGCTGGAACTTACAAAAGCTACTTTATAAAAGTTGATTTAAAACAAAAAAAATAAATAAATAAAAACAAATATTGAGAAAGGGGCGAGTGAATTAATACACTGAAAATTAGTTCAAAAAAGATAAAAAAATAATAGAAAATGAGTTAAAAATTAACCCAGTCCTCTCGATAGGAAACACATAAAACGGTAAAAGCACTAAACAGAAGTCATAGAAAATGGCATAATCTTTGCAAGACTCTTCAATCCTACGGTAAAAACACTAAAACAGAAGTCTTGGAAATGGGAAAACTATTTGCCATCACATGGATCACGATATCCCACTTCTTCTACCTTTTATATATATATATATATATATATATCTCCTACATTTTCTCAACTTCCAAAAATTCTTATTTTTTATACGACATTGATAACTTTTTATGATTATTAAATAAAAAATTTACGACAAAACAAAATTTTTACATTTTTTTCATACAAAAAATTTTAAATTTCTATGTACTTTCATTTTAAAACCAAAAACTACTTACCAAAGCTCATTACTAAACAGACCCTATGTTTTTACTTTTTTTATTTGGTCAGTGGGTCAAGCAAATATCACCTTTACATCAATTTAACATGTAGCGCATTGGATGCGGATGTGAGCATGGCCAACAAAAAATCGTCATCTTGGATGGCGGAGAGCATCTGAAAAAATTAATCCCTCGCCCCCTTTTTTTTTTCAAGCAAATATTGAGAGAGGGTTATATGAATTAAAACAATGAAAAAAGGGTCAATTATCTAATAACAAACCAAAACTATATATATATATATATATATATATATATATATATATATATATATAATGCAGAAAATACAATAAAATATTAAAAAATTAGTCAAAAATTGACACGGTCCTTTCAATAGAGATCACATAAAACAATAAAACAGCTAGAGGTCGCAAGTTGGGGTATGGAAAGAGTAAAAGATAAATAATAATTTTTTTTTTCCTGGATTTCATAATGATTAATTAGAGTATGGGGTTGATATTCTTCAGTTGATACGCAGACATCCACGAATGTGGGGATCGAACTCTCAATAATTGCACGAAATAGTGTTTCAACATAAAAGGCAATTACACATGTGGTTGTCCCAATTAAGAGGGGACGGGAGAAAATTTAATTTTTTTTTTAAAAAAAAAAAAAGAAACCAAGGGGCCAATTTTTTTTTATATATATTTTTTTTAGATTTGTTTTCTATTTTTCTTTTTATGTGGGTGAAATAGAAATCGCATTTAAGTCAATTTAAAAAGGTGTAATGCACTAGACACAAATGCGGCCATGACCCATAAAAAAGAGATGCTCTTCAACAATAGATCAAAAACGAAACATATAGTGCAAAAAATACAACAAAATAATAAGAAATGAGTCAAAAAAAAATTTACCTAATCCTCTCAATAAGGGCCTCATAAAGACGTAGAAGCACTAAAACAAAAGGTGTAAGCTAGGACATGACTCTGAGTATGAGATTATGGTATTTAATGTTTTACTATTATGAAAAGTTTCTCTCTAAGAAGTACTGCAGCACTTGATCATAAACAAACTTCATCAAAAGTATGCATTAACTTTTATAAACATTTTTATTCCTTGTCCCCGCTTTCAAAAAGAAATAGAGAAAGAAACATTTTAAAGAAATTAAAATAGTAGCGGAATTGATGTAATTTTGCTATATGCCATATCCAGAGTTTATTCGATTTTTCTTGATACTAGTGGAGAAGAAACATTGTTATTGTTGCTTGTGGACGTAGACAATCTTACCCCATACCGGCCGTATGGGGTGGCCGAAACCACCCCCAGCCCCTTGGGGGTGGTCAGCCATCCAAATCCTGATCCGTTTGGCCAAGGGGTGGCGGGACGCCTGGCCGCTTCGAGTGAACCACCCCAGATCACGACCAGGGGGTGGTAGGCCACCCCTTGTAGTAATAAAATAGAGATGAAGTTCGGCCACCCATTTGGCTGGAACACCACCTCCTCATTTTCTTTTTTTTTAATATTTTGCTTTATTAAAAAAAAAAAAAAAAAAAAAAAAAAAAAGCAAAAAGTCAATTTTTGCTGCTGGCACTGTAGCTGGAACAGTGCCGTTCCAGCTACAGTGCCGGCCTGGCCTGTTCGCAAACATAGCCTTCATGAGCTTGTCCTTTGTGTTTTTCAAGAAAATTTAAGGCATTGAAGGCGACCAACTATTTTATTTGGGGGTGATAGCTCTTAACTAGGATATATTTGGAAACCAAAGCAGTTAATGATCAAGCATATTTGAGTAATTATTTATTGTGGAGATTCGAACTCACGCTTTAATACGCGTCCGGCTACTTAAAAATTTTTTGTACCATTGAGTCACAGCCACTAGTAGCGCATGCACTACAAACTACACGTTAATTTGGCATAAAGGTATTTTTGGCTTAACCCTAAAAATAGTTACAAAATGTTACATATATATACGAATGAGGATTTTCTGCAATTATCTACCCAAAAAGGAAAGCATAGGAGAGTTGCACCAAATTTGTGAGAGAGGATTCTTTGCCCGAACAATGTGTCTAAGCAGCAGACTTCTTGGTTGGGAGAACGCAAGCTCCTGCCCGAGCAAGGGAACCCAGGCCACCAACCAACCCCGTTCACATCTCCCTACCCAATTACACAAAGGACATGGGGAATTGGCTGAGATCCCCGGACCCCAATTGTAGGGGATCCCGGTCCTAAATATAGGCAAAGGCCAACAAAATTGTAATCAATAAATTAAGAGTAATGTTAGATGTCATCTTTATATCTTCCCTATATCCCTCTAAAATTGATGTGGATTTAAAATTCTAATTGAATTTGTCATAAATCACTATTAGATTTTGATCTAATAATAATTTTGAAAGTTATATCACTGTTGGGCGAACACAAGGACAAAGAAGGACATTTAGTATTACTCACAAATTAATGGGAAATGCTAGGTGTTTTTATAATATTCTCCTGGTATCCTTCTAACTGTGATGTGCCTTTTAAAATCACTAATAAATTAAAAATTAATAATGATAATCTCAAATTCAACGATAATTTTAAAAGTCATATCACAGTTGGAAGACACCGGGAAAACACTAGAAGAACACCTAACATTTTTCCAAATTAATATATATATATATATACATATATATATATATATATATATATATATAAACAATAGGAAAATTAAGTTCAAATTAAACAATCGTCATATTAGCATGAGTAATGCTACAAGTCCATTTTGTGCCCCTCTTGAGTTCTTCAAAGAATGATATAGCTATTAAAATCATCATTGGGCTTGTAATTGATTATTATTGGATTTTGATTAAATAGTGATTTTAATAGCCACATCATTATTGGAGGGACTCAAGAGAGACACAAAAGGGACTTCTAGAAAATAAATAGCTATTAATGAGGATGAAGGAAGGCATAATAGAATACTTATTCATATTCACTAGTTTAGTGAGAACACATATGCTCTAACTGGGATTGAACTTAAATTACTAAAATAACTCAAATGATTTCTTATTTTTATAAAACTTATCATTTTTTTTTTTCGTGGTGATCTCTTGATCGCTTATTTATTATTATTTTATAATCCAAATCTATTACAGGAAAGGACAAATTTTATCCTTGAAAGTTTCTGCTACGAATATGGAAGGAAAGTTTCTGAATTGGTCTTCGCTCCATTATCCATATGCCTTTAAAGGAAGGAGTCTATGCAGGACAATCAAAGCACATCTAATTAAACACAATTTTTAGAGAAAACTCTCCTCAAGAAAGTTGTAGCCATGGGCTTGAGTAGGAAGCTTTTGCAAATAGTGGTGGCCGGAGTGATAGTATTTGCAATTGCAGCAGGGGCAAAGCCCGAGTGCTTAAACAAGTACTGTGGAGATATGGAAATTTGATTCCCATTTGGTTTCTATGAGGAGTGCTATCTGGATGAGAGTTTTAGGCCTTGTTTGGGAAGCAAGATTTTCCAACTCAATCTCAAATTTTTTCTAAATTCAAGTTTGGCAATTTTTTAAACTCAATTCAACTCAACTCAAAAAATTTCAACTTAACTCAACAATTTTCAACCCAATTAATAAAAATTATAAATAAAGATTGAAAAAATAAATAAATAAATAAATTTAGGGTAGCCAAAACACTCCAAGTGGTGGCTGGGCCACCCCAAGCCCAACTTGGGTGGTCCGACCACCCCTTAATATTTTATTATTTTTTAAAACTTCTTATTATTATTTTTTTATTTAAATTTAAAATATATGTAATATTTTATTATTATTTCTATCAATTGGACATATGTTTCATTTATGACCTTAAAGAGATCTTAATTATTAATTGGATATTCTCTAATCCAAAATGGATAGAAGAAAATCCTCTACCGTGTTTGACCCACATTCCTTCGTGGGCCATAGGTCGAATAATGAAGGTTGTTGATAGAGGACAATTTTCAATCATATTTGCTTTAACAAAAGGGACATATATAGCGATTCTGACATCATATGAAGACATAATTAATGGCGTTGGAAAGCTCATTTAGAGGGTTACAAAGTCATATTTCATTAAGTTTTCCTAATTCAAATGTTTACTGAGTTAAAATAGACCGTAAAAAGAAAATTGAAAAGCCGTACAAAATTGCTCGTATGTTGTTTATGTTTGAACAAGCTTTAAAACAAGTTGACAAAATAGCTCGTTCAATAACTCATATGAAGTTGGGTTCGAATGAGTTATTCATAGATGCACTCGTTTAAAGTTGGGTTAGAACGAGCTGCTGTGTGAATTGACAATTCATGTAAAAATACGAGGAAACCATAGTTAGGTTCGAAAGAGCCTCTTACACGTTCAGACAAGCTCCAATAAATTTTTGTAAACAAACTTTTATTTGAGCGTTTTCTTAGGTTCAGGAGTCTAGGTAGTATAAATATATGTAATGGCTATCTATAGCCTTAATTTATTATGTTATTTTGACCAGTGATCAATGAAAAACACTTTTAAGAGTGGTTTTCTTTTCTATCCACATTAAATCTTTGATTGAGTATTAGTTTTAAGAAGAGTTGTAATTCTTATCTTGTTTGTCTTGGCAAACTAATCACTACACGCTGCATTAATTGATATCAAAGTCAAGTTGCACTGCATCAATTATTTAATTGTTGATGGAGATCTTGTGGGCTAAACAACAAAAAAATTCGTCCAAAGCACATTAACTAGCAGAGCAGGAACGTTAGTAATTACTACTCTTAACTATCGGCAAATATATCAAGGATTAAATTAAGGGTGAATTAAATTAAGCTGGAAGAGAAATGATAGGATTATAAAATATTTTACAAAATAATTTTATTGTCCTATTATAATTGAAAACGAGATAAATTTATATTTTAAAAATTTAATCATATTTTTTTTAAAAAAAAAAAAAAAATTAGAAGCCTAACAATTTTTCAGCTGAAAAGGCTAAAAAAAAAAAAATGGCTAAATAGAAAATTTCTTTTTAAACCATGAGATGGTAGAATTTGTAAATGGGTTAAAGTAATTCCAAAAATATTTATGTATAATATTTATCCCACAAAAGAAAAGGTAATTGTGAAGTGGGAGAGTTTTGTTCTCAAAGTTAGAATTGTCAGAGTCATTCATTTATGAGGACCTCAAAGGGAAGTTGTGGCATTTAAAACTCTCCGCATCCAATTCCCAATGCTCCAACTACCTCGCATTTACTCCGATCGACGGATGGACGGATGGATGGGACGGATGTGCTCTGCGCCTGCATTGGTGGTGGCTCAGAAACGACCACCCAATCTATCGTGATTCGTGAGAGAGAGAGAACACGTAAGCATGCATGTGAAGCTCATAAATGAGACAATTGGGGCTGAGATTTGTGTCGTCTTCATGTGGTCCCCCCCTCTGGCCTCCACGCACATCCGTCCCATCCATCCGTCCATCCGTCGATCGGAGTAAATGCGAGGTAGTTGGAGCATTGGGAATTGGATGCGGAGAGTTTTAAATGCCACAACTTCCCTTTGAGGTCCTCATAAATGAATGACTCTGACAATTCTAACTTTGAGAACAACACTCTCCCACTTCACAATTACCTTTTCTTTTGTGGGATAAATATTATATATAAATATTTTTGGAATTACTTTAACCCATTTACAAATTCTACCATCTCATGGTTTAAAAAGAGATTTTCTATTTAGCAATTTTTTTTTTTTTAGCCTTTTCAGCTGAAAAATTGTTAGGCTTCTAATTTTTTTTTTTTTTTTTAAAAAATATGATTAAATTTTTTAAAATATAAATTTATCTCGTTTTCAATTATAATAGGACAATAAAATTATTTTGTAAAATATTTTATAATCCTATCATTTCTCTTCCAGCTTAATTTAATTCACCCTTAAATTAAATCTATGTAGCATAATTGACACTTTTAAAAACGGATTCTCTCCATAACGGCATTACTCGAAAGGTTGTATATATATAATAGGCGATATTAGTACTTTGGATCACAAAAGGGACTCATTTTAGGACCAGCTGGCATGTGTTAGTAAAGAAATTCTTTTAGGCCATGTAGCTCTGAATTCACTGGAGGGGTTCCACTTTTTATTTATTTATTTTTTATAATTTTATTTTATTTATTCAAATACAATACAGGAACGTGGGAGGGGGATACAAGAGGAGTTAAACTTATTGTTTCTAAACCAAAGCATGAGATATCAACATAAAATGATCTGCTTATTAGAATGGGGAAAAAAAGTACAATCTGCTTGCAAAGATTAGCATACTTATGTTAGTTAAAGTACGATCTTCTAATTGACGTAAGGAAAAAGGGTTGTTAGAAAGTGAGATTTTCTTACTCTTATTTAAATGGAAAAGAGAATGAGATATCTCATGAAAATGCTTTGAAATACGAGACGAGAAGCAAGTAGCAACTACTTTGCCTAAAATGTATACTCTAAAATTTGCACATTACCATCATTTCAAAGCATTCCAACTTTAAAAAGAAGATAAATCTAAGCTAATATAAAAAATAATACTAGCAAAGTTCAAATTATTATTATTATTATTATTTTAAAAATGCTCATACCCCCCACCCCTTCTTTTTTTTTTTTTTTTTTTTTCTTCAATGCGGGGAAGAGGGGAGAGGGAAAAGTTACCAAAAAAAAATAAAATAAAATAAAGGCAACCGAGCCAACTCTATAATAGTTGAAAATATGTCAAATAATTAGAAAATATGTCAATTAATAATTAGGATCTCTCTTGAGAGATATTCTAAGGCCATAAATGAAACATATGTCACATTGATAGAAATAATAATAAAATATTCTATATATTTTAAATTTAATTAAAAAAAAAATAATAATAAGTTTACAAAAATAATAAAATATTAAGGGGTGGTCGGACCACCCCAGTTGGGCTTGGGGTGGCCCAACCACCACCTGGGGTGTTTCGGCTACCCTAAATTTATTTATATATTTTTTCAATCTTTATTTATAATTTTTATTAATTTGGATGAAAATTTTTGAGTTAAGTTGAAATTTTTTGAGTTGAGTTGAATTGAGTTTAAAAAATTGTCAAACATGAATTTAGAAAAAATTTCAGTTTGAGTTGGAAAATCTTGCTTCCCAAACAAGGTAGTATCACTTGTCACTCTGAAAAACCAATGATAGGTAATATCCCTGTAACAAGCATAATTATCTAAACCAACCCTCGTGATAAGATCTCTCTGATCAGTGGTCCCTCATTGTCCGAATAAAGTAAGACATTTTGAATATGGCAATACAGTTTGTATAAGTTTTAGAGGGACAATAGCTAGACATTTCAATTTTTTTTTTTAATTTGTTTTTTTTTAAAATAATTTAGTCCATTCAATAAATAAATAAATAAATATTATTATTTTTTTAAAAATAAATGTAGAGTCCAAATCAAAAAGAAAATTTGAAAGAAAAAAAATGTTAAATGCCTATCAACCCTAGCTTGAGAGATATAGGAAAAAGCATTGGATTCTGCAATAATTGAAAGGCACGTGAAACACTGAAACCTGGAAAGATGTGCAAGTTGATAGATGCAATTTATTTATTATTTTTGCAAACCATAAAAATGGGAGCTCTCAAAATATTTTTAAATCACAATAAATTTATTGTAAATTGATCAAATTTGGAGTGGCAAGAAGAAATATATGGTAAATTGTATATGTATTTGAATAATTGAATGGGTCATAACTCGTACGGAAGTGGGCGGCTAGCTATCGAGCCTAGCTAGACTGAAATTGGTAGATAATTAATGAACATTTCCTTTAATCTAATTGTTTAAATAAATACAAAAATTTATATGTTACTGAACTAATTAATTTTAAATTTTAATATGTCAAATTTATTTATCTTGATAAAACAAATTTTTACATCTATTTAAATCATTAAATAAAGTAAAGGGGTCAAATTTTAAAATATAAAAATCTCATATTTTAAAAAAATCTGAAATATTCTGAATCCAACATCATTAAGAGACTCAATGAGTGAGTCTACAATCACTTAATTCATTATGGGGTCCATAATTGACAGAGCATTCATTACGTTTCGGCGTGTTTGTCTATTCATTTCATTTCAGTAAAAAAATGGTCAAGTGTTGGCGTGCCCAATTTTCCCTCTTTTTGAGCTGAAATTTCGACATCAGTAGACCTAGTAAATGAGCTGAAACTTAGAAAAGCTACTTTATAAAAGTTGATGTGATTTAATAGGTGATGACTATTTTTTGGGTCATGCCACCACGCCTTTCTTTAAGTATGTTTTTTCTTTGGGTAAGTGCGTCAAGCAAAAATCGCCTTTACGTCAATTTAAAAACGTGTACTACGCTGGATGGTGACGCGAGCATCGCCCACAGAAAATCGTCATCTTGGATGACGAAGAGCATTTGAAAAAAGAGTAATGATACAATGAGGCGACCAGGCGTGCATTTGAAATTAATCCCTTCCGGGTCCCCTCCTACTCACTCCCCAGTCCCCACCCCCCAAAAAAAAACCAAATATCGAGAAAGGGGAGCGTGAATTAATACACTAAAAATTAGAGTATAAAAAAGATTAAAAAAAATAATAAAAAATGAGTTAAAAATTAACCCGGTACTCCCGATAGGAAACACCTAAAACGGTAAAAACACTAAAACAGAAGTCATAGAAAATGTTATAAATCTTTGCAAGACTCTATAATCCTAGATAAAAGCACTAAAACAGAAGTCATAGAAAATGGCATAATCTTTGTAAGATTTTTCTATCCTACTCGAACTCCAAATGCAATGAATGGAGACATGGGCGACCCTCAACATATCCTTTAACCTTACCTAAAGCAGTTTCCTACTAGGAGACGATTGATATTAGAGACGGGGAAGCAATCAAAATACGATAAACATTGACAAAATCCTAAGTAGGAACCATTAAAAGAGAGAATATATATATATATGGTATTACAAGTTTTCACGACAAGAACAACACACAATAGGAAGACTAAAACCCACAAGACTCAAGAAATATAACAGAAATAAAAAGCAAATATCAAAAATACAAAGTCAGTTAAACAAGGAAAAAGCATAATAACAACAAAAATCACCCTACAAACAGTAGCTAGCGTCTCTGAAGCTAGAAGCGACAGTTAAGGTTGAGATGTATATATATTAATATATTAATATATATTAGCACATAATTCCCGTTAAATTACAAAAATTTTCATTATAATTTAATTTTAAAATTTAAACACATTCCCATCTTATTTTTCATGTGAAAATATATATTAGGCTTCTTTTAATGAAAAGATATACTAAAAGTTATACAATGGTACATTATTGAACATGCACTTTGTTTTTTAATTGTACTGAACATTTACTAAATGACACAATCACACGTAGATGATTAAAAACATAGGACCATTGAATTTAGTTTAATTTATATATATAAACTAATAGATGGTAAAATCTTTGTTCTTGTCGGAGTAGTTCAAAATGAAAAGAAGTATAATTAAAGAGGAAAACAAAAATAGCAAGAATGAAACTTGAATTATTATCAAAGAATTACTAGAAAAAAAATAAAATAAAAAAATAGCAAGAATTTTCTGTGAGCATGGCCCACAGAAAATTCGTCGTCTTGGATGGTTGAGAAAGGGTCATATACAGGAATTAAAACACCAAAAAAATAAAAAAAAAGTATGCTCTACGATAACAAAATCAAAATGAAAATTATAACACAGAAAATACAATAAAATAGTAGGAGATGGATCAAAAATTGACCCATCCTCTCAATTATAATGGCTTCATAAATAAGTAAAAGCACTAAAACAAAGCTCACAGAAAAGATACTGGAGCTAAAGATAAATAGTTTGATAATTTTGCTCAAAAACCTAAACTAATACTAATGAACTTTAATCTACTAAAATATATTAACTATTACTTTTCCAATATTGTGGGACTCTTTGCACGTTTCACGAATCTTTACTAGGGCACAGACACTGCCCTAGTAAGATCTTTGTCATTCACTCACTGTTTGGATAAAGTAGGAAATTTTCAATATGCCAATACAGCCATGTTTGTAAAAGTTTGAGAGATATAGGGATACAAAAAGCATTGGACTATCTTCATTTTCTCTCTCTCTCTATGTAACGTTATTTCTCGGAAAATGACTCAACTTGTAAAAGATACTTTGG
>NC_081546.1:6214909-6322112 GCF_901000735.1 Corylus avellana | reverse complement strand
CCAAATCTCCCAGAGATATTGTACAGAGTTGCCTTGTACAGAGCAACGGTCATATGATTCTCCCTTATTATCATTTCCTTTGATACTTTTCTTTGTTGTATAGGGGTACATTCATTGTAACTTACCTTACTAAGAACCATTGTACAACTACATAAAAGAATATACATTCATGCTTGGATTATTCATTCCAAAGCAGTTTTTCATATCCTCTGTATTGTTTGCACAAACTACCACCGAAACTACCAAAAATTATCAATGTTCTCTAATGACAAAATTAGCCTTAGTAAAATAAAAACAAAAATACTAAAATTTCTTTAAAAAGCCTAAAACTAACACAAAAAAATCCAAATGATGGCCAATTTTTTATTATTATTTTTATAAAAAATCCATTTTATAAGAAAAAAATTTAAAAAATTTAGATTTTTTTTTTATATATAAAAATTGAAAACTTTCATTTTATTTATTGTTTTGTTTTATAATTTTTTTTTAAATAAAAATTTACGTTTAAAAAAAATAAAAAAATTTCGTTTAATAAAATAAAAAATTTCGTTTTTTAAAACTAAATAAAAAATAGTTTTTTTTTTTTAAATATAAAAATTTCCGTTTAAAAAAAAAATTAAAAATTAAAAATTTTCGTTTAAAAAAATATTATTTTCAAATTAAATTTTTTTGTTTTTTTTTTTAAAATCATTTTTTTTTAATTTATAGGGATATTTTTGTCATATTGAAACTATAAACGTTGATTAGTTTTACTGAGGATAGAATGAATTCCGAAGGTCTGATCCAACAAATGGTATCAGAGTCGTGGATTCAAGTCGCGAGAGCATTACGTTGAGGGAGGGATTGTTGAGGAGCAATAGTACCGCTCTGCTCTCGTGGACGACTCTTAAAACATGCATTACGGTGTGCGATTTTGAGTGCCTCCCTCGCTAAATACTAATTGATTTTCAAATGAAATGAACAAAGACCCAATCCAACAAAAATTGACAATTTATGTACGGTTTCAAATCTCAATTATTGACTAAGAAAAAAAAAAAACCACAATTATTATATACCATTATGTAAGTAAAGATTTGGACCGTTTCTCACCTAAGATATATAGATCATGTTTGCGTGAATGCTTTTGTGTGTATATATATATATATATATATATATATATAGAAATTTTAAATTTTTTGTATGAAAAAGTAAAAAATTTTGTTTTGTAGTGAATTTTTTATTTGAATTTTAATAAAAAGTAAAAATATTAGAAAGTTGAAAAAAAAGTGAAACTTCAACAAGTCCATTGCCAAACGGACCGTTTCTTTTTTATATCGGTCAGAAATGTTAAGTGAACTTGTTGTTTCTTTTATTAATATTTATCTCAGCTAAAAATTTAAGAATTTATTTTTTGGGTCCAACGCCTTAATTTGATTACTATGCACTTTAATGTAGGTCCATTGTCATTTAATTATGAAGATTTCGATGGAAATCTACCAACATTTTTGTTGAACCCATATTCATGGACAAAGGTATGTCATCATACCCTTCTATCTATCAATTCAATCATCATATATATATATATATTATCAAATTGAGAAAGGGCTACAAAAAATCAAAACACCAACTAAAAAAAAAGGGTTGAATCCTAGTCTTTTTGAAGAGCTGCATAAAACAATTACCGAGGCAAAAAGGCCACAGATGCTTCGGTCAATATATTTTGATTGTAAAGACTTGTTTGTTTACTTAGAAAATGCGAGAAAATGGTTACTATGGAGGATTGTTTGTTTACTCTTTGTTATGAAACAATGGTGATAATTTCCAGGTTGCTAGCATAATATTTTTAGATGCTCCCGTTGGCTCGGGATTCTCATATGCAACAAGCTCCCAAGGTTACAATATCACAGATCTAACATCTGCAGCACAAACCTATGAATTCTTGAGGAAGGTGAGTGAAAATTCTATAAAAATAATGAGACTTTAACCATTCTCATATGAACTTAAAGCACATGATCATAATAATAATAATTCTTTATAAAGATTATATATATATTAATGGAATTTATTCCAAGAGCTGCTCATCTTTCTATATGTGCTGATTGATACAGTGGTTAAAGGATATTCACCCAGAATTCATGTCGAATGTGCTATACGTTGGTGGTGATTCATATTCCGGCATCATCGTTCCGATTATTGTTCAAGAAATACATAATGGTAATTTATGAGCGAGTGCTACTACTCTTCACATCCACTAACATAACATGTTTTAAATGGTTTTCTTTTCTTTCTTCTATACATGTAAAAAATCACTTAAAATTCATCACATTATTTGATAGCATTACTCTTTTCTAAGGTGGTTCCCTTTTAAATTTCAACTCCCAAAGGTCAATTTGATTTTTCATGTATGTTTTTTTTCTTGCAAGTAACAGCGTCGGACACTCGCCGTTAATAAAGCTCAGTGTAAACATTTTTATTACGCAACTTGAGCTAGTTCTTGATTGAATATTAAATTAAATAATTAAATTTATTAATTTTTATTCGTTTGAGAGTAAACCCTGCCTTTATAAATTGAAAACAGGGGTACTTGCTTGGCAACCCAGTAACAGATAAATGTGGCGATGTCAATGCAAAAGTAGAATATGCTCGTGGCATGGCACTTATATCTGATGAACTCTATCAAGTAAATCCTCAAAAAATGACCCCATGATTTTTATTTTTTTAGGTATATATATACCTGAATTTTTTTAGTATATGTCTAGCTAATTTATGTTTTGGCCCCTATCGATAAAAATTTATGGTTGACTACATTAATTTTTTTTTTTTTTTTTGTTAGAACTACCCAATTAATATTATCGTTTAAAGTTTGATGATCTACGGGGCTGTAGTCTTTTTTTTTTTGGGTATAGCTTGAGAGAGTTTAGTGGATTCTTTACTTTCTCGTTTATACATACACCCTATAAATTTGCACTTACTCTAAATTACCGTTTGTGACACTGAACTCCCTTCAACTACCATTTTCTTGCGCGCGGTCAACACCTCCCATTAGGGTTTAACGTTAAAATTGTTAGAAAATGTTGCATGTGACTGGCATGTACAATTTTTTTTATTTATTTAAAATATCCAAAATATCCCAATTTTAGGAAGTAGAATGTCGCATTTGTCCTTTAAATAAAAAAATTACAATAATATATATATATAATTTGGATAATTCGTTAGGGTTGGACCACCCTCGATCTCGACCTCTGTTTTTTTTTTTAAGGATAATTTGGATAATTCAAATAAAAAACTTTACACAAGTAATTAGTAACATGCACAAATTTTCGTCCATTTTAATGTGAAACACTAACACAGGATACTGAGATGTATTTAAGGGGGACAGGCAATGGCCCTGGTCCTCTGAATTATAAGAAAAATAATAATTTGAGGTATTTTTTTGTCAATTGGTCCCTTCTCAAAAAAAATTTTGCCCTGATTCTCCCAAATTCAAAGCTGACTCTGTCCCTAAGGTCCGGCTATCATTTGAAAGGAAATGATTGTTTGAAAAATTATCTGTAAATAATTTGTCAATTTGTGGGGACTAATTTAATTTTATTGTAATTTCCAGACAGTCAGAAGAAGCTGTGACGGTGAGTACGTGGTTAGATCCAGAAAATGTAGAATGTTTGAAAGATCTTGAAGCTGTGACGAGGGTGAGAAGAATACCCAATAACATTTACTTTCAATCTTCATTTTAATTTATGATAAATGCTATTTTTCTAATCTTTCATCCGTATTTTAAAAAAAAATATAAAATAAAAATCACTATTAAATCTGTAATTGTAGTGCATCGAAAAACTCAATCCCCCCAACATTTTGGAACCCCATTGTCCTTTAATTTCCCGAAAATCAGATGGAATAAGATGGAATATTCAAGCATTTCTTGAACAAAATCCTATGTTGATTCATATGCCTCATTCATGGTCTCAACCTCCTGCCTTATGGTGCCGGGTAAGCCAATTTTTTATTTATTTTTTATTTTATTTTCTCTCTTTCTCTTGCTTAATTGCTTAATTTGCTAATTTTATTTAATTATTTCTTTTGTAGGTTTATACTTACGTTCTCTCTCACCTTTGGTGTAACGATGAAAATGTACAAAATGCTCTTCACATCCGGAAGGTATTGCTTTTATACTTGATTTCTAGTTAACAAATTAAATCCATTTTTTTTAATTATAAAATAATCACTTCATAAGAATCTTATATATGATGACCAACAGGGAACAATAAAGAACTGGGTAAGATGTAATGAGAGCATGTCCTACACATATGATGTTACCAGTACCGTTGATTATCATCAAAATTTCACCAAGATCGCAGGTTATCGATCGTTGATTTATAGGTGATACTAAAACTTCTCTTTTATTTGTAAATTCACTATTGAATCTATGGAACCCATATTGAGAGCTACAATTCAATGGTAGATTTGCCTTATATTTTGTTTCTCTCCTCACAGTGGAGACCACGACCTGCTTGTTCCGTTTTTGGGCACCCTAGAATGGATAAGATCCCTCAACATGACTCTCAATGATGTTTGGGAGCCATGGCTCGTGGATGGTCAAGTTGCCGGGTTGGTATCTAAAATTTGCAAAACTAGTACATCTTTTAGCCTCTATTCTCAAATTTTAATATTTTTCCCCATGCAACAAAGTTTTCTTCTAAATCAGTTCAAAGAAAATTTATTTCTTCAATTCAGTCTATTAAATTAACAGATCCTTAGAGCATGTGAAAATCACGTTCTCTAAAGACAAATGTCAATTTAGTAACTTGAATTAAAAGAAGAATTCTCCGACCCAATTTAAATGAAGACTTTGTCGAAATAAAATTTCCCGATTATCTTAGTTAAAACTACTCTTATCATTTTAACAGGTACACAATGGACTTCGAGAAGAATCAATATAGTATGACTTATGCTACGGTCGAGGCACGAAAAAGACCTCTAATTATTTTTCTTCTTTGTTTTTTTTGTTTTTTGGTTATTGAGGAAGAATAAAAGTTAAGGCCTTGTTTGGGAAGCAAGATTTTCCAACTCAATCTCAAATTTTTTCTAAATTCAAGTTTGGCAATTTTTTAAACTCAATTCAACTCAACTCAAAAAATTTCAACTTAACTCAACAATTTTCAACCCAATTAATAAAAATTATAAATAAAGATTGAAAAAATAAATAAATAAATAAATAAATAAATTTAGGGTAGCCGAAACACCCCAGGTGGTGGCTGGGCCACCCCAAGCCCAACTGGGGTGGTCCGACCACCCCTTAATATTTTATTATTTTTTAAAACTTCTTATTATTATTTTTTATTTAAATTTAAAATATATGTAATATTTTATTATTATTTCTATCAATGGGACATATGTTTCATTTATGACCTTAGAGAGATCCTAATTATTAATTGGATATTCTCTAATCCAAAATGGATAGAAGAAAATCCTCTACCGTGTTTGACCCACATTCCTTCGTGGGCCATAGGTCGAATAATGAAGGTTGTTGATAGAGGACAATTTTCAATCATATTTGCTTTAACAAAAGGGACATATATTGCGATTCTGACATCATATGGAGACATAATTAATGGCGTTGGAAAGCTCATTTAGAGGGTTACAAAGTCATATTTCATTAAGTTTTCCTAATTCAAATGTTTACTGAGTTAAAATAGACCGTAAAAAGAAAATTGAAAAGCCGTACAAAATTGCTCGTATGTTGTTTATGTTTGAACAAGCTTTAAAACAAGTTGACAAAATAGCTCGTTCAATAACTCATATGAAGTTGGGTTCGAATGAGTTATTCATAGATGCACTCGTTTAAAGTTGGGTTAGAACGAGCTGCTGTGTGAATTGAGAATTCATGTAAGAATACGAGGAAACCATAGTTAGGTTCGAAAGAGCCTCTTACACGTTCAGACAAGCTCCAATAAATTTTTGTAAACAAACTTTTATTTGAGCGTTTTCTTAGGTTCAGGAGTCTAGGTAGTATAAATATATGTAATGGCTATCTATAGCCTTAATTTATTATGTTATTTTGACCAGTGATCAATGAAAAACACTTTTAAGAGTGGTTTTCTTTTCTATCCACATTAAATCCTTGATTGAGTATTAGTTTTAAGAAGAGTTGTGATTCTTATCTTGTTTGTCTTGGCAAACTAATCACTACACACTGCATTAATTGATATCAAAGTCAAGTTGAACTGCATCAATTATTTAATTGTTGATGGAGATCTTGTGGGCTAAACAACAAAAAAATTCGTCCAAAGCGCGTTAACTAGCAGAGCAGGAACGTTAGTAATTACTACTCTTAACTATCGGCAAATATATCAAGGATTAAATTAAGGGTGAATTAAATTAAGCTGGAAGAGAAATGATAGGATTATAAAATATTTTACAAAATAATTTTATTGTCCTATTATAATTGAAAACGAGATAAATTTATATTTTAAAAATTTAATCATATTTTTTTTAAAAAAAAAAAAAAAATTAGAAGCCTAACAATTTTTCAGCTGAAAAGGCTAAAAAAAAAAAAATGGCTAAATAGAAAATTTCTTTTTAAACCATGAGATGGTAGAATTTGTAAATGGGTTAAAGTAATTCCAAAAATATTTATGTATAATATTTATCCCACAAAAGAAAAGGTAATTGTGAAGTGGGAGAGTGTTGTTCTCAAAGTTAGAATTGTCAGAGTCATTCATTTATGAGGACCTCAAAGGGAAGTTGTGGCATTTAAAACTCTCCGCATCCAATTCCCAATGCTCCAACTACCTCGCATTTACTCCGATCGATGGATGGACGGATGGATGGGATGGATGTGCGTGGAGGCCAGAGGGGGGGACCACATGAAGACGACACAAATCTCAGCCCCAATTGTCTCATTTATGAGCTTCACATGCATGCTTACGTGTTCTCTCTCTCTCACGAATCACGATAGATTGGGTGGTCGTTTCTGAGCCACCACCAATGCAGGCACAGAGCACATCTGTCCCATCCATCCGTCCATCCGTCGATCGGAGTAAATGTGAGGTAATTGGAGCATTGGGAATTGGATGCGGAGAGTTTTAAATGCCACAACTTCCCTTTGAGGTCCTCATAAATGAATGACTCTGACAATTCTAACTTTGAGAACAACACTCTCCCACTTCACACTTACCTTTTCTTTTGTGGGATAAATATTATACATAAATATTTTTGGAATTACTTTAACCCATTTACAAATTCTACCATCTCATGGTTTAAAAAGAGATTTTCTATTTAGCAATTTTTTTTTTTTTTAGCCTTTTCAGCTGAAAAATTGTTAGGCTTCTAATTTTTTTTTTTTTTTTAAAATATGATTAAATTTTTTAAAATATAAATTTAACTCGTTTTCAATCATTATAGGACAATAAAATTATTTTGTAAAATATTTTATAATCCTATCATTTCTCTTCCAGCTTAATTTAATTCACCCTTAAATTAAATCTATGTAGCATAATTGACACTTTAAAAAACGGATTCTCTCCATAACGGCATTACTCGAAAGGTTGTATATATATAATAGGCGATATTAGTACTTTGGATCACAAAAGGGACTCATTTTAGAACCAGCTGGCATGTGTTAGTAAAGAAATTCTTTTAGGCCATGTAGCTCTGAATTCACTGGAGGGGTTCCACTTTTTATTTATTTATTTTTTATAATTTTATTTTATTTATTCAAATACAATACAGGAACGTGGGAGGGGGATACAAGAGGAGTTAAACTTATTGTTTCTAAACCAAAGCATGAGATATCAACATAAAATGATCTGCTTATTAGAAAGGGAAAAAAAAGTACAATCTGCTTGCAAAGATTAGCATACTTATGTTAGTTAAAGTACGATCTTCTAATTGACGTAGGAAAAATGGTTGTTACAAAGTGAGATTTTCCTACTCTTATTTAAATGGAAAAGAGAATGAGATATCTCATGAAAATGCTTTGAAATACGAGACGAGAAGCAAGTAGCAACTACTTTGCCTAAAATGTATACTCTAAAATTTGCACATTGCACATTACCATCATTTCAAAGCATTCCAACTTTAAAAAGAAGATAAATCTAAGCTAATATAAAAAATAATACTAGCAAAGTTCAAATTATTATTATTATTATTTTTTTAAAAATGCTCATACCCCCCACCACCCCCCACCCCTTTTTTTTTTTTTTTTTTCATTCAATGCGGGAAAGAGGGGAGAGGGAAAAGTTACAAAAAAAATAAAATAAAATAAAGGCAACCGAGCCAACTCTATAATAGTTGAAAATATGTCAAATAATTAGAAAATATGTCAATTAATAATTAGGATCTCTCTTGAGAGATATCTTAAGGCCATAAATGAAACATATGTCACATTGATAGAAATAATAATAAAATATTCTATATATTTGAAATTTAATTAAAAAAATAATAATAAGAAGTTTACAAAAATAATAAAATATTAAGGGGTGGTCGGACCACCCCAGTTGGGCTTGGGGTGGCCCAACCACCACCTGGGGTGTTTCGGCTACCCTAAATTTATTTATTTATTTTTTCAATCTTTATTTATAATTTTTATTAATTTGGATGAAAATTTTTGAGTTAAGTTAAATTTTTTTGAGTTGAGTTGAATTGAGTTTAAAAAATTGCCAAACATGAATTTAGAAAAAATTTCAGTTTGAGTTGGAAAATCTTGCTTCCCAAACAAGGTAGTATCACTTGTCACTCTGAAAAACCAATGATAGGTAATATCCCTGTAACAAGCATAATTATCTAAACCAACCCTCGTGATAAGATCTCTCTGATCAGTGGTCCCTCATTGTCCGAATAAAGTAAGACATTTTGAATATGGCAATACAGTTTGTATAAGTTTTAGAGGGACAATAGCTAGACATTTCAATTTTTTTTTTTAATTTGTTTTTTTTTAAAATAATTTAGTCCATTCAATAAATAAATAAATAAATATTATTATTTTTTTAAAAATAAATGTAGAGTCCAAATCAAAAAGAAAATTTGAAAGAAAAAAAATGTTAAATGCCTATCAACCCTAGCTTGAGAGATATAGGAAAAAGCATTGGATTCTGCAATAATTGAAAGGCACGTGAAACACTGAAACCTGGAAAGATGTGCAAGTTGATAGATGCAATTTATTTATTATTTTTGCAAACCATAAAAATGGGAGCTCTCAAAATATTTTTAAATCACAATAAATTTATTGTAAATTGATCAAATTTGGAGTGGCAAGAAGAAATATATGGTAAATTGTATATGTATTTGAATAATTGAATGGGTCATAACTCGTACGGAAGTGGGCGGCTAGCTATCGAGCCTAGCTAGACTGAAATTGGTAGATAATTAATGAACATTTCCTTTAATCTAATTGTTTAAATAAATACAAAAATTTATATGTTACTGAACTAATTAATTTTAAATTTTAATATGTCAAATTTATTTATCTTGATAAAACAAATTTTTACATCTATTTAAATCATTAAATAAAGTAAAGGGGTCAAATTTTAAAATATAAAAATCTCATATTTTAAAAAAATCTGAAATATTCTGAATCCAACATCATTAAGAGACTCAATGAGTGAGTCTACAATCACTTAATTCATTATGGGGTCCATAATTGACAGAGCATTCATTACGTTTCGGCGTGTTTGTCTATTCATTTCATTTCAGTAAAAAAATGGTCAAGTGTTGGCGTGCCCAATTTTCCCTCTTTTTGAGCTGAAATTTCGACATCAGTAGACCTAGTAAATGAGCTGAAACTTAGAAAAGCTACTTTATAAAAGTTGATGTGATTTAATAGGTGATGACTATTTTTTGGGTCATGCCACCACGCCTTTCTTTAAGTATGTTTTTTCTTTGGGTAAGTGCGTCAAGCAAAAATCGCCTTTACGTCAATTTAAAAACGTGTACTACGCTGGATGGTGACGCGAGCATCGCCCACAGAAAATCGTCATCTTGGATGACGAAGAGCATTTGAAAAAAGAGTAATGATACAATGAGGCGACCAGGCGTGCATTTGAAATTAATCCCTTCCGGGTCCCCTCCTACTCACTCCCCAGTCCCCACCCCCCAAAAAAAAACCAAATATCGAGAAAGGGGAGCGTGAATTAATACACTAAAAATTAGAGTATAAAAAAGATTAAAAAAAATAATAAAAAATGAGTTAAAAATTAACCCGGTACTCCCGATAGGAAACACCTAAAACGGTAAAAACACTAAAACAGAAGTCATAGAAAATGTTATAAATCTTTGCAAGACTCTATAATCCTAGATAAAAGCACTAAAACAGAAGTCATAGAAAATGGCATAATCTTTGTAAGATTTTTCTATCCTACTCGAACTCCAAATGCAATGAATGGAGACATGGGCGACCCTCAACATATCCTTTAACCTTACCTAAAGCAGTTTCCTACTAGGAGACGATTGATATTAGAGACGGGGAAGCAATCAAAATACGATAAACATTGACAAAATCCTAAGTAGGAACCATTAAAAGAGAGAATATATATATATATGGTATTACAAGTTTTCACGACAAGAACAACACACAATAGGAAGACTAAAACCCACAAGACTCAAGAAATATAACAGAAATAAAAAGCAAATATCAAAAATACAAAGTCAGTTAAACAAGGAAAAAGCATAATAACAACAAAAATCACCCTACAAACAGTAGCTAGCGTCTCTGAAGCTAGAAGCGACAGTTAAGGTTGAGATGTATATATATTAATATATTAATATATATTAGCACATAATTCCCGTTAAATTACAAAAATTTTCATTATAATTTAATTTTAAAATTTAAACACATTCCCATCTTATTTTTCATGTGAAAATATATATTAGGCTTCTTTTAATGAAAAGATATACTAAAAGTTATACAATGGTACATTATTGAACATGCACTTTGTTTTTTAATTGTACTGAACATTTACTAAATGACACAATCACACGTAGATGATTAAAAACATAGGACCATTGAATTTAGTTTAATTTATATATATAAACTAATAGATGGTAAAATCTTTGTTCTTGTCGGAGTAGTTCAAAATGAAAAGAAGTATAATTAAAGAGGAAAACAAAAATAGCAAGAATGAAACTTGAATTATTATCAAAGAATTACTAGAAAAAAAATAAAATAAAAAAATAGCAAGAATTTTCTGTGAGCATGGCCCACAGAAAATTCGTCGTCTTGGATGGTTGAGAAAGGGTCATATACAGGAATTAAAACACCAAAAAAATAAAAAAAAAGTATGCTCTACGATAACAAAATCAAAATGAAAATTATAACACAGAAAATACAATAAAATAGTAGGAGATGGATCAAAAATTGACCCATCCTCTCAATTATAATGGCTTCATAAATAAGTAAAAGCACTAAAACAAAGCTCACAGAAAAGATACTGGAGCTAAAGATAAATAGTTTGATAATTTTGCTCAAAAACCTAAACTAATACTAATGAACTTTAATCTACTAAAATATATTAACTATTACTTTTCCAATATTGTGGGACTCTTTGCACGTTTCACGAATCTTTACTAGGGCACAGACACTGCCCTAGTAAGATCTTTGTCATTCACTCACTGTTTGGATAAAGTAGGAAATTTTCAATATGCCAATACAGCCATGTTTGTAAAAGTTTGAGAGATATAGGGATACAAAAAGCATTGGACTATCTTCATTTTCTCTCTCTCTCTATGTAACGTTATTTCTCGGAAAATGACTCAACTTGTAAAAGATACTTTGGACCTGTTATTTTTGCTATATGACATAAAAGTTACCGGCTGAATTGGTCTTGGATCGTTCCATATGCGTTTATAAAAGGGAAGAGTGTAGTAGCTAGGGCTGTCAAAGCACATCTATCGATCTAAACACAAAATATAAGATCGAAAACACTCGTTAAAAAAGTTCCAGCAAGGCATGGGGTTGAGTGGGAAGCTTTTGCAGATAATAGCACTGCCTGGAGTAGTGATCATAATATTTGCAATTGTGGCGGCGGCAGCAGCAGCAGCAACAACAGCAAGTATTCCAACTAAGCCCACGCCTGGCTGCCCCAGGCACTGTGGAGATGTAGAAATTCCATTCCCATTTGGCTTCACTGAGGGCTGCTATCTGGATGAAAGTTTTCGTATCACATGCGAAAACTCTTCGACATCAAATTCACCAATGATAGGTAATATCCGTGTAAGAAATATATCCACCGACACTCATGAGATTCTTGTCATGAATTGGGTAGGCCGAGAGTGTTACCAATCCAACAACAGTTATTACACGAACCTCACGTTGCCCCAGTACACCATTTCCAACAGCAAAAATAGGTTCACTGTTATCGGCTGTGACACTATCGCATTCCTCAGTGGGTTCCAAAATGGAGAAGAGTTCAAGATTGGGTGCTCATCCCAATGCCCTACCCCTACCAATGTGGGGAATGGGTCTTGCTCTGGCGTTGGGTGTTGCGAGTTAAGGTTTCCGTATGGAGTCAAAAATATTAGTATTCAAGTACAGAGCTTTAATAATCACGAAAATGTTCGGAACTTCAATCCTTGCGGCTATGCTTTTGTTGTCGAGAAAGGCCAGTTCAACTTCTCCGCCACTTATCTCCAAAATTATACCAACCAAACGGTTCCATTGGTGCTTGATTGGGCAGTTGGCAATCTCACATGTGACAAAGCTCAGAAGGAACCGAACTTCGCATGTAAGAATATTAATACTACTACTGAATGCATTAATATCCTGGGCGGGTACCGTTGCAAGTGCAAGCAAGGTTACCGAGGGAACCCATACCTCCAAGGCCTTGGGGGTTGCCAAGGTAATTTATACATCGAAAAAAAGTAAAAGATCAATAATTGTTTCCTGAATTCAATATCACTTTATTTTTATGACATTTATTTCCCCCCTTCGCGTTTCAATGTATGCATGTATTTCATTAATTATGATTATACTATGTGGTTGGCCTGCATTCCTCACTTGATGTGCAGACATTGACGAATGTTTGGAAGGGACTCATAATTGCACGAACCAGCACTGTTTCAACATACCAGGCAATTATACATGTGGTGATTGTAAAGATGGTGAAGGTTGTCCTGTAGACGATGTCCCACCCCCAATTATTGGGGTTGTCCCACCCCCAATTATTGGGGTTGTCATTGGTAAGTAAATTTACCATTTTGTACAACTTTAGATAATATCATGTATGCAATTAATTACACAAACTTTAAATCTTGACCATAAGGTTTCGACTTTTCCAAGTTCAGGGATTGGCATTGGCTTAACTTCTACACTTGGGGGTAGCTGGTGGCTGTACTTGGAATTCCAGGCAAGAATATCTATTAAGCTTAAAGTAAACTTCTTTCGCCAAAATGGGGGTTCAGACTTAGAAAAGCATCTCCAACGATCCACCGCTAAAAAGGCCAAAATCTTTACTTCTGAAGAGTTGAAGGAGGCTATCAACAACTATGACATGCGTAGGATCATTGGCAAAGGAGGTTACAAAGGATTTTTACCAGATAATACAATTGTTATCAAGAAGTCCAAGACAGTGGATCCAGACCAAGCTAACCAGTTCATTAAGGGAATTATTCAACTCTCTAAAATTGACCATAAGAATGTTGTCAAACTCTTGGGCTGTTGTTTAGAGACGGAAGTTCCTGTGCTAGTCTACGAATTTGTCTCAGAACGTACACTCTTTGAGTATATACATGGTGAAGACAACACATCCACCAAACGATGGGAAACCTATCTAAGAATAGCTGTAGAAACTGCGGATGCACTATCGTATCTACACTCTTTAGATATAATTCATGGAGATGTCAAGCCCTCAAACATACTGCTTGGTGATAATTTCACTGCGAAAATCTCCAACTTTGGAATTTCAAAATTGGTTCCCCACGATCAAAATGATGTAGATACTGTAGTGCAAGGAATTCATGGATACTTGGATCCTGAATATTTACTGACGAACCAATTGACAAAGAAAAGTGATGTTTATAGCTTTGGAGTGGTCCTTGCGGCGCTACTAACAGATGTAGCTCCATCCACTAGGTCCAAGAAAAGAAGAATGGTCCTCGCGGAGCTACTAACAGATGTAGCTCCATCCACTAGGTCTCCATCCACTAGGCCCAAGAAAAGAAGAAATGTTGTTATGCATTTTCTTTTCAATAATTTTCTTTCTTTATTGAAAGAGATTCTATTGTCTGAACTTCTTGGTTATGATATAGGTGAAGAAGGGAATAAGGGTGTGGATGAAGAAGGGAATAAGGGTGTGGATGAAGAAGGGAAGGGTGTGGATGAAGAAGGGAATAAGGATATAGATGAAGAAGGGAATAAGGGTGTGGATGAAGAAGGGAAGGGTGTGGATGAAGAAGGGAATAAGGATATAGATGAAGAAGGGAATAAGGAGCAAATCAAGGAAGTCGTTAAACTTGTAAAGATGTGCTTAAGATTGGAAGGGGATGAGAGGCCTACTATATATGGAGAAATTGAAAAATGAATTAGAAGGAATATTAAGAAAGACAAAGACGCATTCATCGGTTAATGCTCATGAATCAAATCTGGAAAAACAGGCGGAACATGACTTGCTTGGTGGTCAGAAACCTCACGCTGACGTAGACTGTGGAAGTAGCATATGTAACATTAGCCTTGGGTGTTGACCGATGAATGTGGGCATGTAACATCCTCTCTTCATGGCGTTTGTTTTTCAGTTTTTCTAACGCAATTTACTGTTTTAGTGTCCTAAAAAGAGTTATGTTTGCTTTCTCTATGCACAATTCTTCATGTGTTGAGTATTCTGTTATGGTCATTAGAGCAATCAGTTGGTGTTATTTGGAGTAATTATTTTGTTGTACTATGATGTCTTGTGTAGCTGCTGTGGGATTGTAGTCTTGTAGACCTGTTTTGTGTTTGGCAAGTGTAGTTTGCTTAAATGTGGAGTGGTATATAAGAAATTTCCAATAAAGTGTGGCTCATATGCAACATTTCATTACCTAATTCTTACAATGAGTGGGCTATTGCATTTTCAATCAATCTTACTAACTTGTGCGTGAGTTGTCTATTCATTAAAAAACATGTTTTTTTTTTCGTAATTAACAAAAAATAATTGTTACTAATGGTCTTTTAAGTCTCATTGTTCAATCACACTTATCTAACATGTACTTAATAATATTTTTCTCAAAAAAAAAAAAAAAAATTGTACTTAATCATGACTGTCATATCATAATTATAATTAAATATTGTTTAATTATGACCGCTAAGTCATATTTGGTAGAAAAAATTAATTTATTTCAACGGTTAGAACTAACTTGATTAATCTTATTGTTGATATTATTAATGGATCCAATCATTGGATCTCACTTAAAAGCATCCTACGATCTAGATTAAATCACTATATCTTACAAATACGGCTGGGGATTTTATCCTAAATCCCAATAATTTAATATCTATGCGCATTCAATGTTTATAATGATATATGTTCACTGGTTAAATGATTTGAGAATTTGGCATATCAAAATGTTTTTTACATGCTTATTACCAAAGTTCATTATATTTATTATGCATGTGAAATGTCTTAGGATTACATTGAATATGGCTATGAGTATGAGTAACTTGGTTATCACACAATGTCTTAGTTCATAATCTTTGTATCCTTAAACAAATAAATTTCGTAAATGAAACTGTGGCATTCTATTTTGAGAAAGATTATTACACATTGAATTTTGGTGATCTAATTTGATCAAGCGAAGCAGTGACCTCAGATTTATGTGTATGTGTTGAGACCCTGAGGCGCTGAATGGACAAAGGAATTGTCTTTCCACAAAAGCTATTGTCTATAAGGAAAGAAAATAATTTCTTAAAGACTACTTAAGACTTTGATTCTAAATCCTGAGGAAATTGTGGACTCAGATGTTGCATGTATGTTATTTTGATGTATCAAAGAGTAAAACATATCATCAATCGAAATAACCTCAATACGTTGGGTAATCACATGTAGCATTGGGAGAAAGCCTTTTCCAATAGGAAATACAAATCTTTGTCGAAGAACAAAGAAACAAGAAATTTCTCTTTAAGATAGATTTTATGGATATTATTTTCAGAGTCTTCGGCGGAAGCATTTTGGTTGGCATACCAAATTGAAAGCTTCTTCTATCAAGATGTGATGTAAAACTCATTTTTACAGCTTTTAATGGACATTTGCCTTATCATGCATGTAAAAACACCAAATACAATGGAGATGAAAATATAGTATCTTTAATTCAAAGCAATCCTATAAACTTTTCCATCAGTTCTATTACAAAAAAAATGTGACTCTAATGACATTCTTTGTGGGGGCGTTTTAGGCCTAAAAACGTCCCCAAACAGTTTTGAACACTTGAATAGGGGGCACTTGGCAAGTGATTCTATTCATACCGACTTGATTCAAATTTTGATACCCTTGTATAGTAAAAAGCACCTCCAATTAGGAGTATTTTAGTAAAAGTGTTTCTAAACGCTTTGTGAGGGCGCGCGACACAATGTGCGAGCACCCATTTCTAGAAAGAGTAGAGATTTTCGGCAACCTGGGGTCATCCCAATGTTTACCAAAGTTTGACGTGGCTAATTTTTTTTTTTTTTTTAATTGAGAAGAGAGATATTAAAGGGAAATCCAAATTTGAGATATTAGTACTAAATTTAAAGTATTAGCACCAAATTTAGGATGATCGCATCCCTTTCGGGTGATACAATCCCTAAATGGGTAACCTTTCACCCCTAGATTTTAGTTTGAATCCAAAAACAAGTTTTGAGGCATTAAAAATTAAATATTAACTCATAAAAATTTAACTAAAAAAAATGACAAATTTTTTTTTAATACATTTCTGACGCTAGGCAGCCGCATAGCAGGGCTCTTCCAGAAGAGGGCGCAGGGCGCTTGTACAGTGCGCGCCCCCCCTTCTGGAAATGGGTGAAATTACAGTATAGGGCTTGGCTTGTGTTGGGTGTGTTGGTTTTCTCTGATCAAGATTGCTTCCTGTCTTCGGTGTTTTGGTTTTCATCTTTGTATCTTAGATCATTCTTCTCCAACCTTTCAAGGGCTCTGTTAACATAATCCATCTTCACAACTTCAATCATGGAACTCAGGCCCTTCTCTTTGCAGAACTCAAGCATCTCCTCTGTTTCCTTAAGGACATCAAACAATTAAAAATTAACAGCACGCTGCACAATGAACTGAGTGAAGGGTAAAAATACCAGAGGCGCAACAAACCAAAAATTAAAAACTGAGTTAAGAAATGTTTTTTTAATTCCCGCCCCCAGGTCGCCCCCACAGAAAATTCGCCACTGACTACAAAGATTGTCTTTCTCCCTATTAAAGCAGAACAAAAACAGAGCACCCACAATTAGCAACCATAAATGCAATCGAAATTTCAGAGAAAACAAATTTTTCCAACCTTTCACTTTAATTCTCAAGAGAAAAAAAAAAAAAAAAAACAATCAGAGCAGAATTTTACACCTTTCACAACTACTTTTACCAATCAAACATACTAAACACTGTCGGAAATCATATACCCAGAAAAAAAAATTCAATCTTTGCCTAAATTTTCTGCAATTATAGAGAGAGAGAGTCACCAAGCATAACGACCGGGGTGAAAAACTGCATAAGGGTATTGATGACACCCATCAATATCAACTTTCCGTCGAGCCTCAACAGAGAAAGGTAAGGCTCATGAGGGTGAAGCACAGGCACAATGTCAATTATATAGTCGAGCGAGTCAGCGGCTTCCTGCATCCGAGTCGAATCGGAGCTGACCAGGTAGTGGTCAGCACCAAGATACTCCGTAGCCTCAGCCCACGTCACCCATGACTCACCCCACCCTCCCTTTGTCACCTAATCCCAAGGGCGAGTGCTAGGGAGCCCGACATTTGGCTCCCGAAAATTGCCCAAACTGAGGTGGAAATATTTTTTTATTCACAAAAATTTGTTCTCAATCTCTTTTATTCACAAAAAAACAATATTGCCACCTCAGTTTGGACAATTTTCGGGAGCCAAATGTCGGGCTCCCTAGCACCATCCAATCCCACGGCTTCTCCAGAATCACCTCATGCGCCTCTCTCTAATTTTTTCTTGCAAAATCAGAGAGAGATTTACTGTACAAGCGCCCCTAACCACCCCCGGGCGCTGCTCACTGGACAAGCTAGGGTTGCTCAAAAGGTAACTGAGGGTTATTGGCTATAACCGCAACCGCCTTGAGCGGTTATCAATTTTAAATAATCGCAACCACCTAGGCGGTTAGCAGTTATTTTATAACCGACAGTTAGCGATTATTCAATCCAATAACCGGCGGTTTTATAACTACTGTTTTTTATAGCCTTTTGGATTTTTTAAGTGTTTTAGACCTTTAATTAGACTATTTTTTGAGCTTATTTTATGAGATTGACCTATTTTTTGGGTTTATTTTAAGAGTTTAAGGCAAAAATGTTACAAAAAAGATGGAAAAAACATGTGTTTTTGGGCTAGCCAATATTTTTGAATAAGGCTTAGCCTAAAACATAACATACCACATTATATCTAACTCAACACCCACCGCTCACTACCGAACCACCACCCACTTTCGAGCCCTCAACACCGGAGTCTTTAAAACCAAATAAGATAGTGAATTCAGTGGTTTTATCGATGAGTATTTTGTCTCTAAGTAACTTGTCAAGAGAAATGAAATTATTTGGTATAAATAACTATATTATTTTTTGGTGTTTCGAGCTAAGATGTGTGCTTCTTACTGTAGGGTGCAAAACACTCAATTTACAATACAACCTAATTAAAGTTATTCTAGAGCCCTTTTTATCAGGATGTGGTGTAAAACTCATTTTTACAGCTTTCATTAGACATTTGTCACATCAAGTAAAAACATCAAATACAATGGAAAACAGAAAACATAGTATCTTTATTTCAAATCAATTCTATAAGCTTTTCATTAGTTCTAATTCAACGTCCATTACTCACTATCGAACCACCACCCACAGGGATGGAGCTGGGGTAGCCAGTATAGGCCAATGCGTCCCCGTCCCCCACTTTAAAAAATTTTACAAGGTGAAAATTTTTTTAAAAATTGATTTTCAGCTTATTTGGCCCCTACCCATTAAAAAGTTTGGCCCTATCCACTATATATTTTAACCCCTGCATTTCTTCTTCTTCTCCACTCCCACTTCACTTCATTTCGAGAGAAATGGAAAGAGACATCCACCTTTTAACACATTCATTCAGAATCAGAGAAATAGTAAGAGAGATCTCAGCTATTTCTCACTGTTTAAAGCCTTCTTTCTCTAGATCTTTTAGGTAAAATAAAATGAAACAACCAAACAAAAAGTAAAGAAAAAACAGAGACCTACGGAGAAGAGAATTAGAAGAAATAGAGAGGATAGAAGGGAAGAAGATAAAGAATGAAATAGAGAGATAAGAACATCGTGAATGACTTCTCTAAAAATTATTTTTACCCAAAATTTTGTTAAATTCTACAAAAAGTAACATCCATCAAGCTCTCTATTCCCCTCTCCGGCCATTTTAGAGATCGTCAAACCTCTTCCCATTTGGTGAACAAAATCATTTCTCTACTAATTTTTTATGTTTTTTTTTAAAAAAGTTATTATTATCTTTTATTTTTTATTATTTTTAATTTTTAAGGACACGTGGCGTATTATGGGAGTGACCCGTGGAAAATCCGTTAATTGGGATTGACGGAAACTAATGGAGGTATTAATTTTGTCTTTTTCTATAGGTGAGGTACCAGATTTGTTTGGTTTTAAAACCTAGGGAAAAAATAAAAAATAAAAAAAACGTTAAAACCAAGGTACCAAAAAAGTTATTAACCAGAAAATGAATGCAGATAGAATACAAGTTACATTTAAATAGAAGGGTTAAATACCTTTTTTGCCCCATGTGGTTTAACAACTTTATTTTTTGTCTCCTATAGTTTAATTGTTATCACAAGAGGTATCTCGGGTTTACATAAAAACGGAGATGGTACATTCGTCAAAATTTCATCCAAAATTTGATGAAAAGCCACGTCAGTACCAAGGGCCATGGGGGTAGCCAAACCACCCCGAATGGCCAAAGGGGTAGAGCCACCCCCCCCTTTTCTAATTTTATGATATTTTTAATTTTAAAATTTTTATTTTGTATTTTTAATTAATATATGGACACGTGTCGAATTTTTAATGGTACTGATGTGGCTTTCCGTCAAATTTTGGACGGAATTTAGACGAGGTGCCATCTCCATTTTTATGTAAACCTGAGGTACCTCATGTGATAAAAACTAAACTCTATAAGGCAAAAAATAAAGCTGTTAAACCACATAGGGCAAAAAAGTATTTAACCCTAAATAAAATAGAGTAAAAGCAGTTTATTATTTGATACTTTTGCATAACTGCTAGTTAAACTATATATAAGAGAATGAGCACTCTAAAGTTTAGCCAAATTTTAGCTAAAAAACATGTTTTCGTTATTTTATCTAACTACTTTTTACGAGCACCAAATATCAAGCTCTCTAAATATTTCTTAACTTTAATTAAATATTATTTTTTATGGATTATTAGTTGGTTGAAACTAATTAACCACCAAAGAAGAAAAAAAAAAAAAAAAAAGAAGAGACTTGCAATGTGGCTTGGGAACATGATGATCCACGTATTATTATGCACCATAAGCTTGGATCAACGTAAAATCATAATGAAAACAGTGAGCGGAAGTCTTCCACGTGAAGATCTTCCACTCATTGTTGTGAAAATGTTAAATTCTATCTTAACACTATACAAACTTTTCAAAAGACCTATCTGACACTTGTATTAATATACTAATTTAACCCTCTTTATTTTGGGGGCCTGAATGAATAAACTCAATAGTTGAAATAGCCAATATATATATATGGTATGAAACTACAATATCAATTGAAGAGATGAGAAAAGGGAAGTAAACCCTATTAAATCTAATCAACCAATTGAATAATTTAACATATTAAATTATAGATGATTTTTAGGATTTAAAAAAATCGGTTCCATTTTAATAGGTGTTTTATTGAAAATTAAATATATGAAGCATCATTATTTTATATTTTTATTCTTTTATTTTGTTTATTTTCTTGTTTCATTTAATGCATTATTTTTTATACATTTATTTAATCTTTAAAAATAATATATTTTCTGGCCTTCGGGTCGAAAAGGACTGGTTTAGGCGTGATGCTTTTGCTCATGCTTGGAGAATGGCTACCTATGCCCCGAATTGAGTCTGCTCCGGGCAAATCCGTTCTGTAAGCTGAAGATTGGGTATGGGATACGGATGTTGACATCATGAGATTTCAATGTAAAATTTGTATGCTTTTAACCTCTATGACGTGTAATCCTTTAGTTTCGGATATGATTGTAAGAGCTTTTAAGCTCTTGATTATTCATGAATGAAATTGAAATGAATTTCTCTTCACTATATATATATATATATATATATATATATATATATATACTTTGACTCCTTATTTTATTTGGCCACCTCCCATCAAAATGTCTGGCTCCGTCCCTGGCCACCTACTTTCGAGCTCTCAACACCAGAACCTCTAAAACTAACCAAGATGGTGGATCCAGTGGTTTTATCACTTTATTTTGTTCCTATACCCAAAAGGAAGTCATTATCTAATATAGCATTTTATGAAAAACGCAGTATATTGAAAAGTAGCCTTTAGGATTAGAGGTATGATAAAGACAACTTTTTGGTAAAACTTTGGCCCAACTTTTTTCTCTTATATAGTTATATTTTTAAAAAATAAAAAAAATTCTGAAGCAATAGCATCCTATGTGGTCATTTTTTTATTTGGTATTTTCTTTTTAAATCACAATTTTTATGAAGAAAAATACCTTTTTTATTTTTAAAAAAATAACAAATAAAAAAGGACAACATAGAATGTTATTGCTTCGGAATTTTTTTTTTTATCTTTTACTTTGTTTTTTAAAAAATAAAAAATAAGAATAAAGTTGGGTCAAAGTTGTGCCAAAAAGTTATGCCTTTATCATTTCTCTTTTTTTATTTGGTATTTTTTTTTTTTAAAAAAAAAAAAGTCTTTTTCTTCATAATAATGACAATTTTTTTTTTTTTTAAAAAAAAAACACAACAAATAAAAAAAGGACCACATAGAATGTTATTGCTTCATAATTTTTTTTTATTTTTTACTTAGTTTTTAAAAAGAAATAATAAAGGCACAACTTTTTGCATTCAGTCATATTAATTGCATGTGCATCGCCATCCGCTGCGGTGTGAAGTGTCAAACCCCCAACCATGGAGCTGTTTCAAATCAGTACTGCATGTACTCCTGTGGAGAACCTGTTTAATCATTCAACATCGATATTGCTCGAAATATCTATATATAACGTAAAACAGGGGCATGATAAACAGAGTTGCACATGACAGTGCAAAGGAATTATCACATGCAAAATGCAGTAACACAGAGTTTCTAGGACTACTGATGATAGGAAACTGGACATTTAGAAGAAAAGCAACCAAGAAGATATGGGATGGTTGATCTAGCATACCAAAACGCTCAATCTTCTCAATATACAGAACAAACATTCGCATTTAATATGTACAGCCGCCTACCATACATGATGTTTAACCAAATTCACCATCCCATTCTCGCACTTTACCATGGACCACTGTGTGTTTTTCTCAAGCATTGTTTCTTAGATTCCCGGTGGAGATTCATGATCTCCATGACCTGTGACATCACAAAATCCCAAAAATTTATTACATAACTCCATTTTCCTTTTGAAGTCAATAATAGAGGCCATGTCACAGTATATAGGAAGGAGAGAGAGAGAGAGATTCTGTCTATGTATCTTGAAAGTATGTTTTACAGTGAATGCTGATAGCTTCCCTATATATCCCAATCACGCACTTAATAATCTTCCAAACCCCAGAAGACACAATAAAATGACAACTGACAAAATTCGAGTACAGAAAAGTTTAAAATTTGTGCTGATGTACTACTGTTAATGACGATTCTCATAATAGATACTATTGCAGAGGAAGAAATATTCCTAGGAGCATATGAAATACTAGTATGCTATTCCGAGTTGGAAAGGAATTGGTACATTCCAGATGCAGCAGTTTCAAAACAATTCTCTGATCAATCAGTAGGGACTGCACAGTAAGAAGTGAAAAGATATGAGAACCCAAAAAACATATAGTGTTTGTTGTGGATTGATGCCAATGACCCCAAGTAACCCAGAAGGTAAATTTCCTAAAAGATCATATAGGATTGATGCCAATGACTCCAAGTAACCACGGAAAAGGGATAACAAGTGTTTGTTGTGGAAATTTGAGTAACAAGGTCAATCAAAGCCGACAAAATCCAAGGGGAGGTATCCACAATTCATCTTCTCATGTTTCTCTTTCTAGGAGCATAGGTGGTAGAATAGTAATTACAAATCGGGGATATTTCTTACACTTACTTTTACATTTTTGTCTGCAAACGAATGTTTTGAGAACCAAGCAGTATTCCTGATAACCACGGTTTCAATTAACAAAGTTTTTCAATAGCCAACTTAGCTTACAGCTTTTTTAATTTTTTTTTTTTAAAAAAATTGTTGGTTTCACCATAGAAAGGCTTAAGTGTACAAGTTAACCAGATTATATAGGAGATATATAAGGCTAATCAGTGATCCCATTGTGAGATAAATGTATTCTACAATCTATATTTCCTTAATGAATATAATATTTTACTTTTAAAATCCAAGTATTCTAATCATAGTTTCCGATTATTTATACTTTTAAAACCCAACCAGTTAGTCTAAATTATCAAGAGATGGCATTTATGATACTGAAAAATCCACTAGCTTATGCAAAACACAGATTTCTCAGCATAACATCGAAAAGAATCACACAAATTGATATATTATACAAACAGGAACATGGCATGGGCAGATCAATCTACACACAACTAACAAAAGATTTGCCATCAGTAGTGCTATTAATTAAGCTACAGAAAGAAAGAGAGAGCAAAAAATAGAATAGTATGATGTTTTTCATTGATTAGTCATGGGACATTTTTCATGACCCTAGCAAGATTCTGTCTTTATCCCATTTTCCAGTGTAGATTCATATCTCATCAATCATGGTTGGGGCAAGAACAATAAATAAAATCCGAAGTACCTGATTCGTTTGCATTTGGATAATTTCTTCCGGTCGCAAGCAAAGGATAATCGATGAGTATTTACAACAAGAATGTTATAAGTTGAGTACAGCAAATAGACTTGTGTGTTAATCTTCACCCAACTGTGTCTTCAACAAGTGAAAATACCTGTTTTTTCCGCAATTCTTGGTTATCCTCCTTTAACTTTGCAACTTCAGCTTCCAGTTCCATAGTATAAGCCTGCAAGAAGCCCCACAGACAAAATAAGAGAAAAAACACAAGAAAACTTACGAGATAGAATACTACAATACTATAGTTGTTGTTTCCCATTTTGTAAGTTATGTTTCTAACAGCATTGAGAACACAGCTATTAATTTTTTTTTTAATACTTTTACTGTTTTGAGAAGATATAACTCAACTTGATGTCATGTTTCTTGAATCAAATATCCAATTACCTTGTAATAAACTTGATCCTTTTAACTGCTCAGATCGCTATCACATTACCATTCTGCTCCATAATCTTTCATGAAGTTTTTGGATACAGAGGTCAATAGATGAAGAAAGCAGAAGGTTAATGGCTAGAAACATTCATAAAGCTACAAGAAGATCAAAGTCGACATTATATCCTTTTAATTAAGGATGCCATTTTATATGTTTTCTGGTATTCTTCAGAAGAACTGACATGGAACAGTGTTCTATATAGGAGTACAGAAAAAGTACTCAGTTACTAGCGATTTTTATCTTTATACCGTAACTGCATCTATAAGCAGGTAAATTTATCATTTAGACTCGTTTGTTTCCATCTAAAATGTTTTTGTTGAAAAATATTTTCAGTGGAAAACATTTTCTTAAAAAATAATTTCCCTAAAAACATTTTTAGGTGTTTGACACATATTAAAAATCACAAATATTTTTATATATATTTTTTCATTCACTCATATTAAAACGATAATGTCCCAGCGGAATCTCAACCGGGTCCCATTGAGTCCTAATCGAGTCGCAGCTATTTCCCAACCTAGTCTCAGTGGGTCGCGAACGGATCCCGATGAAGTCCTGGTGGGATCTCTGTTAGGAAATTAATCTTATTTCTCAAGACCAGTGAGATGCGAAAATTAAGAAGAATGTGGAATAACAAAGATTAGGCAATCAACACACGACACCAAGATTTAAGTGGTTCGGCTTAACAAGCCTACATCCACTGGCGGAGACGATCCGGAGAAAATTCACTATCAAAAGATTGAGTATAAAAATAGTAGAGAGAAAATCACTTAGATCCCAAAGCCCCAATACACCAAAATCTCACTATCACACAAGAGAGATTATTCTCAAATAAAATACAAAAGACAGATATACAAACTCTTCTTTTGCTGGAATAAATGGCGGCTGATTTCTATTTTCTTCTCTCACTCTGCAGCACTTTTTTCTTCTAATCACTTGTTTTTTGCTCCTCCAAAAACCACCAAGAAGAAAATACCATGGCAGCCCTTGTACCTCCTATCTCACGTTTTGTCTCCTTTTTCTCCACCTACTGTGCTCTCAATTTAGTACACTTATAAAGCTATTTGGCTTGGCACACACTTTGTAGCAAACACAAGTCTCCTTTTATAGAAGCACTAAGTCGATTAATCCTCTACTTTTACATGTTGGTCTAGGACTCCTACTACAAGTCAAACAAGGAGTCCAAATACACATAGGATAAGGACTCCAAAACCCATATGTAAAAGAGTAAACCGGTTGAAACAAGAACCTCTCCTACTTGGAGAAGGACTAATGCTGGGCCCACCGTATTAATGGGTTGAAAAAGTCACATACTTTAACAATCTCCACCTTGACTTGAAACCCATCAAGTCTAACAAAACGTGTCTCCTCTGGATATCTCCATCTCAGCCCCTAAGGGCAATCACACTCCACAAGTGTCACTCAAGTCTAAGTGCCTCTTAAACTTGAGCATAGGACCTGGTTTAGACATAACACCATGCTTTCCTACTAGTCCTATCGATCATACAGCTTTCTCTAATGACTCTTTCTTTATGTAAACCCATTTGCACCCTTTAGCCTTTTTTTTCCTTTGGGTAATTCTGCCGATTTCCAAGCTTTACCTTTCTGTAGTAACTCCACCTCTTTCAGCATACCATTCTGAGTAGACGATGGATCTCCACTACAAGCCGTTAGAGCAAAAGAAACCATATCGTCAAAGCCATACCTCTTTGGAGCTTTTTGATACGGTTTCTTTCTACCTCTTGCTAAAGAATAACACTCTTCCCGGTGCTGGAAGTCTCTTGAAAACTCTTTGTCATCACATTCATCCGTGAGTGAACATTGTTCATCAAGCTCCACCTCCACAAATTGTTTCTCTTTTTGCACTGTACTTTCAGAAAGATTATCTAAGTTAACAAACTCAGACTTTTTCGGTTCCTGCTCTGTAACTTCAGGTTTTGCACTTGACCTATCCTTGTACATAGCACACTCATTAAAAGTTACATTCCGACTTCTAATGATCTTCCGATTTTGATCACCCTAAAATCGATAACCAAAGGCCTCATCTCCTTATCCAATGAAGAAACATTGACTAGATTTACCATCTAGTTTACTCCGAGTATCCGACTCATCATGGACATACGAAGCACATCCAAAAACTTTCAAATGTGAAAGGTTTACCTCTTTTCCACTCTAGACTTCTTTCGGTAGTCTATGACTTAGGGGAACAGAAGACCCCCTATTTATCAGGTATGCAGTAGTGCTCACAGCATCAGCCCAGTCTTTGGTAACCTAGTATGCAACCTCATACTCCTAGCACACTCATTGAGAGTTCTGTTCATACACTCAGCCACGCCATTCTACTGCGGCATTCCCGGGATGATTTTCTCAATTATGATTCCATTCACTATATAGAACTACTCGAACTCCCCATCTGTGTATTCTCCTCCATTGTCTGATCTCAAATACTTGAGCTTCAAGCTCATTTTTGTCTCAACCATGGCCTTCCATTTCTTAAAAATCTCAAATACATCAAATTTACTTTTCAAGAAATAAACTCATACCTTCCTGTTTGAGTCATCAATAAACATGATGTAATACCGCGAGCCTCCAAGAGATGCCACTGGTGCGGGACCCCACAAATCTGTGTACTAACTCCAGGTTTCCAAGCTTAGGTGCTTTGCCAACTTCCACAAAACTCACCTTCTTCTGCTTCCCTAGAATGCAGCCTTCACACAAATTAAACTTAACTGACTTCAACTCTGGTAGTTTCCTTTTTGACATAAGCACCTTCATCCCTTTCTCGCTTATGTGCCCTAGCCTTAGGTGCCATAATTTTGAGTCAACACCCACATCTGCAACAACAATTGTATCCTTGTTGTTCGTGGTCATATAGAGAGTACATGTCTTATGACCACGAGCCAAAATCCTGGCTCCCTTGCTCACCTTCCACTTTTTACCGTGAAAATGAATTGAATGCCCTTCCTCATCAAGCTGTCCCATTGAAATCAGATTCTTCTTGAGCTCCGAAACATGCCTGACCTTCTGCAGCTTCTATACCGAGTCACTGTGAACTCTAATGTGAACATCGCCTAGGCCCACAACATCCAGCACCGTTCTGTCAGCCAAATACACCTTCCCGAAATCTCCACCAACATAGTTTTCGAGAATTTCACAGATCGCTGTCGTATGAAAAGATATTCCTAAGTCTAAGAGCCAAGAATCAAGGGGACTGTCAACAAAGAGAAGTAGGGCATTATATACTTCTTCTGTCACTACGCTTGCATAATCATTCTTAGTCTCCTTCCATAGTTCCCTACAATTCTTCTTGTAATGGCCAGTCTTGCCATAGTTCCAACACTCAGGTTGTTGGCCGAATCTAGATTTGCTTCTCCCTTTTCTGGAATTTGATCTGCCTAGACCAGAGTTTCTGTCTTGTCCTCTGCCCTGAGTCTTGAGGTTTAAAGCAGCACCAGAAAAAGAGGCTTCACCCGCATCTCTTATGCAAACTTCTTCACTGAGAATCAAATCCCTGACGTCTTCATAGTTCAGTTTACTCTTCCCTGCAGAGTTACTCACAACCATCCTCACGGCTTCCTAGCTATTTGGCAAAGACGCCAAGACGATCAACGCGCGAATCTCATCATCAAAATCAAGTTCAACTGAGGACAATTGATTTGTGATAGTCTTGAATTCATTGAGATGATGTGCCACCGAAGTCCCTTTCGCCATCTTTAGGTTGAACAATTTCTTCATCAGGTGCACCTTGTTGTTAGCCGACGGCTTCTCATACATGCTTGACAAAGCCGCCATTAGACCTGCCGTGGTCTTCTCCTTTACAACGTTGTGTGCAATTGATTTTGACAATGATAGCTTGATAACTGCCAGGGTTTTACGATCAAGAAGAGCTCATTCGCTATCATACATGTCGTCAGGTCGTTCCCCCAAAAAAGGTTGATAAAGGTCATTCCCATAAAGAATATCTTCAATCTGCACCTTCCAGTACCCGAAATCTGTGCCGTTGAATTTTTCAATTCTTATCCTTCCTTATTCTATTGCCATCGTTCCCACTCGAACCCAAAGCTTTGATACCAGTTGTTAGGAAATTAATCTAATTTTCCAAGACCCGTGAGATGCAAAAATTAATAAGAATGCGGAATAACAAAGATTAGGCGATCAACACACGACATCAAGATTTAAGTAGTTCTGCTTAACAAGCCTACATCCACTGGCGGAGACGACCCGGAGAAAATTCACTATTAAAAGATGGAGTACAAAAATAGTAGAGAGAAAATCACTCATATCCCAAAGCCCCAATACACCAAAATCTCACTATTACACAAGAGAGATTATTCTCAAATAAAATACAAAAGACAGATGTACAAACTCTTCTTTTGCTGGAACAAATGGCGACTGATCTCTATTTTCTTCTCTCACTCTGCAGCACCTTTTTTCTTCTAATCACTTGTTTTTAGCTCCTCCAAAAACCACCAAGAAGAAAATACTGTGGCAGCCCGTGTACATCCTATCTCATGTTTTGTCTCCCTTTTCTCCACCTATGGTGCTCTCAATTTAGTACACTTATAAAGCTATTTGGCTTGGCACACACTTTGTAGCAAACACAAGTCTCCTTTTATAAAAACACTAAGTCGGTTAATCCTTTACTTTTACATGTTGGTCTAGGACTCCTACTACAAGTCAAACAAGGAGTCCAAATACACATAGGACAAGGACTTCAAAACCCATATGTAAAAGAGTAAACCCGTTGAAAGAAGAACCTCTCCTACTTGGAGAAGGACTAATGCTAGGCCCACTATATTAATGGGTTGAAAAAGTCGATTTAACAATCTCGGCAACGTTTCAATTGGGTCAGTCGATTTGAGAACTAGAAACTCAAACTCAAAAAATGGTTTGCTGTTTTCAAAAGTGAAAATTGACCAATTTAGGGAAATTAAAGCTTTTTTGGTCAAACCGAAAATATTTTCCATTAACTATTATTTTTTGTCACATTAAATACCGGAAAATATAAAAATATTTTTCAGAAATTGTTTTACGTCGAAACAAACGGAGCCTTAATTTATATTCCAGGTTATCCTCTTTTTATTTTTAACTACACAGGAGTTTCTGCCGACACATATCTACTTCCAAGCCAAGGAACAAAGGTGAAGATGATAGATTAATTACTGTAAAAAAATAGAAATAGTGTTCCAAGGGACAAACATAGGGAATGTACAGAACCATCCAATGCATCTTCATGGTTTATTGGTTTTAGGTTCTACTTGGTTGGGACTGGTTATGGCAATTTCGACAATACCACCTCCCTGGATGGTTACAATTTGAGTGATCCCCCGGAGGTTAACACCATCAGAGTTCCTAAAGATGGTTGGGCTGCCATTAGATTTGTCGCTGATAATCCCGGTACTTAAATCTCTTTCTTGATCTCTCTTTTTTAGGAATACATGCAAGCGATTATTAACCATCTAATAACCGCTAGCCGTCTAATATGTATGATGCATATTTTTTAGGGCAGGGGTGTGGTTTATACACTGTCATTTGGAAAGGCACGCTAGCTGGGGTATGGACACTGTCCTCATTGTGAGGAATGGGACAACGGCCGAAACAAGCATGTTGCCACCTCCACGTAATTTGCCTACTTGTACCTAGTTTTGGAACATGTTTGGCTTCAATAAATAAGGACTTGAATTACTAGTCCTTTCAATTGTTGAAGAAATTATGCTGTTGTCTTTTAAGATAATTTTAATAAGAAAAATATTTTTTTGTATTCTGACATCCATTTACATGGCATTTTCATCCAACATTAATTAAAAAGAAAAAGAAAAAGAAAAAATCAATGATGGATAAAATATGTCAACTCAAGAGAAGTGTATGTGAGATGAACATCAGGATACAAATAAACATTTCTTTTTAAATAATGTTGCTTGAGATCCTCTTCATTTAGAAATTTCTTTTCTTATATATTATTATAATTAAACTCTCAAGTTAATTTCAGCTTGGAAATATTAGAAAAAAATAATAATAAAGATCAAAGAATGGTTGCCACAATATTTGGTATATATTTTGAGAACTAGATACTCCACGGCGCCATAGTTGTCTTGACCATATTCTGCTATATTGCTCTCCTTTGCTAATGCAAAGCTCCACGAATGCTATTAAAAATCCATTATTCTAAAAATTTGCTAATTATTTAGGGGAAAGTCCACGTACCTGCCTCGAACAATTACTATCAAATTGATAATGTCCTCTCTAAACTTTTAATTGCGACAATATACCCCCCAAACTACCAAAATATTGTCAATATCCTCACTAATGACGAAACTACCCTTAGTAATTTTTTTTTTTAGAAAAAATACTAAACTTTCTGAAAAAACCTAAAATAAAAAAAAAAATTACTTTTTTTTTTTTTGTAAAAATTGAAAATTTTCGTTTTGTTTTCTTTTATAATTTTTAAATAAAAATTTCCGTTTAAAAAAAAAATCTTTTAAAAAAATAAAATTTTCATTTTTTCGAACATATTTTTTTTAAAAAAAAATCGTTTTTTTTTTTTCAAATAAAAATTTCCATTTAAAAAAAATTGCTTTTTTTTTAAAAAAAAATTATTATTTTTAATTATAAGAGTATTTTTGTCATATTGAAAAATATATTGGGACATTTTAATCTTTTTACTAGCTTTGAGAAGGATATTGACAATATTTTTGTAGTTTGGAGAGTACATTGTCGCAATTAAAAGTTCGCGGAGAGAAGAACATTGTCAATTAGGTGATAGTTTAAGAGGGGTATGTGAACTTTACGTACCCTTATTATATATATTTTTTTCTTTTTTATTATACTCTCCCAACTTCTCTCCCCTCTCTCAACCAACAACGACAATAGAGGTTGGAATTCCATGCACATTCCTATGCCGTCTTCCTCTCTTCGATTTCAGGCAGCCATGGGCTACCAACTTTAGTAAAAAAGTTAACACTGGTATTATTATTTGAGGGGTTTTGACAGGTCACAACGCAGGCGGATGGCGGTGCTAGGTTGGTGGTTGGCCACCGTTGTCAAAATTGAGCCATAAGGGGATAGAGGATAATAATGCCATTTAAAAAATATTGATGACATAATTGTGCATATATACTCTTAAGTTTGAGAAAAATAAAAAATAATTATAAGTTTAAAGCTACACAAAAGCTCTATGAAAATAGAAAATAGTAGAATCATGAAGTGATGCTGTCAAAAGTCCTTATGAAAATTAAACCCAAATGAAGGGAAGAAAACAAATGGAGGGGGTTGGGTGGGTTCTCCATGCAGAAATTGAACTCTGGGTTAAACTGAGAAAGCACTGGAGAAGTAAGATAGCTAGCATTGCAGATAATGTTGAGTGAAGTGGTAGAATCAGCAGAAAACCCAATGTGCACAAAACTATTGAGCTAAATCCGCAATAGTCAGGGAAAGGAAACATCATAGAATAATAATATGGGGTGGTGAGCAAATCAAAAATAGAAACAAACAAACAAACAAAAAGAAAAAAAGGAAAAAAAGAAAAAGAAATACATTTCTTGGAACCAACAAGCTGCTAATATCAGCGACTTGAAGTCCAGAGCCAACCGAGCATTGGCCTAGTATTCCAAATGTCTAGTAACCTTCATTGTGGATACTAAGAAAAAACATCTCAATTTAAATTAGTGCTGCATGTACTCCTATATATAACGTAAAACAGGGGCATGATAAACAGAGTTGCACATGACAGTGCAAAGGAATTATCACATGCAAAATGCAGTAACACAGAATTTCTAGGACTACTGATGGTAGGAAACTGGACATTTAGAAGAAAAGCAACCAAGAAGATATGGGGTGGTTGATCTAGCATACCAAAACGCTCAATCTTCTCAATATACAGAACACACATTCGCATTTAATATGTACAGCCGCCTACCATACATGATGTTTAACCAAATTCACCATCCCATTCTCGCACTTTACCACGGACCACTGTGTGTTTTTCTCAAGCATTGTTTCTTAACTTCCCGGTGTAGATTCATGATCTCCATGACCTGTGACATCACAAAATCCCAAAAACTTATTACATAACTCCATTTTCCTTTTGAAGTCAATAATAGAGGCCATGTCACAGTATATAGGAAGGAGAGAGAGAGAGTGAGAGAGAGAGAGAGAGAGAGATTCTGTGTCTATGTATCTTGAAAGTACGTTTTATAGTGTATTCTGGTAGCTCCCTATATATCCCAATCATGCCGTTAATAATCTTCCAAACCCCAGAAGACACAACAAAATGACAACTGAAAAAATTCGAGGAAAGAAAAGTTTAAAATTTGTGCTGATGTACTACTGTTAATGACGATTCTCTTAATATAGACTACTGCAGAGGAGGAAATATTCTAAGGAGCATATGAAATACTAGTATGCTTTTCCGAGTTGGAAAGGGATTGGCACATTCCAGATGCAGCAGTTTCAAAACAATTCTCTGATCAATCAGTAGGGACCGTACCGTGAGGAGTGAAAAGCTATGAGAACCCAAAATTCATATAGGATTGATGCCAATGACTCCAAGTAAACGAAAAAGGGATAACAAGTGTTTGTTGTGGAAATTTGAGTAATAAGGTCAATCAAAGCCAACAAAATCCAAGAGGTATCTACAATTCACCTTCTCATGTTTCTCTTTCTTTATCATTTTTGTCTGCAAACGAATGTTTTCAGAACCAAGCAGTATTCCTAATAACCACGGTTTCAAATAACAAAGTTTTTCAATTGCCAACTTACAGCTTTTTTATTTTATTTTAAAAAAAATTTGTTGGTTTCACCATAGAAAGGCTCAAGTTCACATGTAACCAGATTATATAGGAGATATATAAGGCTAATCAGTGACCCCATTGTGAGATAAATTTAGTCTACAATCTATATTTCCTTAATGTATATAGTATTTTACTTTTAAAATCCTAGTATTCTAATCATAGTTTCCGATTATTTATACATGTGCGCCCAACCAGTTAGTCTAATTTATCAAGAGATTGCATTTATGATACTGAAAAATCCACCAGCTTATGCAAAACACAGATTTCTCAGCATAGCATCCAAAAGAATCACACAAATTGATATGATATACAAACAGGAACATGCATGGGCAGATCAATCTACACACAACTAACAAAGATTTGCCATCAATAGTGCTATTAATTAAGCTTCAGCAAGAAAGAGAGCAAAAAACAGAATAGCATGATTTTTTTTTCATTGATTAGTCATGGGACATTTGTCATGACCCTAGCAAGATTCTGTCTTTATCCCATTTTCCAGTATAGATTCATATCTCATCAATCATGGTAGGGGCAAGAACAGTAAATAAAATCAAAAGTACCTGATTCGTTTGCATTTGGATAATTTCTTCCTGTAGTAATCAAAGGATAATCGATGAGTATTTACAACAAGAATGTTAGTTGAGTACGGCTAATAGACTTGTGTGTTAATCTTCACCCAACTGTGTCTTCAACAAGTGAAAATACCTGCTTTTTCCGCAATTCTTCGTTATCCTCCTTTAACTTTGCAACTTCAGCTTCCAGTTCCATGGTATAAGCCTAAAAGAAGCCCCACAGACAATATAAGAGAGAAAAACAAGAACTTACGAGATAGAATACTACAATACTATAGTTGTTGTTTCCCATTTTGTAAGTTATGTTTCTAACAGCATTGAGAACACAGCTATTAATTTTTTTTTTTTAATACTTTTACTGTTTTGAGAAGATATAACTCAACTTTATGTCATGTTTCTTGAATCAAATATCCATTTACCTTGTAATAAACTTGATCCTTTTAACTGCTCATGACCGTTACTTATCAAAACCTTTGATCTCTGGTAATGTCAGATCGCTATCACATTACCATTCTGCTGCATAATCTTTCATGAAGTTTTTGGATACAGAGCGTCAATAGATGATGAAAGCAGAAGGTTAATGGCTAGAAAAATTCATAAAGCGACAAGAAGATCATAGTCGACATTATATTCTTTTAATTAAGGATGCCATTTTATATGTTTTCTGATATTCTTCAGAATAACTGACATATAACAGTGTTCTATATAGGAGTACAGAAAAAGTACTCAATTACTAGAAATTTTTTATATTTATACCGTAAGTGCATCTATAAGCAGGCAATGATCTCAACAGCAACCAAGAATATGATCACACAGTAGTCAAATATAACTCCACTGAGCTAAATTGGCCTTAATTCATTTTACTTAAAACTCAACCCATATACATAGGAAAGCAGCAGACAAAGAACATATCAAACAAACAATCACCTGCTTTCGAGCTCGCGACCTCGCAGCTGACTCCCTATTCTTAATCATCCTCCTCTGCCTCCTCTCAACGACCTTCTCCACAGGCCCACCTGACCTCCTCCCCCTCAAACCACCATTAAACGCATAAGGAACTGGTGACACTGACGACATATCACCATTGCTCTTCCCAATCCCATCCGACGACAGCTGGTTCACTGGCGATCCCGTCGCAACGCTAACACCTCCAGCTCCAGCTCCTAACCCCACCATTCCCATTCCTCCACCCTGCAGTGCCGCACTCGGAACCAACCCGCTAGTCAAACCCTGATCTCCTATCCCCACAATCCCACCCCTCATCCCTGGACTACCCAGCTGAGGCATCTGATGTGTGCCATAAGCCACCGTAATCGGCTTAGGAAAAATCTGCGGCTGCTGAGGCCGTGACAACTGTGTCTGATCCGATCTGACCCCATTCACATTCAGTGGCAAATTCGAAGACTGAATCGAAAACTGATTATTACTCTCTGGAATCCGATTCCCCATCAACCCGGTACCCCCACCAGTCTGCTGAAATCCAATTCCCAAACCAGTATTTCCTAAGAACCCTCCGGTACTAGCAGTACCACCAACAGGCTTGGCATCCAATTGGGCGTCCTCTCTCACAACTCCAGCTCTGAACAAGAACTCCTCCAAAGTCATCTCCCCTAAGGTATGCTGCCTCTGCGGCAAGCTTGAGCTTCCATTTCCAGTCGCATCCTGGGATATATTTTTCCAGACCTCGTCCACGGTCTTCTGGCTCAGCGTCCTCGGCAGAGTCAGCGAGCCCTGCCTCTGTAGATAACCACCAGGTGGGCCAGCCCCTTCTGGTCCGGCAGTCCAGGACGGCTTGGCCATAATGCTCTGGGCATCCTCGGCGCTCCAAATGTTCTTGAGTAGCTCGTCCATGTTCATGGACCCGAAGTCCTTGCCTAGGCTCCCACCCATCGTGTTCTGCAACTCATCGAAGGTCAAGGCGTAGATCGACGATTGCCGCGCCAACGGAAAGTTCCCCGGCGCCCTTCCGTTGCCATCGCCCGGTGTGTCCGACCCGAAATTCTTCATGTTCAAATTGGTCCCCATGTTTTTTTCTGAATGAAACAGAATGAGACTAAGCTAACAAGACAATCCGAGAGAGACACTCACTGGGAAACAAATTTGGATCAGAAAGAGAAACAGTAAAACAGTAAAGTCAAACTTTATTCAGACGAAAGAGGCAAATCCCAAATTGACTTTGTGTTTACGAAATTCAACATTGTAGTTATCAACATAATCATATTGCGCTTTTACAGCCACAAAGCTCAGAACACATCTACCACGCAAGATTTCACCCACCAACCAAACACCCAGCCAATACACACTTGGCTCAATTCAATAACAAGTTTCACACCACTGACAGTCAAAACCCAGTTCCAAAAACAACTCCAAAACCCCCCAAAACCATTTCAAACATATGAACTCATAAACACTCCCAGAAGACCAAAGAAAATAATCAGACAACAAAACGGTTGGCTGGCAGCGAAGAACAGTAAAAGATCAGCCACGTTTGCAACAGTAGTAGTAGAAGTTAATTTCCAAGCATTGAAGATTTTACAAAATCCAAATAAATTTCCAAAAACAAAAACGGTAAAGAAAGTTGGAGGGAGAATAATATTAAATAATCTTTTTGTACCTTTTTTCCTTCTCTCTTCTGCGAGACTTTAAAAAATCTCTTCTCTTTTCTTTCTTCTTTTTTTTTTTTTTTTTTTTTTTGCTGTTTCTGGTGGCTTCTTCTTTGGCTGCAATGCTTTGTCTGTTCCTCGTTCTTCGCTTATTAGGGCTCCGTGGACACGCCAAGTGTCTCCATGTCCCTCGTTGCTTTTAAGACATGGGGAGGAGGTTTGGTTTTAAAAAACAATTTATTTATTTAAACAAATGTGGGCGAGCTGGCCTTTAATACGTGGACTAATTACTCGATTACGATAGGGTAGGAGGCGCTGATGTGACCGCCCAGCCAATCAGATTAGGCGAGGTGGGGGAATCCTGGCCGCCCACGTTTCTTCCAACGAAGGGGCTGGATCGTGTGGGCTTGGAGTGGGGGAATACTGGCGTTGGATGCCGGTGAGGGTGTTTTCGTCTAAACATAAATATGGTACTGTTGTTCGGGGCACATGAAAACAATGAGCCGGAACGGACAAAGGTAAGAGTGGACAAAATTGCCCCTAAGGTCGTTTTTACATTTTAGTCGAAAGGATAAGGTTATGCTCGGAAGAAAAAGAAAGGATAATTATGAACTGTTTGGTAGGAATAAAGAATAAAGTTTTCCGGTAAATTAGGCAGTGTAGTTGGACGATTATTATTATTTTTAATTCAGTTTATTAAATTAATACGTATTTAAAATATATTTAAAAAATACATATAATTCAAGTGGGTGTATGCAAACTCATGCATACGTGATCATAATATACAAACAAAATCTCAACACACAATCTCACGGCAATAAGAGAACAAGTCAACAGCAAACTTAAAACTTTTATATTTATCATTTTTATGTACTACAAAGGTGGTCGGAAATTCAAATACATTGATTTTATAGAGAAAAAAAGAAATAGGTAAAGTCCACTTAATCCTCTTAAATTACTATCCCAACGACAATTTACCTCCAAAATTAATAATTACGACAATTTATCCCATAAACTACCAAAACAATGACAATGTACCCCCAATGCTAGTAAAATGATGAAATTATCCTTATAAAATTTTCAATAATACAAAAATACCCTTAAATTTTTGAATAAAAATTTAAATTTAGTATTTTTATTTTTATTTTAGTAAGGGTAATTTTATCATTTTTCTTTAAATTGGGGGTATATTGTCATTGCTTTGATAGTTTGGGGGGGTAAATTGTCGCAATTGATAGTTTAGGGGGTAGATTATTATTGGGGTGGTAGTTTGAGGGGATTAAATGGACTTTACCAAAAAAAAAAAAAATGTTCAAATTCACGATTCCACAAACTTCTACCTTAGGTTTGAGGAGATTTTAAACTATGATTGTAATTAGATTTTATCATTCTAATTACATATTATTTTCTACCTTTTAGGTAAATCATTTTGAATTCACTTTATTACCACAATTTCTATATAAATAGAGAGCATTTGTATTGTAAATTATTGAAGCATAAGAGCATAATGTAACATTTTTGGACTCTTTCTTAATGGTGGACGTAAGTGTCTAACGCACGGAGTCACCTCAAAATGTTTTTGTCTCTATTTTCTTTTACTCTTATGGTATTTTTATTTTTCCATTTCATTGTGAGTTTCTTCCGTATGTATCAAGAAAGTCAATGTAAAGAATATGGAAACAAGTTTGCCATGGCATCGTAATTAGTAAGAACAACAGGAGTCTTGTTATAAGATTTGCAGGTTGATGCTTTCTATAAAAATTGTTTTCAACTAAGGTCTAATCAATGCCAAAGGCAGGACAATTATTAAGATTGATACGCAAGTTTTTAACATAAATTTAACACTTTTCTTCAATTATCACTTTTTATTTCTTACCTTGGTTCTGTTGTTCTTACTAATTACATGCCATGACAAAATTACTCGACGAACTTATAAGAAAAATGCTTTATTTTTTCTTTGGATCTTTCTTTCATCTTTTCACTTTTTTAAATTATAATTGAATTTGTATATGAAGAAATTCGTGGATCTAACTCATCTTATAAAATCGGTTCAATAAGAGAGGGTTGTCTATTCTTTATAAATATGCCAAAGGTCTTGTCCGCAGGCAATGTTAGATTATTTATCAACACCCTCCCTCACGTGCAGGCAGGTATTTTTCCTGGTTCTTGTCACGGAGTAAGTAGTGTGGACCTCATTCGTCCTGTGATAGGCCCTGATACCATGAAGAAATTCATGAGCCAAACTCATCTTATAAACCGGTTCTATGAGGTGAGTTAGGCCTACGAATTTTTTCATGGTATTAAAGCCAAAGGTCATGAGATTGAACATTGACTCCGTCAATTCACTACTATTTAAATTAAATATTTCACGTGTTGGGTCTCACCTATTAAAATGGAGTTTAAGCCTACACGTGAAGGGAGTGTTAAAGTATTAATTAAGTAATTAAATTTACCTCTTCTGTTGAGATAACTGGTAATTTAACAATAGATTATATAAGTTTTATAGTTGAGATTTACTAATAATTTTGAAAAATTGGAGGATGAGGACAAAATGTGTAACACTTTTCAACTCAAAAAAAAAGAAAAAAGAAAAAAGAAACCTTTAAAGTTTCTTTTCATTTTCTGCTTCATAGTAAGATTCTTCATATATATTAATGTAAGTAAGATCAATCACACTCTTGGCAGCAAGCATCGAGGAAATATAAGGATCCCTTCAACAATAATTAAATCCAGATTATATATATGTTCTTAGGCTAGCTCCTAGCTAGCACGTAGCAAGAAGCATCTATCAAATCCAATGAATAGTCTAATTTTGGAGCTACTCATTTTCATCACCCAAGAACAAAAAAAAAAAAGTATAGGAAGAAGGAGAAAAGTTTGCAGATCTTTTATCTTCTATAGTGGATTAATTATTCAAGTGAAAGATGAGGATGAGGATAAGGAAGAGGGTCCTTACGTGGGGTTTTGCTTGTGGGATAACTGGATAAGCCCACCTTTCACCTTTCACCTTTCACCTTTGTATATATACATATAGTAGACAAACACATCACTTTCCTCCCATGAGGGAAGCACTAAAATTGTTTTGGGCAAGTGAGACTAGAAATGCCCTTAATTGAGGGGCATAGAGTGAATGAATTTCCAAACTAGGCATCCATCTCTTGGCTTAAGAGCAAAGTTGTGCAACATGTACACTTCTTTTGCATGTGTCATGATATGGTAGACCATATATGTAACATGTGGGAAACATTTCTTTTTTGGATGGTGCATGTGGAAAAGCATATGGGTAATTTCATTTTAAACCCCTGAATTACCATCCGATTTGAGAAATCCCCAAACTTTAAAATCTCTCAATTTGAACTTTTAAACTTTCAATTGTAATTAATTTGAACCTCTCTGTTAGATTTTAAACGTTTAAAGTGAGACAATGATATTTATATCCTAACTTTTTTTTATAAAATTCCAAAATTACCCTTAAGTTCAATTTTATATATATATATATATATATATATATATATATAAAATACAATGTTAAGGGTAATTTTTCTTTTTCATTTTTTTTCAATTTTTTCTTTTTTAATAAAAAGAAAATTGAAGGGAAAATTGAAGGGTAATTTTCAATTGCAGTCAATTTGAACCCCTGCGTCAGATTTTAAACATTAAAAGTGAGACAATGACGTTTATGCCCTGACTTTTTTGTAAAATTCAAAATTTACCCTTAATTTCAAATTAATTTTTTTTTATAAAAAAAACATATTATAAAAAAAGGAAGAAAAAAAAAAAAAAAACCACAAGGTGACCCACGGTTGGGCCACCTTGTGACTTTTTTTTTTTTTTTTTTTTTTTTCAATTTTTCTTTTTCATTTTTAATAAAAATAAAATTGAAAGGTAATTTTGTCTGGCAAAAATTGAAGGAGGAGTTCAAATTGATTATAATTGAAAGTTCAGTAGTCCAAATTGAAAAGTTTTAAAGTTTGATAGGATTTTTCAAATTAGATAATAATTCATGGGTTTAAAATGAAGTTACGTACTCCAAAAACATATATATAAAAGCCTTTGTATTGTGGAAGCTCCATTGCTACTTGTACAAAAGAAAAGGAAGCTTCAATATTGGTGCTTATCCTAAGAAGCGACCATAGAAGAAATTATGGGGGGTGGGGGGCCCTAGCACTTAGAACATTAAGATTATTAGTTTTATAGTACTGCAAGAAAGCTAGATTTTTTTTGTTCAATTCTCTCATTGAAAATTTAAAATCACTCAATGGATCAGACTCATTTTGTCTCTTTGAGATCAAAATTGGCTTATTGAAAAAAAGACAAAAAGAAAAAAATCACTTTATTGTTGCAGTAGTGCGTGACTAATTCATGTCAGAAACAGGCCAAAGAGATCATCACACCAAGAATTAATTGAAGAAGCCTCTCAACCAATTATTTTCCACACGTTTCAATTAGTCCGCTCACGTGGTAATTACGACCTTTTATTTTAAAAAATAAAAAATAAAAGAGAAGGGTGTAATGCGAATTGCTAGTTTTGGAGTTTGGATTAAAAAAAAAAAAAAAACAAACATATTGATGCCGTGCTAGAACGAACACACGTGTCAGTGTCACAGTCCACCGACAACCAAAAGAGGTATTAATTTAAATTATCAATTATCAAATCAAGAAAGAGTCCAACCCAATTATTTTCCAACACCTTTCAATTACTCCACACGCGTGCTGAAGATTCCTACCAACTTCTAGTTGTGAACATGTTCATCAAACACGGGGCTCCTTTTTTATTCTCTTTTTTCTTTATAGAAATGTTTTTGGGCCATTTTAATTTACTCTATATATAATATAGGTTCTCTTCTCATGATGGACAAATCTTATCGTGATTTGAAAGCATCCCACCATAATGGGTAAATAGATATATACATCTTTCACTCATTCCGTCCCACACTATATTGGGGTAACTCTTGGTTGGGGTAACCGCATGAGCCATATCCTCCACCAACCCAAGTTGAAAGTGGCTAAGTGAGCCATAAACTTTGTACGAGGTGATTGTGCAAGCTATCCCTATTGCTTTGGGAGCACTCGGGACTCTTAAATGCATGTGCTCCAGAAGTTCGAAGATGGTTGAGGTCACATTCACCCTCTACTCCGTTCTCGTCAAGCCGGTCTACACCTTTGATGTACTCAAAGCCGCAAAGGCGTGAACGCTGTTTTCTCTAAAAACGATGCCAATCAGAATACGCTTGTGTTTTCCCAAACTGTTTCAGCGGCGAGCTTACGATCTCAATTGAAGTGTGAGGTCTACGATGTACAATCTCGATGGATTAATTATTCTAAGAAAAATGTGGTATTTTTCTTAGAAGCCGTGCAAACAAGACCATAACATGAAATCTAATGGAGAAAAAACAAAATCCAAGAATAAATTTACGGCAGTGGCGTGCTCGGTTCTCTCTTTAAAGGATGGACTCCATGTTTGCATGACTACAAGCTTCTCATACAAATAGCATGAAGCAATCCAATATAATTGAAACAATTTGCGAGAGAGAGTCATTATCTATAGACACCAAGAAATCTATGGCCAACCTAAAAACACTGAAAAAAGCTTTACCCTCATTCCTTTTGAATCCAGGAAAGGTCCTCTGCCAAATACAGGATCATTTGGATTTTGATAATACATACAATATTTGACAAATGTAACTTACAGGTGTGGATAGTTGTACAACAATCCAAGATTTCGTCCCTGTGGACCGAGAAGAAAGGAGGCTCGGTGGGAAGATGATTGTAATAGAAGAAACGCATGGAGGTCAACCTCTTTCAACTGGAATTCCTCCTTTTTCCGATCGAGTTCGGTCAAATCGTCCCACAGCTTTCAATCCACCTTTTCCATTAACCTCCCTCACCTTCAAGAAGTCAAGAATATTAAATATCTCCTAAGTTCTAACATGTTACTTCAGCACATAAACACAACATATTATAATCAATAAGGAAATAATAAAAAATGAAATTTTTTTGCAATACAATGATACTACTGGCAGACAATTGAGAATGCTACCTCATACACTACGCCTATGCCGTCGGAAATGTCTGAGAATGAAACTGTCAGCATATAAAGGATAGTTCTTCTTGATCAGGCCCTTTATGCATTTCCAGTAAGAAAAGTCAACCAACTCTCCATCCTTTCGAACTATGAACAAACAGCGTGACCTTTCGAATTCAGGATGATACCCAATCTGTCAATCCAAAAAGAGAAATATGCATCATTTCCATTTCAACTCCAAGAGCTACTATCATCATCCAAGAAACCTGAATTTCTTATATTTGAAAAGATATCTAATTCAGAAGATTATTTCACTTCAAGGTTTTGAATAAAAACATGACAGTTGAATAAGCGCGAGACTGCCCATGGGATCTAGCTCCACACCTCAAAAGAAAGAAAGGATACTGCCCTTGGTACCGGCTGACCCAGTTATTAGCACCTGAAGTCAGGTGCCATCATCTAGGCAGTAAGCTCTGGGGTCATGTGTGGCTTTGCCTTGCTCAAGAAGAGAAATCGCCAAGGGTTTTAAAGAAAGAAAAAAAAAACAAATTATTTGTGATTTTTAAGGACTTTGAAAATAAACTAAATCATGTTCTGGGCCAATTAAATTCTATTTTGCATGAGTAAACACCTGAAAGTAACGAATAAGCTATAGCCTCACATAAAAGTGACAGCTGCGCATGAAGTCAAATACTAATACGGGTATTGGATAGCTAATTCACATAGCACTGAACATGGAATTAGAAGATTGCATGCCTATCCAACATACAATCCAGGATCCTGTATGCGATCATAATAAGTAAACAAACAAGAAGTCAAAAGGCAAGTAGAAGTACAGACATCAATTAACCTGATGATACTCATGGGTCATTACACGTGACTCCAGATTGTGTACACTTTGGAACATAGAATTCCATTATAGCTACATGTGAGTTTGCATATAGATTGGTATTTAGTAAGCCAGGGCTCGATAAAAAATCATATCCATATGTTTGTAAATCTTATAGCATTTAGTAAAGCTAAGGAAGATCATGCATAAAGCAACAAACTGCATGTATAAAGCTGTTAATGTGAAAAGTTCTAATCAGAAAGTCAAAAAGCATCATTTAGGTATGTAAAGTTTATTACTGAGAGGTGACCCTTTTCAATTAAACCAAGCTTTTTGGCTAGGAACCAATAGAGAAAGAGAAAGAGGGAGAGAGATACTGTGATATAGTCAATTCCGCATCCAATCTTCTTTTCAGCTTCAGGATGGAATGGAAGCAGCCTGTCAAGAATGGTTTTCTCATGCTCTGCACTTAATCTATCTCCACTTTGATATCTGCATCAAGAATTCCCGTTTGCACATAATGAAAATTAGCAACATGAATGAGAACTAACACAAATATACTCATAAATCATAACTCAGATACATTAGTGTTCACTTAGTAAGGAGTTTGAATACTGATAGCATTACTTCAACTATTATTCGACTATTTATTCTTCACTGGGACCACGGAGAAGCAAATTATGTTGCCATGGGAACAGGAGAATGACATCAAAATTAAAACATTATATGAAATGTGAACCACAAAAAGAGGGACGACATGCAGCCATCCAGTATCTAGCACTTCCATGTTTAGAATAACCAGCTAACAAAGTAAATACTGAGTTTACAGATATGCACTAAAGAAGGGCTTCAACAGAACCAAGACTATCTGCTAATAAACTGTATCCAACTTTTCCGGTTTGAGGTACCACTAATAGCTCTTTAGATTCTCTCTTTACCAAGCATCGCCATAATATGAACTGAAACTAGTTTCTCTATTTTGTTCACCTTTTCCATTTCCAAGGAAGAACAAACTTTTATAGTAAGATCCAATGGAGTCCATGTAAAAGGATATACAAGGAATTAAACGCGAAGTTCGAAAATCCTCTCAAGCAAAAATACCATAAGGAAAATGACGACAAAAATTTATGAAATATCTAGAATGCAATTGTCCTCTTAACTATGTAATAGTTTATAAGGTTCTCTACAAAACCTTAATCTGCAAAAGTGCCACAATCTTGCTAAAAATAGTACACCAAGCTCATTATTTAGGCAGTCTCGTACACTGTATAATTAACTCTTTACAATTTCAACCATTCAATTACTACTCTGGCTAAAAGACAACTAAATCAACTAAAGAGATGCTTCCCAAATGATGTGGCAAGCACTATTTTTCCTTAAAATATTTTCAAAGGAGAGAGAATGAAATTTTTTAAGGAAAAAAATGCTTGCCACATCATTTGGGAAGCATTTTGGGAAGAATCCCTTGGGATGTCTAGCATTATCCTCAACTAAAACTCTGAGTTTCTTCCAAATCCTTGTAATGTCACAATTTACAAACTTGCACGCACAACTCACCTAGACTTCCCTAAAATCATAGTAAGCTATTGGATACTCCCCAAACTAAGAGACCTCTAACCTAAATTTAGTCCATTGTGTAAACAACATTGAATTGGGTTCATTGCAATGATCTTATAATGGCAATTTTTGTTTTAAGATATAATCAAATGAAATAATTGCAGAACCCACATTAGATTATAAAAAGTAGTCCCCTTGTACCCCTCATAAAATGCAAAACAAAATGAAATCTTTCGATTTTTCAGCTCAAAAATCGGGTTGCAAGAATTGAAAAGAGAAAAGACAGTAGAAAAAGGCCTTAGCTTTTGCTTACTTTCCAGAATGAAGGATCATCCTAACAAAGCCGACCAGAGGAACCGTGTCCTCCAAAATCCGGTCCTCCCAGTCCACCCATTTCTCTTCGTCCCCGTCCTCGTACTCCCTCTTCCCCTGGCTCTCCTCGTCTTCCTCCGAAATCCCGCCCACGTCCTTGTCCTGCGAAATAATAGGCTTCCTTAGCAAGTCCGAGCCGAAACCGTCCGGTCCGGTTTTAATGGCTCGGAGATGTCGGGGAAACGACGCCGCTGGGAAGGAAGGGAACGATAGGATTACAGCTGAGAAGCGGAGAGGGATAGGGTTCGAGGGGAGGTGGACACGTGGCAGTGGCTTAGATATGGAAGCCATGGCTGTGCCCATGCTCTGCTTGCTATTTTGCTGCAGCTTTGAACTTTCAGTTTTTGCACATGTTAATTTTGTCCAACTAGAAGAAGGGTTTCGGCTGTGGATCTCGTTGGAACAGGTTAAAAGAGTCACATATTAATATTATCATCACTTTTTCCCTGCCATAACTCACATGCACTAGATATTCTATTATGAACTCTTTAATTTTTTTTTAAAAAAGTAATTAATATAAAAATTCATTTAAAATATGAGTGTAACGAAAAATATTACTCTTTTATTATTTTCCCACTCTTTAATTTGGATCGGGTCGAACAATACCGGCTCAAAGGACTAACGAGACATAAAATGGTACCTCATAGATTTTCTTGCATCCATTCTCGTTGAAAAATTAGTATGTCAAAAAAATTGTATGTTTATCTTATAAATGTCACACAATGTTGATGTGGTAACCTCAACCAATTTTTGAATTAATTTTTACTAAAAAAAAAAACTCACTAGTTGATTAAAATTGTTACATTAACATTATGAAATATATTTAGAATAAAAATATGATTTTTAACATTATTTTTTTGTCACATATAGTAAACAAGAGCTCGTTGTTTCCTACATAGCATTTTTAAGGAATTTTAACAAGCTATCTTGCATAATTACCGTAAGATTCATTTTAGTTGTAACATATTCCAAAATAACAACCTTATATGGACATGCATATAATGTCACATCATCCTAGTTTGTTGAGAAGTTCAAGAGAATTCTTTCAAGATCAAATGAAGAGGAGGCTAAACATCATACGCCTAGAATTAAGATTCTCTCAATTTCATGTGAACTGGATAATATCTAGTTAGTAATAATAGAGGAGTATTTTTATTCTCTCAAATAGTGAAAAGATAAAAATATCCTTCCATATAGCAGGTAGTTGAAGATTCAATGATAATATTGAATAATCAAATAGGGTGGACGAACCATGTCAAGAGAGAAGCTACAGCGCACAAATTAGCTAAGAAAATGGTGTACCAACAGGAAGAACATATTTAGATGGAGGAGATTCCTCCTTATATTCGAGATGATGTATTTATCGAAATGGTTGTAATGTTTTAAATTCCATAAATGAAATTCATCTTCTATTCAAAATAATAATAATAATAACACTTGTGCAGAAAGAGGTAACAAAAAATAGGGTTAATTACATCACTAAGTATCACTCATTTACATATTTCCCTTACGAATTACAACTCGCGACACATGACTCCCCTTCAACTGGCAAGAAAACACTTTTTGTTAGTGAAGCGCATTATGCCCGTTTGGGAGTGCGATTTTAATAAGTGCGATTTTAAAAATTGCGTTTTTAAAATCGCTACTTTTTAAAATCGCACAGGCGTTTGGTAAAACATACTAAAAAGTACTTTTTTATCAATTGAGTGTTTGGATAACATTAGCATATAATTGCGGTTTCATGACCAAATTACCAATAAGGATGAACAAGACAGAGAGGATGAAGAAAAAAAAAAAGTTTTAATATATTTTAGGTGGGTATTCTTAGTATTTTTTTCATTCCCGTTTTAAAAAAGGTAACTATTGCGCCAAATATCTTTTTAATAGAAATCGTGATTTTGTTTTAAATTCGCACTTTTTCCAATAAGCACCCTCTAATCAGCTTATGAAAATTGCAGATTTTTTTGCGATTTTAAAATTTGCGTTTTTAAAATCGCAATCCCAAACACCCTAAAATTGCGATTTGGTTTAAAATCGCAGATTATTTTTTAAAAAACGCACTCCCAAAGTCAATGTAAAAACAAACATGTAACACGCAAATTTCAATTTTTAACGTGTGAGATAACGAAAGTAAACTGAGTTTAGAAAAAAATTACTTAAAACGCCCTCAAATTTTTCAAAAACAAATCAAAAAAAGTAATAAAATAGAAGGGAAAATTTTTTTTTTTAAAAAAAAACCCTCAGAGTTTAAAAAATTTAGTTAAAAAGAAACTAAACTAAAATAAAATAAAATAAAATAAAGGTGGTTAGTCACCCAATACTTGAGGGTGGTGGTTGGACAGCCCTCAAGTGATTTGGGGTGACCGAGTCATCCCTAGGGATTGGTCGAACCACCCCTAACTGTGTTTTAGGGGTGATTCGACCACTCCCATGTGATTTGAGGGGTGGGCTAATCCATCAATATGGAGTGGTCGAGTCATCCCCAATTACCGAGCGCGGTAGTGGGGTGATTCGACCACCCATCTTTAATTTCGTTTTGTTTCTTTTTGTTGTTATTTTTTTTCTTGTGTTCTTTTAAGTTTTTTAAGATTTTTTTGTTTTTTTTGTTTTTTAATTGAATAAGGAAGAAAGGACTACAAGGGAGGATCTTTCCTATTCCCGATCTGAATGGAAGAGAGAATAGGAGATCCCATAGGAATGCTTCAAAAAACAAGATTGGAAGCGGCTCATTTAGCTAGAGCATGCGCACAAAAGTTGACACATCGAGAAACTTTCAAAGCATTCCAGCTTTGAAAAGAAGAAAGAACTAAACTAATGTTAGAAATACAATTAGCAAAATTCCAAGAAGAGAATAAAGACGGGTTGTTTATAGCCAAAACAACCAGAAGGGCATCACCTTCTAACATAAGCTTATCACAACCGAAGGAGACTGCTAAACGAGCAGCCAACAAAGCTGTAGAAGCTTCCCCTTGCAGAACATTAAAGGAATTAAGCTTTTGAGTGGCAGCACCTATAATGTTACCCATATCATTACTAATCACTGCCGCCGCAACCGCAAAAGACCCCTTCACTGCAACATCAAAATTTCCTTTTGACAAAACCTACAACCGGAGGCATCCATAGAGTGGGAAGATCAAGCTCACGCCAAGCAGTAATACGGTGATTAAGACTGCTAGAAACCTGGACAATAGCTTGACTAGAAGAAGGTTGAAGACCATCATGTATAAGCAAGTTCCTAGCCCTCCAAATAAAATCCATAACAAGAGTAGCAAAGAGCTGGAACTTTCTCACCTTAGGTTTGGGAATACCAAAAGACGCCATGGGAGAGAGGATTGCAGAAATCCAAACAGAGATGGGACGAATTGCAAACCTGGAGGTAGAAATCTGCCAAGGAGAAGAGCTCCATAAAGCAATGGGCAGGTTGGACTCCAAGAATAAATGAGATAATGTTTCCAAAGGTCCCTTACAGAAGGGACACACCCAAGCAGCAGGGTCATCAGAGACCACAAAGCGACTAATCTTGGCTCTTGATGGCAAAATATCCCAAGCAACCTTCCATAAAAGGTGCTTCAACCTTGCTTGTAATTTAAGCCCCCAAAGGAGCAACCATGCTTCAGAATGAAGAGGAGAAGGCCTTCCCTTTCCATAGAAAGAGAGAGATCATGTGTTGACTTCACTGAAAAAAGGCCTGAAGAAGAGGGAATCCAAGACCAGTTGTCAAAAGAAGGCCTATAAAGGAGATGTATGCTGAGGATATGTTGAACTGAAGCAGGATCAAAAAGGTCTTGCAATATGAGAGAATTCCAAACTTGCTCCCCTGGAATAATAAGATCAGCCACAGTAAGAGAGGGACAAACATCCAAATTAGCATTAGGAATAGGCCTAAAATTAGGCATCAAAGGAATCCAAGGAGAAGACCAAATATCCACATTCAAACCACTAGAGATGGAAATACAAGCTCCCTTCTCAACAACCTTCCTATTTTTCAGCAAGCCCTTCCAAAGCCAAGAAGAGCTAGGATTGGTAGGAGCATTTAGGAAAGAAATACCATTCTTGAGATACTTACTCCTAAGAGAATCAACCCAAAGAAGGGATTGATTTGAAGTCATCTTCCAGCCAAGTCTTACAAGTAAGGAGTTATTAAGAGATTCCATAGTCCTAATACCTAAACCACCCAAGGATTTCGGCTTGCAAATGCTTTCCCAAGAGAGAAGGGAGAGATTGTGCTTCAATTCTTTTCTTGTGGATAGCCCCACCAAAACTTCCTAAGGCCAGAATTGATAGCCGAACACCAAGCCTTCGGAAGGAGGAATAAAGACATAAGATAAGTTGGAATAGCATTAGCCACTAACTTAATCAAAGTGGTTCTGGCTGCTTGAGATAAAAGTCTAGCTCTCCAACCTGAGATTTTAGCAAAAATCCTGTCCTTGAGCTCAACAAAAGAATCCTGCTTATTTCTATGCATGAAGAGAGGGATACCAAGGTACTTAGCACGGGCTGGAATTCGTGCCAAGTTGAGGATCTCATTGATAGAAGCTTTGGAGCTGACATGGCAATTTTTGCTGAAAAGAACTGCAGATTTAGCCATATTGATATGCTGCCCAGACTAAGCAGAGTAAGTGTTGAGACAATTGAGAATCACCCTAGCTTCAGAAACATTAGCCCTAGAGAAGATAATAACATCATCTGCAAACAAAAGATGTGAAATAGGAGGGCACATTCTAGCCATTTTAATACCATGAAGAAGACTCAAATTTTCCTCACAAAAAATTAATCTGGAAAGAATCTCAGACCCCAATATAAAGAGGAATGGAGAGAGAGAATCTCTTTGGCGTAGACCACGGGTCGGATAAAACTTACCAAAAGGAGCACCATTAAGGAGAATAGAGAAAAAGGAGGTAGTGATGCATTGACTGATCCACTAAACCATAGTAGGATGAAAACCCAATAGGTTTAAAATTTTTATCAGAAACACCCACTCCATGGAGTCAAAAGCTTTAGCCATATCAAGCTTCAAGGCCATTAAGCCACCATTACCTTTCTTTTGTTTCATAGTATGGATTAGCTCATGAGCAAGACTGGTATTGTCGTGATTGGATCTTCCTTTTAGAAAAGCCGACTGAGTAGGAGAAATTATCTTGTTCAAAATAGGCTTGAGTCTAGAGGGTAAGATTTTTGAAATAATCTTACAGTTGAAATTTGTAAGACTAATAGGTCTAAATTGATGCAACAAGTGAGGGTTGTCTACCTTAGGGATAAGAGCAATGTTGGTGTGATTGAATTCTTTGAGAAGAAAACCACCACGAAAGAAAGATTGAACTGAGGAAACCACAATCTTTAACAATTGGCCAGTAGGATTTATAGAATAAACCAGTCATGCCATCAGGACCCGGAGCCTTATTAAGGCCAAGATTAGAAATTGCTGAGAAAATCTCATACTCATCAAGAATTACACAAAGACTTACATTCTCCTCATCTGTGACCACCTTATCAACCAAGTCAGAGAGACTACTATCTAAATTAGGATTAGTAGTAGTAAATTGGTTACTGATGTGCTGCACCAAATAATTGCCAATATTCTCTCTACCAACAATAGTAATACCTTCTATAGTTTTGAGACTAGAAACAGAATTATACCTGCGACAGCACACCGTAGAGGCATGAAAAAACTTCGTGTTGAGGTCAGTACAGGTAAGCCACAACTCTCTAGACTTTTGCTTCCACAGGACTTCCTCCCTCAAAAGCTGTTCTTGCAAGTCTTCCTGAAGAACCTGCTCTGTGGCCGCATTACCAACAAAGTGTGGAATAGATTGGATCACACTGATATCAGCCATCAGTGATTTAATCTTGTGTTGAATGTGGCCAAAATGGTGATGATTCCAATTTTTCAAGGCATTCTTTGTATTCTTCCATTTTCTACTCAAGGAAAAAGCCAGGGAACCTTCCACCTCACCCAACCAAGCTTCTGCCACAACCCCATGACTAGACTTATCCTTAGTCCAAAAAGCCTCAAACCGAAAAGGTTTAGGAAGATTACGATAAGTACTAGAAGTAGATATCAAAAGAGGGCAATGATCTGATTGGGTTGCTAGGAAGTGATTAATCAAAGAGTTTGGGAAAAGATGAACCCAACTCTGGTTTGCCAGCCCCCTATCCAGTCTTTCACGAATATTTGCCCTTCCCATCCTACAATTACTCCAAGTAAATCTGTTGCCAACAAAACCAAGGTCCACCAGAGCATTTGAGTGAACAAAGTCTACAAAATCACCGTGAGAAGAAGAACCAAAAGCACGGCTTCCACTCTTCTCTGAAGAAGACAAAATGGAGTTAAAATCACCTAGCAGCAACTAGGCACCACCAAAAGAATTACCCAACCTAGCCAAGAGAGGCCAAAATTCTGAACGTCTCTGACTGGTATGAGGAACATACACACCAGAGAACAACCAAGGCCTATGCAGAGGATCCGAGTACACAATACAAGAAATACAATTCTTGTCAAGTCTGACCGGTTCAACGTCCACATCATCCTTCCAAGACAAAAAAAGCCCCCCTTGAGAACCAACTGGAGGAACTTCCAACCACTTTGAGAAACCCAAACCAAACAAAGAGGTGCGAAAATGAAAAGAGGGAATTTTGGTTTCAAAGAGAAAGATGAGATCAGGATGATGAGTTCTGATCAAAGCTCGGAGAGCACGAATTGTCGGGCCACGAGCTAAACCCCGACAATTCCAAGCTAAAACCTTCATTGAGCTGGTGGGGGCAGATTGAAGCCCGCCACCCCGGCTGCCAAAGAATTTTCTGAAGAGGAACTCTGAACATTATGAGAAAAATCATCATCAATTTTGGAGGAGGAGAGAGTGGAACCTAGATTAGGTTTTTTTGATGAGGAGGTTTGGGGGTAAGGATGGTAACGTTTTCTAGAGGAGGTGGTAGAAGAATGACGGGGCTGTTTTTGAGTAGAAGAGACAAAGGAGAGAGGAGTACTCAGTCCAGGCAAGGAGACAAGATGCGTGGGAGTGTGGGGAGAACTAAAATTTTGAGTAACTAGATTGGTTGAGGTGGAACCAGGTTCTACAGGATCCAAGTAGGGATTAGAACTATAAGTTCAAAAGGGAATGGGACCCAATAGCAGTTGAAGTCTTAGTAGAAGAAGGCCACGTGTTTTCAGGTAAACAGAGATTGAGAGAGTTGAGTTTCTCGGTATTGGTGAGAATTAAAGAGGAGTTATTGAGGTATGGCAGAAACTTGACAATAGGAGACTTTTTAATAAAAACAGAGTTGGGATTAATGGGGCTCAATGAGAAGTGACTAGCGTAATTTGGGGAAGGGAGAATACCTTGGGGATTGGGAAAAGAGCGGGAGGAGGTGGAATGGTCTTGGTGGGTTTGGTGAGGATGACCCGGGGTAGAGAAATGGGTTGACTCAGTGGAAGGCTGGTTTGGAACAGGGACGATAGCAAGCTCATTAGAACCTTCAATCACAGACATCTGCCTCCTAGGTTGAATGAGCTGAACAACCCTATTGGTATTTGGAGGACTTGCTTTCAACTTGTCACCATATCTGCCATGATCAGGAGGTTTAGGATCCACAGGGCAAGAAAAAGAGAGGTGCCCTAATCTTCCACAAGTATAGCAGTAGTCAGAAAGCCTCTCATATTTGTACTGCACCCAGAGAGGAGCTTTCGGAGGTCTATGATGTGTGAAACCAGGTACCAAAGGATTGAGGAGATTTAGAAGAACCCGTATCCTCAGGAAGCTTTTTCTAGAAGGCTTCAAATTATCTTCATTATCCACAGCCAACAGCTATCCTAAACTTGCACCAATACCATTAGCATTCTCAACAGTTACCAAATCCAAAGGAAGATTATGGATTTGCACCCAGTACGCAGCTTTTAAGAAATCCAAATCTTCAATGGCATCTTCATGTGACCACTTCTTTAGGAACAGAGGAGAACCCTTAATGTTCCAAGGGGAGTTTTCCAACACTCTAGTGAGGTCCTCCAAGTTTTCAAAAGTAAAAACTATTAAATTATCATCTCTGTCTTCAGAAACAAGAGATTTTAGAAATTTCCAAGCTAGAGAAATATTGCTTTTTATAGTAACTCTGGAAAGAGGCTGAGAAGAAAATATCTTTCCCACGAGAGTAAGGGAAGGAGGGGCGATAGGATTGATGAGTGGGATGACCAGGGGAGGGGGAGTATCTGACCAACTCAGAGCTGAAGTCTGGTTTATAAGATTAGCAATCTCTGGATTCAAGTTCTCCTTAGATCGAAGAGAGGAAGGAGAAAAAAAGGAGAGAAAGTAGGAAAAGGAAGAGAAAATAGGGGAAGGTGAACAGTGTTCAGAGAGACTTTACGAGAGAGCGAATGCTTTTTTGGGGATTCTGGTTCTGTTTTTTTTTTTTTTTTTTTTTTTTTACTTGAAGCGAATTTTCATTATTTCAAGCAAAAATGAGCAAATGCATGACACACGTGCTTTTTATGTTTGAATTAACGTACTCCACTAACGAAAAGGTTTTTTTTTTTTTTTTTCAATGATTTGTAGTTGAAGAAGGTCACGTGTCACAAGTGGTAATTTGTGAGGATACTTTATAAATGAGGGATGGTTGGTGGGGTTAAATATGTATCGGAGAAGATTTTCTCGTCTTAACATGAAACCTTCATCTCAAATTTTGAAAATTAGATCAAGCTATTTGAAGAGTTTTTCTTTTAAAGTTATCTATGCATGTGAAGACAATTTTGATCTCATATTTTTCACCTATAATAAAACAATCTAACCTTAAAAAGCCGTAAGATGGGAGAATCATCGTTCTAGTTTTGTAATATCTTGTTATTCTTTGTCTTTCTCATAGTAGGTTGTGTGTGTGTTTTTTGGGTTCGTTTTGAGTATTATTGTTAAAATATATAACTCTTATACCATGTTGAAATAATGAAGATGTAGAAATATGAGCGGAAGCAATATAGAAAATGAACACAAAAAACTTTACCGATGATTCGGTATTAGACACTTACGTCCACCACTTGGAATACCCCTTAGGGTTACATTGTGCTCATTAACTTGATTTGTCTACAATACAAAGGTTCCTATTTATAGGGTAATGTCTAAATACAATTATTGTAATCAAATCCCTTGATTTGATTACAATCCCAATATTTGATTACAATCAACCCATAAATAGAGAATATTTGATATTAGCATAATTATGGAATATACAGAAAATATTATATATTTTACATATATTCTAACATCTCCGCTCAAACTCAAGGTGGAATATTTTAGAACCATGAGTTTGAAATCAGAAACAATGACCAAAAATGAGCCATAAATGGTGGTGACTGCCGGAAGAGATAGATGCTAACAGGGCGGCCAGGGACGACGGTAGGTGGTTGGTGAATGCAGATGCAAAAGGGGCGACAACGGACCAAAACTCCAAAAGTGGTTGACAACAGGCCAGGGCTGACAATGAGCCAAATTTCAAAAGGGGCCGACAACGAGCCAGGGTTGACTATGAGCCAAACTTCAAAAGGGGTCGACGACGGGCCAAAATCCAAAAAGGGGCCGACAACGGGTCAAGGCTGACAATGAGCCAAACTTTAAAAGGGGCTGACGACATGCCAAAAATAAAAAGTAAAAAAAAAAAGGGAACAAAAGAAAAATGAGCCCACTTGGGTGGTTATCAGATCGGTGCACTGAATCTGACTGGCGTGTGGCGCGCATGGTGAAGCATGGAGGAGCGTGACAGGTGGATGTAGCAAAGCAATGAGATTGTTGGAGAGAACACCCGAAATGGTCAATGACGTTGAAGGCCACAAGAAAGTGGTTCTGATACTAGTGTTGGATGGTCTTGGGCCTCTTTCAACCCCAAAAGCTAGCTCAAGAGGTAAAGCTTTCCCTCACACTTATAAACTGACTACAAGCCCCTTTCACAAGGAATGTGGGATAACCCCAACAATCTCCCCTGGCCCCCACACATTGGGCCTTGGGTCGGTGCAGCGACAACCCGTTTATCTCGTGGACTGTTGGGCCGAGACTTGTTTGTAAACCTGGACTTTGATACCAGTATTGGGTGGTTTTGGGTTTCTTTCAACCCCAAAAGCTAGCTAAATATATTTATATATTTATAAAATATATAAATACATATATATTTTACATATATTCTAACCATTATAAGCATGATGCGTAAATGGTCTTTATTTATTATTATTATTATTATTATTATTATTATTTTCTTGAATGAAATGTTAACCATCATGAACTAAATGAGTGCACAACAGCAACGGTTTCATCGTCCTCTTCAATTGATGCAGATAATTCCAACAGATGAGAATCGGCTGTGTCTTCTTGTGTAAAACAACTGCTAGCATTTACAACAGCTCTTTGTCTTCTTACAACTCTTTGTCTTCTTAGCCTATCTTCAGTTATCAAGAGATAGATTGTTCAATCGTTTTATGAATAAAAATTCAAAGGACTCTGTTTTGGTGTGCTCACAGAAATTTTCATGGAAGTTTCGTAGTACTAGGTACAGAAAGCAGCAGCTATATATATATATGCTGAGCAAACTAAGATTTATGTCGTATTCAATAAACTTCCCTTATATTTATCTTTTACTCCGCTTAGATTCACACAGTCAATGATCGATGTTTTCTAGTATGATTGTGTAAATTAACAAGTATCTGCGTTCAGCTTCCTAGAAAGCAAAAACAGAAGAATATTCTGAAATCGTTTGAAATTCCAAAGATTTTATCCATCCCTCTTGGAAGAACCGTTAAATTAGTCAGCTAATGAATACACATATCTGATATCTTTATATAAGTTTGAGTCTCCTCTGTTTCTCAAAGTCAAGTCATTCAAATTTCTTCACCTATCTTCTTCGCGCACCAGAAGATGTAAGAAATTCCATTGAAAGCAAAATGTGTCGTGGTCATTCTTCTTCTTACTGTTGCTGTTGACGGCCATAGGATCAAAAGGTAGGATCTCTGAAGGATACTGTCCAACGACAAAAAGGGTTGCAAGTGTAGGTGCTGTTTTTAACAATAATTCTCGTGTGGGAAAGGAACTGAAAGTAGCAGTGGATATTGCCCTCCAAGATTTGCATCGGTTGAATTGTTCTAACAAGCTGGTTTTGAAACTTAAAGACTCCCATGGAAATTCAGCTCGGGCAATTTCAGCTGGTAAACTTTCTAACTTTTAACTTCTAGCTTGGAGAAATGTTTTTGTAAGAATGGTTGCATTACCATCCGGATTGGGATTGGGAAGACTACCTAGGATGGCAAAGCTTGAATTGCCACCAAAGACCATGATTAGAAAATAGATGATAGGACCCGACCAAAGGGGAAAGCTAAGATGCACCGACTAGCCACGTCAGCATAATGACTTAAATAAAAATAGTAACTCCCACTAAAAGTTTTTTTGCCTGGTGAGTTCTGTTTTACTTCACCTAAAGAATATTGTCGAGATTGTAGTATTGATGATAACTACTCAGTCTACTCATGATTTCAGTCCAACCACTTCGTTATTTCAGTACAACTACTCTGTGATTTCCGTCCAGGACCGTGATACACACCACGCTGCGTGCCCATGCACGCACGCCAGCCTGCTGTTTAACTTCATCCTTCCGTCCAACTTAAATAGCGTGTTAGCTAGGGATAGGACCTAAAACCCAATTGCTTTTGTAAGACATTTTTTCTTTTATATATATATATATATTTTCTTTTATTTTTTTGAGATCAAAAAGAAAATTGGGCATTGAATTTAGTTCATAAGTTACGTACATTTAATATGGTTTAAGCATTCATATTTAGCTCTTCATATTGGACAGAAATTTCCTCCAAACTAGTTTAAAAGAAATATCCTCTAACTCATGTAAAATAGTGCCAAGTGTCTATAAACATTTAAAATGTATATTAAATTTTTAATCTCATTAATAGCAGTTTACTAACTTAGATTAAATTTAATATACTTTTTAAATGTTTATAGATACTTGATACTATTTTACATGGGTTGGAGGAGACTGGTTTGGAGGAAATTTTTGTCCATTCATATTTGACATTTCTTCAAAAATTTGAGAAAACTCACAAAAATGGTCATTTAACAAGCTCTTTACTCTATTGCAAGTTTAATTTTGGTTAACGAGGCTTTTCAAATATCAAGTGCCAAAAAAGTGAAAGCTATTTAGTTTTTTAAGCTTATAATTAATTTTTCTTCTCTATATCACCTACCAAGAATAAAGAAGTAATTAAAAAATAATAAAAAATAATATTTAACTAAAGTAAAGAAAGATGTAAAAAGTTTGATATTTGATTCATTTTAAAAGTAGCTCTCCAAATTCGAAAAAGTGAGTTTTACTCTTTAAATTTAACTTTTATTTAAAGAGCATAATATGAATGCTCTTAGGCCATAACTCACCAATAAACACTCCACATAAGGGGAGTTCATATCGCCATTCCAAATATGAGTAATGGAAAGAACAAATTCGGCCATTGCCTTTATGGGTTGGTTATAACCAGCTCGTTGAACACCCCTAGCCAAATCAACCCATAATTAAGTTGATTGGTCACCCCTTAGAGGGAATGTTTGACCACCCCTTTAGTTTTTGAGAGGCTGGTTGGAGTGAGCTGACCACCTAGGCCACCCGAGCATTACTAGTCTAGATGTGGTTCACCACCAATAAATTTTTTATTATTTTTTTTATTTTATGGTTGATCAACCCCAAATCAGTTATAGGGGTGGTCAATCAACCTCTTAGGGTGGTCAACCACCCCTTTAGAGGGTAAGGGAGTAGTCGGCCCTCCACGACTCCTTTGGTGTAGTGGTTGAGCCCCACCTTAAAGGGTGAGGATAGTCGGTCCACCCCAGGTAGCAAACCACCAACTTGGGGTTAAGGCCGAGGTTGCCCTATCCCAACCAACCCCTTAGGTTGGCTGACCACCGCCTCAAAGAGAGATGAAGGCCACTCTCTTGAGCAACTGGCCAACTAGCTACCTTATGGGTAGTGCAACCAACCTTTAAACTTTTCCCCCCTTTTATATATATATATATATATATATATATATGTAATGCTTACTTGACTTCAGGGCATTCATTTTGAATTTGCTCTTACTCTTTTCAATTCAAATCAATTGTGGCTTGCCCTAAAAAAGTTGAAAGGCCTAAGTTTTGCCAGTCAGGTCCAATTAATTGTGATTCACAACCCATCATGCATCCATCTATTAATGTTGCAATTCAATAATATTACAATTTCCATTGCCGCAATTGATCTCATTGATACCAAACAAGTGCAAACAATCATCGGAACACTGACACTTCAAGAGGCTGCTCTAATATCTGATATTGGTAAAACCACCAAGGATGTCCCTATCCTATCCCTAACTTCGCCGGCTATTAATCTCCGACCAATAGTACCACTTCAACCGACATTTTTCATTCAAATGGCTAACGATGTCACTCTCCACATGAAGTGTATTGCTGCCATCGTAGGCCACTTTCAGTGGCAAAAGGTGACAGCAATTTACGAAAACAACAATGGTTTTTCCAGTGATCTAGGAGCAATATTAACTCTCCTTTCTGATTCACTCCGAGATGTTGGCTCAGAGATTGAACAACACTCAACATTACCTTCCCTATATTCTCTATCATCAGACTCAAAACCTGCCATTGAAGAAGAGCTTAAGAAACTGCAGAGCAAGAGCAACAGGGTCTTCGTAGTTCTGCTGTCTTCTTTAGAGTTAGCTATTTGGCTTTTTGAGAAGGCAAACCAAATGGGTATGATGGAAAAAGGCTACGTATGGATTGTAACAGATGAGATTCCAATCCTTCTTGATTCAGTTGATTCTTCAATCACATACAACATGCAAGGCTTGCTTGGTTTTTAGACTATTTTTGAGTCTTCTAGTGAAAAATTCAAGCAGTTTAAAATCAAATTCCGAAAGAAATATGGATCAAAGTACCCAGAAGATGAGAATGATAATCCAAGCAATTTTGCGCTTCGTGCTTATGATGCAACATGGGCTATTGATCAGGCCATCAAGAAATCACAAGGAAGGTTGAAATCAAAAAAATTATCTGAAATTATTTCGTCAAGTAACTTTGAAGGTCTAAGTGGAAGGATAATCTTCAGAAATGGAACATTGTTACAATCACCAGTACTCTTACGGATCATTAATGTGATTGGAAAAAGCTACAGGGAGATAGCATCTTGGTCACCAAAATTGGGTTTCTCAGAGAGCTTCAGTAATCATGATAGCATGAATGTTAGAATCAATAAAGGTTCTTCTGGAGATCATCTAGAGCAGATATTTTGGCCAGGTGGCCTGCAAACAGTTCCAAAGGGATATTGCACTTGTAGTGATGAGAAAAAGCCATTGAGAATAGGGGTTCCTGCCACAGGTGCCTTCAGTCAGTTTGTGAGCATTAGTCATGACCACGAACAGAATAAAACTTCTTTCTCTGGTTTTTCAATTGATGTATTTGAGGAAGCTCGGAAGCTACTGCATTATAAATTGCATCATGTTTTTGTCCCGTTTGTCAGAATTGGTGACTTGTTTTCACAAGTCTTACCGTGGCCCCACAACAGTATGGCATCCCATACTTTTGACTTATGTTTTCTCTCTCACACGTCCACTTTGGCTTCTCCATTCATTGAGCTTCTTCTAGAAGCTTTGTGAAAAGGCTTTGTTGTTTTATTTGAAGCCATTCGGTCATCAAGAGGGGAGGAGAGGCAGCAACTTTAGCAAGAAAAAGAGAGAAAGAAGAAAAGAAAGAGCTTGCCGAGAGAGAGACTTGTGTTGCAAAGAGAAGGAGAGATACATCATTTTTGTTCATTTTGATCTCACTTTTGGAGTGCTAAAAGATTAGAGAATATTTTTCTCTTTTGTATCTAATTCTCTTTTGAGTGAAATTGGGGTGTATTGGGGCCTTTGGGTTTGAGTGGTTTTGTTTGTACTACTCTTTGTACTCCACTTTTTGTTAGTGAATTTCTCCTGGATCGTCTCCGCCAGTGGATGTAAGCTTGTTAAGTCGAACCACTTAAATCTTGGTGTCTTGTGTGGTTGTGTTATTTTTTCTATTCTGCACTTTTCTACTTCTTTAGTGATCTTGGAATTTGCATTTGTCACAACAAACTGGTATCAGAGCTCGGGTATTTATTTTGTGGGATGGCTACTACAAAATTTGAAGTAGAGAAGTTTGATGGTCAGAATAGTTTCAGCCTTTGGCGCATCAAGATGCGAGCTTTGTTACGACAACAAGGCTTGGCGAAGATTTTGGATGGCAAGGTGCCATCAACATCATCAACGGAGGAAACAAAGGAACTTGAAGAAAAAGCCCACAGTGCAATTTTGTTGTCTCTTTCAGATGGAGTTTTAAGAGAAGTTGCCGATAAAGAAACAACCGCTGGACTTTGGAAGAAGCTCTCCATGACGAAATCCCTCACTAACCGATTGTATTTGAAGCAACGATTATATATCCTCAAGATGAAAGAAGGTATGCCTCTTTGTGATCATCTTGATGACTTTAATAGAATTATTTTGGATCTGAAAAATATTGATATTAAAGTAGGTGATGAGGATCAAGCCCTGATTTTGTTACGTTCACTACCGGATGCCTTTGATAATTTTGTTAATTCAATGTTGTACCGTAGAGATACTATCTCCTTAGCTGATGTTAAATCTGCTTTGAATTCTATGGAGTTGAGGACAAGATTGAATAATAAAGGTAGTGATAATCAGGTAGAGGGTTTATTTATTAAGGGTCGTTCAGAAATTTTTTTTTAATTTTAGAGGTCGATCCAGTGAGAGGGATTCAGGTAAAGGTAAATTAAGAGGTCGATCGCAGTCCAGGTCAAAGAAGAAAGTAGAGTGTTACTATTGTAAAAAGTATGGGCATTATAAATCCGAGTGTCCGAAGTTGAAAAATAAAGAGGAAGGTGACAAGCAAAGTTCCTCTTTTGTGGCTGGTGTTGTCGAAGGAAATTCTAAGGGTTCAGACCTTGTCCTTGTAGTTACCATTTCTAATGATCGTTCTAACGACAAGTGGGTCCTTGATACTGCTTGTACATTTCATATGTCCCCTAAAAGGGATTGGTTTACTACCTATGATTCAGTCAATGGTGGTTTAGTCTTGATGGGAAATAATGTCGCCTGCAAGATTGTTGGTATTGGTACAATCATAATTAGGATGCATGATGGGATTGGGAGGACTTTGACGAATGTTCGACATATACCAGATTTGAAGAAAAATCTTATTTCATTGGGCACTTTGGACTCCCTTGGATACAAGTATTCCGGTGAAGGTGGAGTTATTTGGGTTAGCAAAGGCTCATTGGTTATAATGAAAGGTAACAAGGTTGATGGCCTCTACTTTCTTCAAGGTAGTACGATAACAGGTTCAGCTGCTGTGTCTTCTTCAGATGATCCAGATTCAGACACCACCCGGTTATGGCATATGCGGTTGGGTCATATGAGTGAGAGGGGTATGACAATCCTGAGCAAATGGGGTTTGCTTTGTGACCAGAAAACAAGATCTCTTGACTTTTGTGAGCATTGTGTGTTCGGGAAACAGTGCAGAGTCAAGTTCAGTACAGGCATCCATAGAACAAGCGGTACATTGGATTATATCCATTCAGATCTATGGGGTCCCTCTCAGGTTCCATCAAAGGGTGGTGCTCGATACTTTGTTACATTTATTGATGATTATTCGAGAAAAGTTTGGGTGTATTTTTTGAAGAAGAAAAGTGATGTGTTTGTCACTTTCAAGCAATGGAAGACATTAATTGAGAATTAGACTGAGAAAAAAATCAAGCGACTCAAAACAGACAACAGCATGGAATTTTGTGGTGGTGAATTTAATAAATTCTGCAAGGATGAAGGCATCGCTAGACATCGCACAGTTAGTCATACTCCACAGCAAAATGGGGTAGCTGAATGGATGAACATGACTCTTTTGGAGAGAGCGTTGCTTACTTTCAAATGCCGGGTTGTCTAGAGATTTTTGGGCTGAGGCGGTCAATACTGCTTGCTATTTGGTTAACCGTTCTCCATCAACAGCCATTGATTGTAAAACTCCTTATGAGGTATGGTCTGGTACTCTTGCTGATTATTCTTTTTTTAAAATTTTTGGTTGTCCTGCTTATTGTCATGTGAATGATGGTAAGTTAGAGCCTAGGTCAAAGAAATGTATATTTCTAGGCTATGCGGATGGGGTGAAGGGATATAGATTGTGGTGTTCTGATCCTAAATCACCTAAGTTTATAGTCAGTAGAGATGTTGTATTTGATGAATCTGCCATGCTTCACCCGAGAAAGGAGTCTATTGTTTCTGCAAGAAAGGAGCAGGGTTCTAGCAAGGAGGTGAAGCTTCAAGTGGAGGCTTCACAGAGGGTGCGAGATGACACTCAAGATCAGCCTGTTACAAATGTTCATGATTCCAGTTCTGATGATGATGATCTACAAGAAGAGCAAGAGACCAGTATTGCAGCTGGTAGACAGAGGAGGCAGATTAGGCCACCTCAGAGATATGGCTATGCAGATTTGGTAGCATATGCACTTACTGTGGCAGAGGACACTGCAATCCAGGAGCCTTCCACTTACTCAGAAGCTGTCACAAGTAGTGAGTCTGCTCAATGGGTTGTTGCCATGAATGAGGAGATTGAGTCTCTTCATAAGAACCAAACATGAGAATTTGTGAAATTGCCTAAAGGTGCTAAAACTGTTGGTTGCAAATGGATCTTCAAGAAAAAGGAAGGAATCCCAAGTGTTGAAGATGCAAGGTTCAAGGCACGTTTGGTAGCAAAGGGCTATAGTCAGAGAGAAGGTATGGACTTCAATGAAGTTTTCTCTCCTGTTGTGAGACATAATTCTATTCGTGTTTTGCTTGCCATGATTGCTCTAAATGATTTGGAACTTGAGCAACTTGATGTGAAAACTGCATTTCTACATGGTGAGCTTGAGGAAACCATTTACATGCATCAGCCAGAAGGGTTCATTGCTGAAGGTGAAGAAGATCATGTTTGTCAGTTGAGGAGGTCATTGTATGGTTTAAAACAATCTCCAAGACAGTGGTACAAGCGCTTTGACAGCTTTATGATCGGACATGGTTACATAAGAAGTAGCTATGACAGCTATGTGTATTACAGGCAATTGTCAGATGGTTCTTTTGTTTATTTGTTACTCTATGTGGATGACATGCTTATTGCTGCTAAAAGCATATTGGAGATTAAGAGATTGAAATCTATGTTGAGTGATGAGTTTGAAATGAAGGATTTGGGTGCTGCGAAGAAAATCCTTGGTATGGAGATTCACAGGGATAGAAAAGCGGGAAAGTTGTACTTGTCACAGAAAAAGTACATTGAGAAAGTACTTGAACGTTTTGGTATGCATAATTCTAAACTAGTGAGTACTCCACTTGCAGCTCATTTCAGACTTTCAGCAGCATCAACGCCACAGAGTGAGGAGGAGGAGTAGTTCATGTCGCGTGTTCCTTACTCCAGTGCAGTTGGAAGCATCATATATGCTATGGTGTGCACTCGTCCAGATATTTCACAGGCAGTCAGTGTTGTTAGTCGCTACATGGCGAATCCAGGCAAGGTTCACTGGCTGGCAGTGAAATGGATACTCCGTTATTTACGGGGCACTACAGATGTTGGTTTAGTCTATGATAGAGGCAGTGGTATCAGTTCCAGTGTCACTGGTTATGTTGATTCAGATTATGCTGGTGATTTGGATAAAAGAAGATCTCTGACAGGTTTTGTTTTCACTCTCTCGGGGTGTGCCATTAGTTGGAAAGCGACTTTACAGTCGACGGTTGCTTTGTCCACTACGGAGGCAGAGTATATGGCAGTAGCAGAGGCAGTGAAAGAAGCAATTTGGCTCAGAGATTTGGTCAGTGATCTGGGTTTGCAGCAGGATGAGACTATAGTATTTTGTGATAGCCAGAGCGAATACATTTGACCAAAAATCAAATGTATCATGAGAGGACCAAACACATTGATGTCAGATATCATTTTCTTCGGGAGGTCGTGACACAAGGTGATATCATAGTGAAGAAAATTGCTATGGCGGAAAATCCAGCGGACATGTTGACTAAGCCACTTTCGTTCTTCAAGTTCAAGCAATGCTTGGGCTTGATTGGTGTTTGTCGTTTGTAATTACCTTTAGGGGTGTTGGAGGAGACGTCTTGAGGAGATTTGAGTTGAAGACTTGATGAAATTCAAGTCAAGGTGGAGATTTGTCAGAATTGGTGACTTGTTTTCACAAGTCTTACCGTGGGCCCCACAACAGTATGGCATCCCATACTTTTGACTTATGTCTTCTCTCTCACACGTCCACTTTGGCTTTTCCATTCATTGAGCTTCTTCTAAAAGCTTTGTGAAAAGGCTTTGTTGTTTTATTTGAAGCCATTCGGTCATCAAGAGGGGAGGAGAGGCAGCAACTTTAGCAAGAAAAAGAGAAAAAGAAGAAAAGAAAGAGCTTGCCGAGAGAGAGAGACTTGTGTTGCAAAGAGAAGGAGAGATGCATCATTTTCCTTCATTTTGATCTCACTTTTGGAGTGCTAAAACCTTAGAGAATTTTAGAGAATATTTTTCTCTTTTGTATCTAATTCTCTTTTGAGTGAGATTGGGGTGTATTGGGGCTTTTGGATTTGAGTGGTTTTATTTGTACTACTCTTTGTACTCCATTTTTTGTTAGTGAATTTCTCCTGGATCGTCTCCGCCAGTGGATGTAGGCTTGTTAAGCCGAACCACTTAAGTCTTGGTGTCTTGTGTGATTGTGTTATTTTTTCTATTCTGTACTTTTCTACTTCTTTAGTGATCTTGGAATTTGCATTTGTCACAACACCGTTTACTGGATTATATGATGATATTGTGGAACAGGTCTACAAGAAGGTAGTATATCTTTTCCCTACTTATTGGCTAATTCCATAACTAAACAATATTAAGTACTTTTCCAGTACTATTACATAATATTGTGTTTGAACTATGAAAACAACTTTTTTTATTATGATGATAAATATTTTTTTTATTTGTTTCACATATTATGTATGTTTTCAAATCTTGGGGTTGTTACGGGTGTTTTCAAAATATGGTAGCTAAAATAGAAAAATGCATTATTTAGCTAAATTCTGCAGCCTCATCATTAGTACTGCTCTGCTGCAACTCATCCTTCTCATTCTCATGCAACGTGAGCTTGTAGTCTTCTAAGATGCACACGTATCTTAGCTAGTAAGAGAAGCAAGTAGAGAAAAGAAAACGAAACATATCAATCACACACACGAGACAAAATATTTACGTGGAATTCATCAATTGATAAAACCTATATCAAAGGATGAGGCTATTAGAAATGATATAAAAAGAAAAGAAAAGCATTTTATCATGTTAAACATCATGATCCTATGTAATGGTGCAATTTCAAATTTCACCCTATACTTGCTTTCTGGAGTACCTAATTATGGCATGGAAATTATATTAATATCTTGATGATTAATACATCTGAAACAGGTTTTCGATGCAGTAGTTGGCGATATAGAAATCATGGCGGATCGATTAAGGCATGTGGAATTTACACAGCCATATGTTCAAGCTGGACTTATGATGGTAGTCAATGAGAAACCAGATACGATGAAAGAAACATGGTTGTTCGTCAAGGTCTTTACCAAAAAAATGTGGCTACTCATGGTGGGGATGCACCTCTTTGTCGGCTTCGTAATTTGGTTAATTGAAAATGCTGACAACCCTGAATTTAAAGGCTTAGGAGCTATGCGTTGGTTTTCCGTCACCGTCCTCTTCTTTGTACAAAGTAAGTATGTAGCAAATTTTTAAACTATAAGATTATGACTGCAGAATTACTTATACTTCGAGGAGTATAAGTAAAGTTTTTCCATTAATATTAATATATAGGGAAAACTTTACATACCTCCTGAATTGTCACCCATTTTGTAATGTCTTTTTTAAAGTTCAAAACCTCGTAATTTAGTATATTGAACTTTAAATTTTTTTTCAATGTCCCCCTCCGTTAGAATTTTCTGTTAAATCCTAACAAAATTCCCAAAATATCCATTTTTCAATATATATATATATAATTTTTTTTTTTTTTTTGCAAAGATTAAGCCATGTGTATTTTTGCAAATATAGTTACTGTAGCACCCCAGATTTTTAAAGTCTTATTTTAGAGATATTAAATTGATGCTATGATTATATCAATATTCATATTAGGTAATGGCATTTACTTTGAGGTTGAGATATTTATTGATGATATTAGGTAATAATATTTATTCTTGAGGAATTTATTAGATCTTATGAATATTATTGGAATGAATATTGATTTGAGGTTATTATATCATGATGATGATTTTATATTGATTATTTTATTGGGAGATTTAAGAGATATGATAATTGATGATTGATTGGTATAATTTGGAGTATGATTGTAATCATTGGTGAAATAATAGGATAGTAAATGGAAGGTAGAAATAGTATAGGGTTGGTGGAATAGTATAGGGTTGGTGAAATAGTATAGGGTTGGTGGAATAGTGTAGGGTTGGTGGAATAGTGTAGGGTTGGTGGAATAGTATAGGGTTGGTGAAATAGTAAAGGGTTGGTGGAATAGTGTAGGGTTGGTGGAATAGTATAGGGTTGGTGAAATAGTATTTGATTTTCTCCTATAAATAGAGCTCTTCTCCTTCACAATTTTCACCACTCATCTCCTCTCCCATCTCTTGCATATATTCTTCCTTCTTCCGCTTTTTACTCGGTCTTTCTTCTTTCTAAGAGTGTTTACTCAGAATAGAGAGAGAAAGGGCGAGACCAAGCGCTACAAGAAAGAAAGAACACAAGAGAAACCGAGAGTGAGATGGGAAATTTAAGAGAGCTGAAGAGGAAGAAAGAGAGTTTAGGCAAGAGAGAGAGAGAGAGAGAGAGAGAGAGAAAGTCAGTGAAGTGATTGTTATGGGTATGGACCAACTGCAGCAGAACGGGTTTCAAGTAATTACCTTTGATGATCCATTCATGTAATCCACTGTAAGTATTCTTACTTACTGAGTATGATATTGATATCCAATAATACGGATTTTTGTGGTTTTATAACTTGTCTAGCATTTTGCTATATATGATTCAACAATGATTTATATTATCGGAAATCAATTGACTCACTACTTCACAGTTTTTTGTAGTGCTTGCAGGAATGGAAAATCAAGGTAATTATGCAGTTGTGATTAGAGATTCATATTGAGATGTACAGAGATTCCAAGTTGGTTAAGTTTTGTCTAGAGTTTAGACTGTCGGATAGATTTGTATAAATGCCTTGTACGACATAGCTTTGGGTATTTTTGTATAAAGAAAAGTATTTTAAGAGTATTTTTTTTGTATTGATAATTACAGTTTTTCCGCTCTATGAGATCAGATCGTTACAGTTACATCCAGACCAATGCCTTAATCTTTGCAATTTTTTTATTTTTATTTTTTTTCCTAAAACAAATTGGAGTATTTTGGGAATTTTGTTGAGATTTAACAAAAAATTCTAACGGCTGGAGAAATATTGAAAAGAAAAATTCAAAGTTTGATACACTAAATTGAGAAAAATTAAACTTTATGAAAAACACTGCAAAAGTGATAACAATTTACGGGATATATATATATATATATATAAAATTTATTTTCTTTCTATTTAGAATAGGGAAAAGGAAAGGGGAATATATGTGCATGTTAGTAGCACCTCCTATTGTATAAAGCTTTGTTTTGGCATTTTACTCCTTGCAGGAGAACCAATTAAGAGCCATTTGTCTCGTTTAGTGCTGGCACCATGGTTTTTTGTGATTCTGATTGTGACTGCTAGTTTCACAGCAGGCCTTACTTCTAGTTTGACTGTCTCTCATTTCAAGCCGTCTGTTGTGGATATTGAGACACTTCAAAAAACAAATGCAAAAGTTGGGTGCAATCAGAATTCTTTCATTTTCAACTATTTAATCACTGCGTTAAAATTTAAACCAGAGAATATCAGGAGAGTTCACTCCATGAAAGAATACCCAGAAGCTTTTCAGAGAGGCCATGCACATAGCAGCTGTTTTCTTTACTGCCCCACATGCCAAAGTCTTCGTTGCAAAATACTGCAACTACACTGCAATAGGACCCATTGTCAATCTCGGAGGTTTAGGCTTTGTAAGTTCCTTGATCTCCTTACACTTTTCTTCATTTGCAATGTTAAAGTAATGTTTAAGTGATTAAATTTACCTCTTCCTATCAACTTAAGTTTTTGAAATAATTGGTAATTTAACATAGTATTAGAGCCAAATGTCCTGAGAACAAACCTTAACTCCATCAATTTACCCCATATTTAAATTAAATATTATACACGTGATGGGGAGCATTAAAATAATGGTTAAGTGATTAAATTTATCTCTTTTTATAAACTTAAGCTTTTGGGATAACATGTAGTTTAACATGCAACCGCTCTAAAATCAAATCTGTTGGGCATGATAATACCAATTGATTTTAAATAAAAGTCATGGGAGACTCGTCGTAAGAGAGTAATTTTTGCAACACAATGCCCCGCTCCCTACTACCACTCTAAAAAACAAACCCATTGAGTGTGGAACGGCAACTCACGTACGATCCGTCAATGATGAACCATATGCTTGTTTACTAACCCTTAATTTCCTTTTCTCTCAGGTTTTCCCAAAGGGTTCTCCTTTGACGACTGACATTTCAAAGGCAATCCTTGAAGTGACACAAAGTGAAAGAATGAGACAACTAGAAAACAACATGCTCTCATCTAGTAACTGCTCTGGATCCGCTTTGGCTTACCAAAACGACAGTCCAGAATTAGGTCCAAGCCTTTCTACAACCTATTTTGTATTTCCGGTGCCATTTTTGCAATTGCATTATTAATTACCATAGTGCGTCTCATGCGAAGATGGTGAAATAGAATGGAGAACGAGTAATGTTATAAGACCTCTTAGACACCTGCGGTTATCTCAAATGTGATGTGGCTTTTAAAATTATAACTGAATTTGAGATGATTATTATTGAATTTTGATTTATTAATGATTTTAAAAGTCACATCACATTCACTACAAAAAAAGGGCATTTTCTGACGTGGCTATAGTACCTGCTTTGTTGCCACGTCAAAAAATTTCTGATGTGCAAATTTTAAAACGTCAGAAATTTTTTTTTCTGACGTGTAATGAGTGACACGTCAGAATTTTCTGATGTGTCTAAACAGACACTTCAGAAAATTCTGACGTTTTAGATGTTGGAGCGTCAGAAAAAATGTTACAGATTTGGGAAATTAAAAAATGATATAATTTCTGACGTGCGGAGACTGGGGTTGGAGGCTATGCATGACCTAAATTGCTAGGTTTTTTGGTGCTTTATTGTTTTGGAGTATATATGTGACTAAGTGAAAGCAAATGCCAAGCCATATTTATGATATTGATTTTTTTGTTTTTGTTTTTCCCTTAAGTAACATGATGACGTTTTTTTTTTTTTTTTAATCTTTTTTTATCACATTATGTTGATTGTTATTAGAACTTATAATTTAGAAAAGAGAAATGAGAACAAGGAAGAGAGACTAGAGAATTAAGGTGGTTCGGCCTATGGCCTACATCCACGCATTAAATCTTTTTCTTTGCTACATCTTTCCTTGATATATTTGATTTTGTACAATACTCTATTTATAGATAAAGAGTTTGAATGTTATAAGCATTTTCTATTTCTACATTAACAACAATAAACTTAATGTATCATTTGTAACTCTTGTCTCTTGAGTTCTTATAACTTTTAACTATTGAGTTCTTTATCTCTTGAGTTCTTGTAACTCTTGACTATTGAGTTATTTGTCTCTTGAGTTATTGTAACTCTTGTCTCAATACGCTCCCGCAAACCCAACGGTAGATCATGTACGTTGAGGTTTGATCTTGAAAGGCAGGAGGGTTATGACTTGGAAAGGGGGCAACCGAATTTAATCACGCGTAGAAGAATATTGGATTGGGTCAAGATGTCACTCACCAATTGTAATGACAATAACTCCCAAAACTCCACCGTGCCGAAGAACATCACGGCCGGGCGGGAGATACCGCCGTGTGTTCTATATCTAGTGGAGAATTTTTGTCGACATAGCCTCCATGTTCAACTCTACGAAGTCCTCAGACAACTGTTTACTCAATCAACATCACAGTTGAAACAAGTGTTGGCTTGGGAAACAAAACATGGGACAACCATTGTAGTAGGAGAAATCTCAGTTTCCTTCAAACTTCCTGAAGATTGTGCTATTGACATTGCAGAGGTGGACAAGATAATTAGGTCACCAGTGCCCCCAAGATGCCAAGAATGTGCCTCAATTTTCTTTCTTTGAGAGGCTAAATGGATGGAATATTGTGTGCAAAAAACATAGCAACGGAAATCATGTGACATGTATTATCATCATGAAAAATCACGCAGAACATTCCGGTCAACCATTGAGGTTGTCAATTTTCTGCTCTATGAGGCTTATATAGATCATAAACAACCGAAGGCAAACAAGAGCAAATTGGGAGACATTATTTGGAACAAAGATTTGAACATAAAAAAGGACTACGAAAGAGGAAGATAATATCCCAAATTTCTAGTAGTAGTAGTAAATCATTTGACTGCGTGGATCCAAAAGAAGCACGCGAAATGGTTGAGGAATTTTTGGACACATCATATAACAATCTTCTTAATCACTTCAACGAGGAAGAAAATGTGCCACAAGGAAATAAGAAGGGGAGAGTGGAGGAGCATAAAGAAGGGCAAAGCAGTGTAAACTTTATACAAGAGCAAGCAAATCTAATGGAACTGCAAACTACTCTAGTAGAAGTTGAAGACAATATATATAGGTGAATATTCAAGTTCTCCTTCTGCCTATAGTACTAAACAATGTGATCTGATCAACCATATTCCACATGTTTCCAAGTATGAGCTTGAATTTTTCTTGGGTAAAAATAGGCAAATCAATGGGAATTTTTTTTAGAGTGCCCAAGTTAGAATTTCTTGATATGGGGAAACCTCGCTTTGTTTATGTGTAAGTATATAATGGGATATAATATGAGAAAGAGAAAAGAGCAAAAGTGGAGAGAGACTATGAACGTTACAAGCATTTTCTACTTCTACATTAACAACAATAAACTTAATGTATCATTTGTAACTCTTATCTCTTGAGTTCTTGTAACTTTTGACTATTGAGTTTTTTGTCTTTTGAGTTATTGTAACTCTTGTCTCAATAATTGTTGATACAATGGCTGTTTTCTTTAATTTTTTTTTTTTTTTTTTTTTTTTTAAATTTTATTTTTTAAATATTCCTTTCTTTTTCCAGTTTCTTGTTCAATTGCATGTGATAATTAAAACAAAATAGAGAATCATTTACTTGTTCGTTTGTGAGTCAGCGCATCTTCAACAATAAGCCAAGCACGTCACTAATTTCTTCTCAAACACCTCTTTCAAAAATAATACACCAAATTGCAAAATTTTGAAAATTCTTTATTGCAATTTGCATGTCAGACTTGTTCTTCGCTCGTCGCTCTCTTCATTTTTCTATCAGTGATTCACAGTCAATTATGTTTTTTGATATGGTTTTGTGTAAAGACATGTTGACTTTCCTAAATTATGGAGCAACCGGAAAGAAGCTAAAAATTAGCCAGCTAATTAATTAACAGACATATATATATAAAAGCACAAGTTGTATTTCAATTCCTTAATATAATTAAGTTTTGAGTCTCCTCTCTTTCTCAAAGTCAAGTCATTCAAATTTCACCACCTTTATATATATCTTCTTCGCATGCCCGAAGATGTAAGAAATTCCATTGAAAGAAACATGTGGGGTACGTGGTCTTTCTTTCTTCTTGCTGTTGCTGTTGACGGCCGTAGGATCAAAAGGTAGGATCTCTGAAGGTTACTGTCCAACTACAAAAACGGTTGTAAGTGTAGGTGCTGTTTTTTACTGTAATTCTCGTGTGGGAAAGGAACAGAAAGTAGCAGCGGATATTGCCGTCCAAGATTTGCATCGGTTGAATTGTTCTACGAAGCTGGTTTTGAAAGCTAAAGACTCCCACGGAAATTCAGCTCGAGCAACTTCTGCTGGTAAGCTTTCTGACTTCTAACGTAAGCTGGACATGCACATAGATAACGTGTCGGCATTTGAGAACAAATTAAAGGTTGTGGGTGGGTTCTGTCACATTATATCCAATTTTAGAACTTCATACAGAACAGAGGTGCATGCACACAAATCAAATAAGTGGTAAATAGTTTGTGTTGGGCTCCAAAAATAACAACTTTTAATCAAACCAACTTTGTATAAAAAGCATTAAGATTTCATTGACAAACTAGCTTATGCTCAAATAAACATTTGGGAATAAGTTTCTCAGTATAGAATTTGAGTTATATGTATATTAGGAAAAAATTATTAAATTGGTCCGGTGGTTTGACTTGGTAACAAATAAATCCTAATGGTTTAAAAAATGAACTTATAAATCCATGTAATATGCCATTGTTAAAAAAATAAAAAAATAAAAAAAATAATAATTAAAAACAATAAAAATTGGGTCTCACCCATACAAATTTCAACAAATTTTCTAACAGAGTCCTTAATTATAAAATTATACATTTATCTTCAAATAAAAAATTATGAAAATAAAGAGGAAAAAAATAGCTTGGATGGGGGACATCTACCACCATCTCTGGCCTATTTTGAAGGTAGTCCACCACCTTGAAAGGCTTAATTAGGAGGAGGTTTCGCCACCACCTCTTGCTGATTATGTAGTGGTCGAACCACCCCTATATATAGTCATGAAAATAGTTTGACCACTTCTAATTGTCGGTTTTAGTGTGGTCGAACCACCTCTCATACCCACCTTCATAGCCATTGGAGTGGTTCGACCACCCTCAATAGTCAATTTTGTGGATGGCCAAACCACCTCCTATGACTAGTTATGAACCACCCAAATAGCTAATGGTAGTGGTTTGACCACCCCTTACAGGTGGTTTCCAAGGCCTTCAAGATGGTTTGGTCACCCTCAGCACTAGCTTTTGGAGGTGATTGAACCATCCTCTAAAGCCCTTGGTACAGTTGACCACCCCAAAATGGGTAAGAGGAGGTGACCAACCACCCAGAATGTGATTCATGGTTAAAAATTTTGTATGTATACTATAAATACAAGATTAAAGACCATCTAACTATGATATCAAAGTACTAATCCCCGTTTATACGTCAAAGGTAGTGGAGAGTCCCCCCCCCCCCCCCCAAAAAAAAGGGATTGTCAATCAAGTTACTCATCCACTAATACCCATATCACTTATAACTTAAATAATATAATTGAGTATGAATTTCTCATAATAATTAAAGATCTTACGACTTATTTTAATACTCAATTTAATTAACCAATAGTTGAACTTTTCATATTTGACTTAGTGCGACACAATTATTGCTCCCTATATATCTTCATGTAACATGGTATAAGATTCTTTAATTACAAAAAGTATATATAATTAAGAAACAACATTATAGGATATTAGGAATTATTTTACATGTTTGGTCTCGACAAATACTCACAAAAATTCTCTCGCTTTTCCAGTTAATTAACCATGATTAATAAAACAAAAAATATCTCTGATGTTAATTTTCTCACCGTGATTGGTTGAGATATCTTCATTCATATTTATAGAATCAAAGGAAGTTGAATTATATACAGACTCATGTACAGAATTAAAAGAGATTTAAACTATTCTCTACAGATGAGTTATCTACAAGATAAATACAATCTTATCACAATAACTAAGTCTTTGATTCTAACTCTATCTTCTCTTGAGAGGTTGACTTCAATATGACTTGTGCTTTAACACCCTCCTTCAAGTTCAACGGGGGACAACGCACGTTGAGCTTGTAGCAAAAGTCTTGAAAATGAGTTGCGACGATTGGTTTCGTCAATACATGTACAAGTTGATCTTTACTTGGAATAAACAGAACTTGGAGAGATTTATCCGCAACACGATCCCGGACGAAATGAAAGTCAATTTCGACATGCTTTGTTCGTGCATGGAAAACAGGGTTGACCGAAAGATATGTAGCACCAATATTATCACACCATAGTTTTGGCGGAGGGATTTTAGAAATTCCAAGATCACGAAGTAAAGCTTGAATCCATAGAAGTTCAACAGCTGTGTTGGCAACTGACTTGTATTCTGCTTCAGTGCTTGATCTAGAGACCGTAGGTTGTTTCCTAGAGCTCCATGAGACGAGATTTGCTCCAAGAAATACACAATGAGCTCCAGTCGATTTTCGATCATCCGGACAACCTGTCCAATCTGCATCCGAAAAGGCTTGAAGTTGGTGAGAGCTTGTGCGTGTCAGAAGAAGACCATGAGTGATTGTGTGCTTCAAGTACCGAAGAAATCTTTTAACAGCTTGCCAATGAGTCTTGGTTGGACGATGCATGAACTGACAAACCCGGTTGACGGAGAATGCTAAATCTGGTCTTGTGAGTGAGAGATATTGAAGAGAGCCCACTGTGCTTCGAAATAGAGTTGTATCTTCCATAGGATCCCCCACAGTTGTGGAGAGAGAACTCGACGACGACATAGGTGAAGAGATTGGTTTTGCCTCCAACATATTCGTTTTCTTTAAGAGATCAAGAATATATCGTTGTTGAGATAGCAAGAGTCCAGAATTTAGCCTTATTACTTCAACTCCAAGAAAATAGTTTATGTCCCCAAGCTCTTTGACAGCAAAAGTAACCTTGAGATTTCGTAGTAGATCATCAATGGCAGAGTCATGAGAGACTGTAATTATAATGTCATCAACATATATTAGAATAAACATGGTCACTAAATCTGATATAAACGTAAATAAGGAGGAATCAGCTTTTGAACCAACAAATCCAAGTTCAATAAGCTGGGTGCTGAGACGCGAAAACCAAGCTCTAGGTGCTTGCTTGAGTTCGTACAATGCCTTGTGCAATTTTCATAGATGATATGGTTTAGAAGGATGCGCAAACCCGGGTGGTTGAATCATGTATACTTCTTCAGAGAGAATACCATGGAGGAAGGCATTTTGAATGTCAATTTGTTTTATGGACCAGCCAGCATAATATGCTATAGAGAGGACAATTCGGATGGTCGTCGGTTTCACTACCGGGCTAAAAGTTTCTCCATAGTCAAGACCCGGTTTTTGGTGGTAGCCCTTGGCGACGAGACGTGCTTTGTGTCTTTCTATTGTTCCATTAGCTTTACGTTTAAGTTTGAAAACCCATTTGCACCCTTCTATATTCCGAGCAATAGTAGGTGGAACCAATGACCATGTTTGATTGTGAAGAAGTGCATTAAACTCTACTTGCATAGCAATACGCCATTCTGGAATTTGCATAGCAGTGGAAAAACATGTGGGCTCAATCATGGCAGCCTCTGTGATGGATAAAAGAGCTCTTCCAATGGGGTATCGTACAATTCCATCATGAAATTGTCGAGGTTTGTGAATCTGGTTTTGTGCTCTTGTGACCATTTGGTGTGTCCGTGTTGGTGCCGAAGGTATGGAGAAGTTTGTACCTGTACTATTTTCGTCAAGAGTATTAGATGAAACAAAATCAATGTTAGACAAAATGGGACCAGAATTGTCCATATTCTCACTAGATGCCATGGAGGGGGACCTACATGGAGAGGGACTAGTCGAAGTCTGCATGGTTATTGAGGGTTGGCCATTTTCAGGTATAGGGGGCTGTGTAGTCACAGGTGTTGCAAGCTGGGGAGCCACGAGTATTGAGATGAGGTTTTGGGTTTGATAATGTGGCTGAGTTAGAGGGATATTAACCAAAGGTAAGATTGGGGGATCGGTGCAGGGAGTGGCCGTGTTTGGAAGGGTTGTGGACTTACAGGGAAACACTGTCTCATGAAAAACAACATCACGTGAAACGTAGAACTAGCTAGATTCTGTGTAATAGAACCTATACCCCTTATGGTGAGGACTGTAACCCATAAAGATGCATGCTTTTGATCGAAACTCGAATTTGTGGGTATTGTATGGTCTTAGATTTGGAAAGCATTGACAGCCAAAAATTTTGAGAAAAGAGTAGTCTGGAGGTTGGCCAAATAATTTTTGGAATGGTGACAAATTTTTCAAGGTTGGTGTTGGGAGACGATTTATAAGAAAATATGCGGTTTGACATGCTTCATCCCAAAAGCTTGTTGGAATACCACTATCAGCAAGGAGTGCAAGGGTAGTATCGACAATGTGACCATGTTTTCTCTCAACACAACCTTGTTGTTGATGTGTATGAGGACAAGATAAACGATGTAGAATTCCCTTGGATTGAAAAAATTTATTAAGGGAACATAATTCACCCCCCCAATCAGTTTGGACATGTTTAATCTTGGAATTGAATAAATGTTCAACCATGATTTGGAATTTTTGAAAAACATTCATGACATCAGATTTTTGTTGGATGGGAAACAACCAAGTAAATTTGCTAAAAGCATCAATAAAGGAAACATAATATTTATTTCCATGAATAGAAATAACAGGTGAAGGACCCCAAACATCCGAATAGACTAATTCTAATGGATTACATATTTTTGAATTTGAAGTAGAAAAAGGTAACTGATGGCCTTTTGCAAGTTAACATGCGGTGCAGGGGAGGCAATTTTTATTTGCTGAAACTGGAAGACTAAATTTAGAAAGAACATGTTGAACAGTGCGAAGGGCAGGATGTCCTAGACGCTTGTGCCAATGATCCGCCGAGGTTCGCACACCGACGAGGGTATGCTTTATTTGAGGAGGCTTCGACGATTGACACAGTTGATAGAGTCCATCTTTAAGAGGACCTTGGTGGAGCAGGATTCGAGTTTGACAGTCCTTAATCACAAAATAATTGGCATGAAATTCAAAGAAAACATTATTATCACGAGCAAATTTATTTACCGAAAGTAAATTTTTGCAGATATGGGGAACAAGAAGTATTTGTTTTAATAAGAATTTTCTACGGGAAGCTGAGATTGTAGCAGATCCAGTATGAGATATAGACAAACTTGACCCATTACCAACACAGATTTGATTTGCACCATGATATTCCTCAGATGATAGGTTGAGCTTGGTCATCTTATTGGTGAGATGATGTGTGGCTCCTGTATCTGGATACCAATTGTCATCCATGGTCACAGTTGGAGAGGAGTAGAGAGCTTGGGAGTTGGGTGTGGATTCCCCCTGATAGGTTTGATCAAAATGGCGATAGCAACGCAGAGCCGTGTGACCTTGTTTTCTGCATACCTGACAGTTGGGACGAAATTGAGAAGAGGAGCCATGATATGCATTTGAATTTCAGCCACGGTTGTTTGGAGAATAGCCCCTTCCTCGGTTTGTGGGTCCACACCCACCATAGAAATTTCCTCAACCACGAGGTCCACAGCTGCGGAGAGCTTGAGATCGAGCAGAGTAATTTGCAGTTGAGGGAGAGATATCCGTAGTATGGAAACGCTGCTCAAGGCGTAGCTCATAGGCGAGGAGGTGGACGAAAATTTCCTCGAGAGAAAGAGGGTCCACGCGAGTGGTCACAGATGTGACAAAAGGATCATACTCCGATCCCAGACCAGCCAATAAATAAGAGATCGTTTCGAAGTCATTGAGAGGCTGGCCTATAGCCGCCATGGTATCGCTCATAAGTTTCATTCGCTGAAAATAATCAGTGACAGATTGGTTACCTTTCTTAGAAGTGGCAAGTTGATAATGGATTTGCATCATCTGAGCACAAGATGTCGAGGCGAACATCTTCTCCAAGGACAACTAGAGATCACGGGCCGTAGCACACCCCACAGCAAGAGTGACTAAAGATTCTGAAAGAGTGGAAATTAAAACACTCAAAATAAGTTGATCACGTTGGTACCAGGTGATGTACGCAGGGTTCATGATTTGGGCAGGAGCATCCACGGCAGGGGCTGGATTTGGGATAGTTTTTGGTGGAGCATGGTTTGTGCCGTCAATGAAACCGTGAGCGTCTTGGCCATGCAAGTACACGTCTATTTGCGTTTTCCAGGAGATGAAATTGCTTTTGGTGAGCTTGATGTTGAGAGTTGGATTCATATTGGGAACTTGAAATACAATATTTGGTGCAGCAGGTTGAATGGGTGCTGGTGCAGTGGGATTCGGTGCAACAATAGGATTCAGTGCAACAATATGTGGAATCGGAATATCACCTTTAGGAATGGCCATGAGTGCAGTAGCAGCAGCAGGTATTGTGAAAAAAAAATTATGACGGGAGCAGTAGATATTAGAAGCAGGGAAAAAAAATGAAAGAAAAAAACAAAGAAACCAGGAATCAAAACAAAAACAACGTTAGTCAATATTTTGCTCTGATACCATAATAAAACTAAAAATATCTCTGATGATAATTTTCTCACTGTGATTGGTTGAGATATCTTCATTCATATTTATAGAATCAAAGGAAGTTGAGTTATATACAGACTCATGTATAGAATTAAAAGAGATTTAAACTATTCTCTACAGTTGAGTTATCTACAAGATAAATACAATCTTATCACAATAACTAAGTCTTTGATTCTAACTCTATCTTCTCTTGAGAGGTTGACTTCAATATGACTTATGCTTTAACAATGATTCTCATTCCACCATCCACTATATATTGTTGCAATACAGAAGCACAAAATAGTGAAAATTATACAAATTTGGTTGCAGCAATTGAACTCATTGACAGCAAACAAGTGCATGCCATCATCGGAACATTAACATTTCAGGAAGCTGCTATAATCTCTGATATGGGTAAAGCCACCAAGGATATCCCTATCCTATCGCTAATTTCACCGGCTTTTATCCCGCCGGTAGAACCACTTCAACCGCCATTTTTCATTCAAATGGCCAACGACGTCAACCTCCACATGAAGTGTATTGCCGCCATTGTAGGCCACTTTAACTGGCGAAAGGTGACAACAATTTATGAAAACAATAACGGTTTTTCCAGTGATCCTGCAGGAACAATATTAACTCTCCTTTCTGATTCACTCCGAGCTGTTGGCTCAGAGATTGAACAACACTCAACTTTACCTTCCCTATCTTCTCTGTCATCAGACCCAAAATCAGCCATTGTAGAAGAGCTTAAAAAACTACAGAGCAAGAGCAACAGGGTCTTCGTAGTTCTTCTGTCTTCTATAGAGTTAGCTATTTTGCTTTTTGAGAAGGCAAACCAAATGGGTATGATGGAAAAAGGCAACGTATGGATTGTAACAGATGAGATTGCAAGCCTTCTTGATTCTGTTGATTCTTCAATCACATACAACATGCAAGGCGTGCTTGGTTATAAGACTATTTTTGAGTCTTCTAGTGAAAAATTCAAGCAGTTTAAAATCAAATCCCGAAAGAATTATGGAATGAAGTACCCAGAAGAAGAGAAAGCTAATCCAAGCATTTTTGCGCTTCGTGCTTATGATGCAACATGGGCTATTGCTCAGGCCATTACGATATCACAAAGAAGGGAAACCCCAAAAACATTATGGGAAAATTTTTTGTCCAATATCTTCGAAGGTCTAAGTGGCAAGATAATCTTCAAGAATAGTAAATTGTCAAAATTACCCATCTTTCGAATCATTAATGTGGTTGGCAAAAGCTACAAGGAGATAGCATTCTGGTCACCAGAATTTGGTTTCTCTAAGAACTTTACAGAGCATGATGGGGAGAAAGTACGAGTTTTTAATGGTTCTATTAATGGAGTAATGGGTCCAGTATTTTGGCCAGGTGGCCAGCAAACAGTGCCAAAGGGTTGGACTTACGATGTAATTGAGGGGAAACCATTGAAGATAGGGGTTCCTGCCAGGGGTGCATTTAATCAGTTTGTGAGATTAACTTATGACAAGGAGACGAACAGAACATTCATCACTGGTTTTTCAATTGATGTGTTTGAAGCAGTTGTGGAACGTCTCCCTTACCAATTGCCTTATGTTTTGGTCCCTTTCAACCGATCATATGATGATATGGTGCAACTGGTTTAAGTGGAAAATATTTTCTTGAAAAATGATTTTTGTTTGGCAAATAATCACAATTTTATTATTTTTTTTTATTTTTTATTTTTTTTTTTCATTCAATCATATTAAATTTTAAATTACAAAAATGTCCTAACCAGGTCTCGGTAGTGTCATGACCGAGTCTCAACCGTGTCTTGGTCGGGTACCGGTGCCGGTGTTCTGATCGGGTCTCGGCAGGGTCTTGACCAAGTCCCAATTGGTCTCGACCGGGTCCTCATTAGGTCCCGGCGGTGTCCTGGTTGGGTCCTAACAGACTCTCGACTGGGTCATGGGTTGGTCTCGATGGTGTCCTGGTGATGTCCTTTTATTTTTCGTCGCACCAAACACCTAAAAATACAGATAACATTTTTCAAAAATCATTTTAAGCCGAAACAAATGGAGCCCAAAAGGAAAAGGAAGAAAAAAAATAATTTTTTTCATGAAAGAATTAATCCTGACAAAACTTTGTTACTATCTTTATGCTATTTGGTATTACTAATGACATGCACTTCTATATATGAACATTGATATGAGCATGAATGAGATGTGAAATAGGGCTTGGATGGAGCAGTTGGTGATATAGAAATCATGGCAGATCGAATGCAATATGCAGAATTTACTCTACCATATATCGTATCTGGACTTGTGATGGTAGTCACTGTGAAACCAGATAAGCTCAGAGAAAAATGGCTGTTCTTCAAGGTCTTTACCAAAAAAATGTGGCTACTCATGGTGGCGATGCATCTATTCATAGGGTTAGTAATTTGGTTGATTGAAAATGGAGGCAATCCTGAATTTGAGGGCTTCGGTGCTATGCTTTGGTTTTCTGTCACTGTCCTTTTCTTCATACAAAGTAAGTCTCCACTCAAAACAAAAGACCTTAAAGTTTACTTTTGTTCGATACATACTAGGTACTAGATTTGATGTCTTTTCACTCTGCAGGAGAACCAATTAAGAACAATTTGTCTCGTTTTGTGTTGGCGCCATGGTTTTTTATGATTCTAATTGTTTCGGCCAGTTTCACAGCAAGCCTCACATCCAGAATGACTGTCTCTCAGTTTAAACCGTCTGTGCTAGATATTGAAACACTTCAAAGAACAAATGCACCAGTTGGGTGTAATGGGAATTCATTCATTGTAAGATATTTGATCAACGTCTTGAATTTTAAGCCTGAGAATATCAGGGGAGTTTGCTCCATAAACGACTGCCCTCAAGCGTTTGAGAGAGGGGAAATTCAAGCAGCTTTTTTTGTTGGCCCGCATGCTAAAGTCTTCCTTGCTAAGTACTGCAAAGGTTACACTGCAACAGAACCCACTTTTAGTCTGGTTGGTTTTGGCTTTGTAATCTCCTCTCCTTTTTCTTCATTTTTCTTGGGAAAAAACTTCAATTATCTCCTAATACTTTTACAGTCATATTTTTAAAGTTTTAAAAGTAGTATCGTGGGGTTCTTATATTTTAAAATGTTGCAATGTCATCTCTCGATTAGAAATTTCTGTTAAACCTTAGTGGGACGACGCCAAAATATCACAATTTTTTTTTTTTTTTTTTAGTAAAAATAAAAAAACTTATCCATGGCTAACCCAGGGCCAGCTGTGGGTCAAGCTGTTCCCTTTTTCTTTAAAAAAAGAAAAAAGAAAAAAAGAATTATTTAACGGGTAAATTTGTATTTTTATAAGTTTTATAGGGGCATAACAAACATTTCACTTATTGCCCATTAGATTTAATCCTAAATGTTAACGATAAGGGTGACATTGCAAACTTTTAAACCAGCCCGACTTTCTAACTTTTTGAACTCTAAAAAAAAATAATTGCAAGTGTCAAAACATCACTGGTAAGTGAAGTTCCTTTTGTTCATTTATCCTTAAAAAATTTGATCTTGGAAGTGCTGTTTTGGTTTCCTGTCGCAGGTTTTCTCCAAAGATTCTCCTTTGGTTTTTGACATTTCAAAGGTAACCCTTGAAGTGATACAGACGGGAGAAATGCAACAACTAGAAAGAAACTTGCTCTCCTCTAATAACTGCTCCTCTACGTCCAACTTGAACGTTGATCCAGAATTAGGCCCTGAGCCTTTCTATGGCCTGTTTGGCATTTCAGGTGCCATTTCTGCGCTTGCATTCTTAATCACTGTGGCCAGTCTGAAGCGAAACCAACAGCTGAGAATGCACTTCATACCAGCAGCATTCATAGATAACAGAGTTGTAATATGGGCAATCATTTTTCTCTCTCGAATCTATGTCAGGTGTCAATCTCCCTACAGAAGAAGGAGCATCGTAGTCCCTGTCCCATAAGCAGAAGATGAAACAAAATTTTTGTTTCAAACTTAATATAAGCATATATGTATAGTTTTATGTTCAGATTGTTTCCTTAAAAGAAGGCATTAATGAGTCTTGGAAAAAGAGAGTTCCAACTTAACTGCTTTAGAGCAATTTTTTTTTTTTTAGTAGATCAATGTTTTTATGTACACACCAGTACGTACGGTGTGAGACACGGCAGGTACGCATGTGATGGCTGTGCAAGGCTGACGGCTGTTGAGCGCCTTGGTAGCGCAACTGGTCATTCAATTTTTTAATGTTGTAATATTGTATGATTGTAGATTGTAGAATACTTATCAGTATGATCCAGATTGTAGAATACTTATCAGTATGATCCAACGGTTGGATTTCCTACACCATTAGTAATATCAACTATAAGATTAAATCAAGTTAGATTTAACGGTTGAAATTTTTTTTTTTTTTTTTTTTTTGACATGTCTACACAAGATGGGGGAGGGAGATTCGAACTAGTAACCTCCGTTTCATTAAGCATGGTCTCAGCCGATTGAGCTACCTCTTGGGGACAAAAAAAAAAAAAAAAGTTGTTACTACCAAGTATGATTTAATGATCATATTTAAACAACATTTAATTATAGTATGATCTAACAGTCAAGATTAAGTACATGTTAGATAAGTGCGATTGAACGGTCAGAGTTAAAAGATCATTAGTAACAATTCGTTTTTGTTAATTATGAAAATACATATTTGTTAATGAATAGACACTAAACCTGTTGAGTTCAATGAGTTGGCTGTTTTGACAAGTCATTAAAGTTGATTGAAAAAGCACTTCTTCATTTATAAATAGCCTACTCACCGTAACAATAAGGTAATAAAATGAGCCACACTTTATTGAAAATTTTCTTAAATACACATATTTAAGAAAACTACACTTGCCAAACACCAACAAATATACAATCCCACATCAGCTATACAAGACAACAGGACACAAGAAAAAAATTGCACCAAATAACGTACACCAACAGAAACAAGACAGCAACAGATTGCTCTTTCGACCATAACATAATACTTAACACATGAAGAATAGTGCATATAGAATATGCATGCCATCACCATATCTATTGAGCATTTTGTTGAGGCAATAAAGCAAACATAACTCTTTTTAGGACACTAAAATGGGAAATTGCCTTAGAAAAAAATGCCATGAAGAGCGGATGTTATCACGCCACATTCATCTGCCATCCCCCAAGGCTAATTTTACATGGCCTTTCATGCTATCAAATCCAGCGTTTGTACTGCTACTTCCACCATATTCGGAGGCGTCAGATGTCACACCATGCAAGTGGTCGGCCTTTTCCAGATTTGATTGAACATTAACCAAGGAATGCGTCTCCATCTTTCTTATTCGTTCTAATTCAATTACCACTTCCTTCATACTAGGCCTCTCATCCCCTTTCACTCTTAAGCACCTCTCTACAATTTTAACGACTTCCTTGATTTGCACTTCAACTATATGGTTATCAAGAATTTCAAACAATCGATCATCTTTCGAGGAAGAAAGAAAATACATAGGTAGACATCTTTCCTCCTCGAACCTATCAAATGAAAATACATCATCTCCTATTAGTAGCTCCACGAGGACAACTCCAAAGCTATAAACATCACTTTTATCCATCAATTGGCTCGTCTATAAGTATTCGGGATCCAGGTATCCAAGAGTTCCATGTACTACAGTAGCTACATCCTTTTGATCTTGGGAAACCAATTTCAAAATTCCAAAGTCGGAGGCTTTCACAGTGAAATTATCATCAAGAAGTATGTTTGAGGACTTGACATCTTTATGAATTATAGGTGGCGAAGCTGTAAAATGCAGATACAATAGTGCGTTTGCTATTTCTACAGCTATTATTAGACGGGTTTCCCATCGTTTGGTGGATGTGTTGCTTTCACGATGTATATGGTTGAACAATGTACCCTTTGAGACAAATTCATAAACTAGCAAAGGAACTTGTGTTTCTAAGCAACAGCTTGAGAGTTTGACAGCATTCCTATGGTCAATTTGGGAGAGCAGAACAATCTCATTAATGAATTAATCAACTTGGTCTTGATCCATTGTCTTGGACTTCTTGATGGCAACAATTGTATTATTTGGTAAAAATCATTTGTAAACTGTACCAAAACCTCCTCGGCCAATGATCCTACTCTCTCTATAATTTTTGGTAGCTACCTTCAACTCTTCAAAAGTAAAGATTTTGGCCTTTTTAGTAGATCTTAGTTCACGGAGACACCATTCTAAGATCAAACCCCCATTTTGTTGAAAGAGCTTTGCTTTGAGTTTAATAAATTTTCTTTTATTGGATACCAAGCACATCCACGAGCTAACCCAAGAATAGCAATTAAGATTACGCCAATTCCTGCACTTGAAAATGCTGAAACGTTATTGATCATCTTGACATAACCTCATCATTAGGAATAGGATTCTCTCAAATTCAATTTCAATTTAAAATGAAATGGGTAATATTTAATTTATGATCAACGGTTAAAGTTTGTGCATCTAATGGTATACATGATACTATCTACTTACCAATGAGACTCTTAATTGCTACTGCGAGATCCATAGAACAACCTTCACCATCTTTTCTTCCGTCCCCATGATACCACTTAGGACAACTAAATGTATAATTGCCTTGTATGTTGGTACAGATTTTCGTGCAGGTATTGAGAGTTTGATTCCCACATTCGTTAATGTCTGCATTATGTTAGGTATCAATCAATTAAGGCAAGAGGTCCAATATGGCATGCAATCAATAAGGCATGAGGTCCAATATGGTATGCAAGAAATAAAAGCATTCACAGCAGACTCCCTTTCCTAAGTTTAGGGAATATGCCTAAAAACTCGCAAAAAATGTCCCACAGCAGACTCCCTAAATGAACTCTAAACATTAGGATTGGTACAGTAGAACCCAATGTTTTGGGTTCCACTATTGCAATCCTTATGATTATTAAAAAAAAAAAAATGATTATTTCTTTTCTCTCCTCTCTCCTCTCATGTCTCACAATTCTCTCTTATCTCTCCTCTCATATATATAATATAATTAAAAAAATAAATATTTTAATAATATAGAGAATGATTAAGGGAAGTTATTGGGGTGTATTGATATAGGGAAGCAAAAAGTAGTTTGGATCCTGTAAGGAAAATGACGAGAAAACTGTTGGGAATGCTCTAAGCAAAGACATCCAATAAGGCAACAACTACTTTCCGAGAATTGTAGTTCCCAATTAGTAAACCCTAGTTCCCAATTAAGAAAACCCTATTTTACATTTCCTTGTAAAACCCTCAACCAATCCATTATAAATGTAACCCTAAGCCACGAGAATCATCATCCAAAAATACAATAACAATCCTTTGTTCTCTATTTGATTTCCCAATTACTTGACAAAATACTTTGTTACAAATTGTATTTTAATAGCTATAACACATGTCACTTTATTAGATTAGTTTATATGAATTAGCTACAGAGCAGTTTGTAGCAAATTTTTGTCCCCAATTATGTGTTCTTATCAAATTATCAAGTGAAGAATATCAACACCATATAAGTATACTCATAATGAAATACATACATTGAAACGGAATTAGGATCCTTTCAAGTTTATTTGAACGGGATAATATCCAATTAATTATATTGGAGTGGTATATATTTTTGTTCCCTCAAAAAATAAAAACACAAAAATACCCTTTCAATATAGCTAACTGATACTCTCTAGTGGGTTCAAATGAACCGGAAAGGATCTTGAAAGGAAAAAATATATATATCATAAGTGATATTGAATGATCAGGAAAAAAAAAAATTATCTTTTACTTTTTTGATTGGGAAGATTTGTAGATGTAAATACCTTGGCAACCCTCATGGAGGTATGAGTTCCCTTGGTAACCCTGTTTGCACTTGCAGTAGTACCCCTCCCTGGTTCGGAGATGATCAAAGCACTCACTATTCTCCTTACATGCGTAATTCCGTTCGTTCTGGGCTTTTTCGCATGCATGATTGCCAACTAACCAATCAAGTACCAATGGAACCCTTTTGTGGGGTAGTTTTTTGAGATAACATGCGGAGAAGTCAGAAGTGGAACGTGCCTTTCTCGGCAACAAAAGCATAGGCACAGGGATTGAAGTTCCATACTTTGGAGTAACTATGAAAGCTCTTTACTTCCACACTAACATTTTTAAGCCCATCCGGAAACCCCACCTCGCAGCACCCAACGCCGGAACAGGACCCATTGACCACGTTGCTAAGGCTAGGGCATTCAGATGAGCACCCGATCGAGTACGCTTCTCCGTTTTGGAACCCACGTAGGAATCCGCTAGTGTCACAGCCAAGAACAGTGAAGGATTTTTTCTTGTCGGAAACGGTGGACCCCCCAGCTCGAGCGCGAAAACGACGTTACCCATGGGTTCACCTCCATTAACAGTGCCAGGCTACCCACACCCTGACATGCAACTCATGATTCTCAATGGATATGCTTGTTACAGGGATATTACCTATCATTGGTTTTCCCGAGTGACAAGTGATACTAAAACTCTCTTCCAGATAGCACTCCTCAGACAAACCAAATGGGAATGGAATTTCCATATCTCCACAGTACTTGTTCAAGCACTCTGGCTTTGCTGCTGCCGCTGCCGCAATTGCAAATATTATCGCTCCGGCCACTACTATTTGCGAAAGGTTCCCGCTCAAGTCCATTGCCACAACTTTTTTGAGGAGAGTTTTCTTAAATGTTGTCTTAAGGAGAGCTTTGATTGCTCTGGATAGACTCTTTCCTTTAAAGGCATGCATATGGAACGAAGACAAATTCAGATTCGTAGCAGACACTTTCAAGGATAAAATCTGTCCTTTCCTTTAATAGATTTGGATTATAAAATAATAATAATAAATAAGCGAAGTTTTTCCCTTTTTTTGAAGTGACTAAAAGTATTTCCAATAATCAGAGAAGTTATCTCGTAAAAGTCTCTTTGATAAAAGCAACTTATCATGCGTTCAAGCCTCAATGTATCAGCATATATAACCCTTAATTAATTTTGGTGGGCCGGGGGCATTTATCCCCTCTCTTTTCTGAACTTGTGTTTTGAAAATTCAAACTTAATTTACACTGTTACAGTTCACTCCTAGAAGCCTCGCTTGATTTGCAAATAAGATTTAGAAATAGAATGATTATTGTTTGGCTAGTGTTAGGGAGCTAAACAAATAAACTCTGAAAATTTACTAAATTGATGTGGCAAAAGTTTTTAAATTACAAAATGTAATTCTCTCTCCCTTGTCTGCCACTCACGGTCTGTCACGTCAATTTGAAAAATTTTCTGAGTTCATTTATTTGACTCCTTAGCAGTACTCTTATTCTTTTGATAGGGGCCTAATTATTTCTAGGAATAATTATTCTCATGAGAATAACTATTTCTTTACATAGAGGAATACATATTCATTTCATTATTTTTGAAGAATGGGTATTCATAAGGGAATAAACAATTTTTTTTTTTTAAAAAAAAAAACTTTTTTTTTTCTTTCGAACTTCTTTTTTAAAGAAAAAAAAATTGAGTTTTATAAAAATAAGAAATCAGTTGAGTTATTTTAGTAATTTAGGTTCAATCCCAATTAGAGCATATGTGTTGTCACTAAACTAAGAAAAATGAATAAGTATTCCATTCCGCCTTCCTTCATTCTCATTAATAACTATTAATTTTTCTAATAGACTCATTTCACGTAGCAGGCCTAAGTAACCCCTAGCTACCAAGAGCAAAATAAACTTTGTTGACCGGGTATCTCTTTTTTATGGTAGAACTGCTAGGGGTCTATAAGTTTATCATATTTAATCCACATTCTTATACAAATCAACCATTAGATTTGTGGGGTCCATCATTGACTTATGTGGGGTCCACATAAATCTACAAATCTAATGATTGATTTGTAAGATGAGATAGGCCAAATATGAAGAAAATATTAACCCCTATCATTTCTCTATTTATAGATGTGGCATTTTTAGTGACATGGTATATATGACTGATATGGAGCAATTGATTGTGCCATGGCAACATGTGTCGCAATACTATTAGTTAAGATGTGGCATTTCATAGAAAACCGATTTGATAACAAAATAAACCTGGAGAATTGATTTGATCGATTTTGGACTCCAAAAACTAATTTGATAAAAGCAAACTTGAGGGACTAAGACAAGTTTTTTTTTTTACCTGTTTAACAGTCTACGCTAATATATATGACGATTGTTTAATTTGAACTTCACTTTCCTATTGTTTATATATATATATATATATATATATTTGTGAGTAATACTAAATGTCATTCTTAGTCTTTGTGTCTGCCCAACAGTGATGTAGCTTTCAAAATTATTATTATATCAAAATCTAATAGTGATCTATTACAAATTTAATTCGAATTTTAAATCTACATCAATTTTAGAGGAACACAAGGAAAATATAAAGAGGACATCTAACATTACTCTTAATTTATTGATTACTATTTTGTTAGATGTCCTCTTTATATCTTACAATTGGGGATCCCAGCCAATTCCCCATGTCCTCTTTATATCTTCTTTGTGTCTGAGCAGCATCGAGTTTAAAAGGAAGGTATAAAGCGTCTCAGCAACAAACTTCCTGGTTGGGCAGAGAGCTAGCTCCTGCCCGAGCAAGGGAACCCAGGCTACCAACCCCCTCACATCTCCCTACCCAAATACATAAAGGACATGGGGAATTGGCTGGGATCCCCAATTGTAGGACATCTATCCTCTTTTACTTTTATTTTACTTTTTTGCTTTTGTTGTATTTTTTTTCCTTTCTCTTTCTTTGAGTTGAATAAAATAATAAAATAATAATAATAAAAGAATTGGCTGTCACACCCTTTTACACTTGCCTTACAAAATCGAGTTTTTTTTTCTCGCTCACATGGCTACTTCGTGTAACACATGTTCATTGTTCACCAAAATATTGAAATTATAAGAAGATATTGTAAAAGGTATGATTTGGGATGTTAAGAATAGGATTAAATTAAAAATGAAGTTGCGGGTTTTTGATGTAAATATTGATCTTTGTAATAGTTTGGGTCTCCACTTGGATGTTTTGCATATATATTAGACTCTTAATTAGATGCTTTTGCTGCTCATACAAGTGTATTGATTTGATGTATTTGGTTTGACTCCTGTAACAAGAATATCGTTTCTTTTGGAGTATACATGATACTCTTGTCTAAATAACTTACACTCAAGGAGTTAGGTAAATATGGTAGACACTCACAAGAGAGGAGAAGATTTATTGTAAGTGCACTTGTGAAATTGTATCCCACATTAGTAAAGTATAAAGAGAATGAGTGGTTGATATATCTAAGTATACTCAAGCCCATAAGTTTAGGCTTTTGGGATAGAAGTTATGTCTAAATATGTATATTCAGGGCCGGATCCACGTTGTAGGTAGGGGGAACCATGGCAACCCCTAAATTTTTTGAAATTCTTATAACCAGAGCAATTTTACATGAAGGGCCCCTACAAGTTTTTGTCCTAGCCCACCCCAAAGTTTCCGTCAATTTTGGCACTCTCTGATGCCCATATGGCTCATCACTAGCCCAATGAGGCCCACTCATCAGATTCGCATGTTTACTCCTACTTTTTCCCTTTTTTTTGTTTTTGTTTTTTTTTTTTTTTAAAAGAAAAAAAAGAAAAAAGGAAAAAGAAAAAAAAAATTGTGTTTGCTCCCACTTATTCCAACAGGGAACATCCCAATTCTCACTGGTGTGCTCCAAATCTTTATTTTCCAGCTAAACTATTCAAATTTTTATCTCTTATCTCTTATCGATCTTTCCCAAAGGAAAAGACATATTTGGAATCTTAATATTTCAATGCCATATGTGAACTATTTTAAGGATTTTGGTCCTTCTTGATTTAACTTTAATTTGTAGTACTCTTCACGCATGCTTCTATTATTGAAAAGAGTGATATTAAATAACTTCAAGGGAAATGATTTCTTGTCTTTAAAGTGTGTTTGAGAGTGCGACTTTTAAATCAAAACATAAAAAGTATTATTTGGGAGTGGGTTTTTTAAAAAAATCTATATGAAAACGTAGAAATAATTGTATTTTTACAATATATTACAGACAACACACTATTTTAAAAGCTAAACTGCGATCGTAAAGATGAAATCGTGACTTACCAAACGCTCAATTGTACTTTTAAAAATTGTGTTGTCAAATCGCAAATTTTAAAATCGTTATTTTTCAATCGCACTTTTTGAAACTATAAACCCAAACTGACATTTAGCTCTGACCACCCCAAACAAAATTTTCTAGTTCCGCCCTTATGTATATTAATATACTCTTTATGGACTCCACAGACTATTTCCTCCCCAACCGCGCACCTCCCAGAATTCCTTAAAATCAGATACTCTGGACTGGGCATGCCCCCATGCTGTAACTCATTTTTGGCTTTCCATATGTTATAGAAAGTAGCACTCAAAACCAGAATTAGGTCCTGGCCTGAGCTTTTTTACGGCCTGTTTGGTATTTCAAGCTCTATTTCTGCACAGCTTGCATTCTTAATTACAGTGGCATGTCTAAAGTGAAACCATTAGCTCAGAATGCACTTCATACCAGCAGCATTCATAGATAACAGAGTTGTAATATGGGCATTACTTTTTCTCCCTCGATTCTATGTAAGCTTTCAATATATTGATGGTGCATACTAATGGTTTTGTACTATAATATGAGATTTTTTTTTTTTTATTACTTCCACTCGAATTCAAACTTTGGTTTGGCATACGTACAAAATTTGTACCAGAACAATGTGTAGTGTAAATGACATGTTGGAATGTTTTTGTTTCGTACTAATTAATATAAGCATATATATGTATAGTTTTATCTTGAGAATGTGTCTTTAATAGAAGGCGTTAATGAGTCTTGGAAAAGAGAGTTTCACATGGAAAACCAGGGAAAGTGACATCAACCTACTGCTTTGGAGTAGTGTTGGTGCGAAGCACCGCACGCACGCATGTGCTGGCTGTGCAAGGCTGATGACTGTCGGGCGCCTTTATAGCGCAACTGGCCATCAAATTTTTTACGATTGTAACTGTACAATATAATGATTTGATCTAGATGGTAGGATCGATACTTATCAATATGATCCAACTATTGGATTTCCTGCACCATTAGTAATATCAACTATAAGATTAATTAATCAAGTTAGATCTAACGGTTAAAAAAAAATTTGTTACTACCAAGTTTGATCTAACAACCATAATTAAACAATATTTGATTATAAGTATGATCTAATGGTCAAGATTAAGTACATGTTAGATAAGTAAAATTGAATGGTCAGAATTAAAAGAGCATTAGTAACAATTCTTTTTTGTTAATTACAAAAATACATATTTGTTACTAAATAGACACAAAAACTGTTAAGTTGGCTGTTTTGACAAGCCACAAAAGTTGATTGAAAATGAACTTCTTTATTTATAAATAGTGCACTCATTGTAAGAATTAGGTAATGAAATGTGGCATATGAGCCACGCACACTTTATTGAAAATTTTCTTACATACCACACCACACCACATTTAAGCAAACTACACTTGCCAAACACCAACAGATATACAATCCCACAGCTGCTATACAAGACAGCGAATACAACAAAACAATTACTCCAAATAACTCCAACAAATTGCTCTTTCGACCAGAACAGAAAACTCAACACATGAAGAATAGTACAGAGATAATATGCATGCCATCACTATCTAATAAGCATTTTGTTGAGGCTATAAAGCAAACAGAACTCTTTTTAGGACACTAAAACAGGAAGTTGCATTAAAAAAGACAAATGCCATGAAGAGCGGATGTTATCATGCCACATTCATCTGCCATCCCCCAAGGCTCACATTACATTGTCCCTCATGCTATCAAGTCCAGCGGTTGTACTGCTACTTTCATCGTTTTCGTAAGCGTTAGATGTCACACCATCTAGGTGTTCGGCCTCTTCCAGATTTGATTGAGCATTAACCCACAAGTGCGTCTCTATCTTTCTTATTTGTTCTAATTCCATGGCCAATTCCTTCATACTAGGCCTCTCATCTCCTTTCACTGTTAAGCACCTCTCAGCAAGTTTAATGACTTTCGTGATCTGCTCTTTATTTCCTTCTTCAACTATTCGTTTATCAAGAAATTCATCCATGCGATCCTCTTTCAAGAAAGAAAGAAAATACATAGGTAGACATCTTTCATCCTCGGATCTATCGAATGAAAATACATCATCTCCTGTCAGTAGCTCCACAAGGACCACTCCAAAGCTATAAACATCACTTTTCTCCGTCAATTGGTTCGTCTGTAAGTATTCAGGATCTAGGTATCCAAGAGTTCCTTGCACTACAGTAGCTACATCCTTTTGATCGTGGGGAACCAATTTTGAAATTCCAAAGTCGGAGACTTTCGCAGTGAAATTATCACCAAGCAATATGTTTGAGGGCTTGACATCTCTATGAATTATAGCTAAAGAGTGTAGATACGATAGTGCATCCGCTGTTTCTACAGCTATTCTTAAATAGGTTTCCCATCGTTTGATGGATGTGTTGCCTTCACGATGTATATAGTTGAAGAGTGTACCTTGTGAGACAAATTCGTAGACTAGCAAAGGAACTTGTGTCTCTAAACAACAGCCCAAGAGTTTCACAACATTCTTATGGTCAATTTGGGAGAGTAGAACAATCTCGTTAATGAATTGGTCAACTTGGTCTGGATCCACTGTCTTGGACTTCTTGATGGCAACAATTGTATTATTTGGTAAAAATCCTTTGTAAACTGTACCAAAACCTCCTCGGCCAATGATCCTATTCTCTCTATAGTTTTTGGTAGCCACCTTTAGCTCTTCAAAAGTAAAGATTTTGGCCTTTTTAGTGGATCCTAGTGCACGGAGACGCCGTTCTAAGATCAAACCCCCATTTTGTTGAAAGAGCTTTGCTTTAAGCTTAATATATTTTCTTTTCTGGAGTACCAAGAATAGCCACGAGCTACTCCCAAGCATAGCAATTAAGCCTATGCCAATTCCTGAACTTGGAAAGGTCGAAACGTTATAGTCAAGATTAAAAGTTTGTGTAATTAAATGCATACATGATATTATCTAAGGATGTACAAAATGGTAAATTTACTTACCAATGGAAACCTTAATTGCTAGTACGACATCTATAGAACAACCTTCACCATCTTTTCTTCCGTCCCCATGGTACCCCTTGGGGCAATGACATGTATAATTGCCTATTCCGTTGGTACATTGTTTGGTGCAATTATGAGTCCCATCCAAACATTCGTCAATGTCTGCACATCAAGTGAGGAATACAGGCCAACCACATAGTATGATCATAATTAATGAAATACATATGTATACATTGAAACAAAGGAATTAGAATTTTTGAAAATATCTAGTTAATTATATTTGAGGGGTATTTTTTTTCCATTAAAAAGTAAAAGGATAAAAATATCACTCAATTTAATTGAAGTGAAGAGGATCCACTTCGGAAACCAAGGGGAAAACAAATGTCATAAAAGTGATATTGAATTCAGGGAAAAAGTAATATAAATTACCTTGGCAACCCTCTTTGCCTTGGAGGTATGGGTTCCCTTGGTAACCCTGCTTGCACTTGCAACGATACCCAGCCTGCTTGGTTTGGGGATGAATGCATTCACTATTCTCCTTACATGCGAAGTTCGGTTCCTTCTGAGCTTTGTCACATGTGAGATTGCCAACTGACCAATCAAGCACCAATGGAACCGTTTGGTTGGTATAATTTTTGAGATAATCAGCGGAGAAGTTGAACTTGTCTTTCTCGACAACAAAAGCATAGCCGCATCTATTGAAGTCCCATACTTCGGAGTAATTATTAGGGCTGGACACTTGAACACTAATATTTTGTAGTCCATCCGGAAACCCTAACTCGCAACACCCAACGCCAGAGCAAGACCCATTCACCACATTGTTAAGGGTAGGGCAATCAGATGCGCACCCGATCTTGTACACTTCTCCGTTTTGGTACCCACTGAGGTATGCGATAGTGTCACAGCCGATAACAGTGAACTTATTTTTTCTGTTGGAAATGGTGTACTGGGAGACCCTGAGCCCGGAATTGTTCTTGTCTACCAAGACTACCATGGACGACGGGCACTTATCGTACGCGTTCTTAGGTACACAACCATGGACGCCGGTAGTACTGTCGCTGTGGTTGTAACAGTCTCGGGCAACCGTATTCATGACATGCATCTCATGAGTGTCAATGGATATGTTTCTTACAGGGATAGTACCTGTCATTGGTGTTGTAGAGTCGTGGCATGTGATATTAAAACTCTCATCCAGAAAGCAGCCCTCTTTGAGGCCAAATGGGAATGGAATTTCTACATCTCCACACTTGCTGGGGCAGTCAGGCTTGCGTATAGTTGCTGTTGTTGATGCTGCTGCTGCCACAATTGCAAATAGTATGATCACTCCAGGCAGTGCTATGATTTGCAAAAGCTTCCCACTCAACCCCATGCCTTGCCCGAACTGTTTCAAGGTTATATTTTGTGTTTAGATCGATGTGCTTTGGTTGTGCTAGTACACTCTTCCCTTTAAAAAAGGCATATGCAACGAAGACCAATTCAGCCGGTAGCCGCCCGACTTTCATATGTCATATAGGTCAAAAGTATCTTTTATAAGTTGAGTCATTTGGAGAAATAATTTTCCATAGAGAGAGAAAAAATGAAGATAGTACAAACTTGCACATCTTTGCACGTGTCACGTACCTTTCCATTATTGGAGAATCCAATTAATGCCTTTAATTTCCATTATTGGAGAATCCAATGCCTTTAATCTCTCAAACTTTTACAAACATGGCCGTATATAGCGTATTGCCATATTCAAAAGAAAAATGTTTTGCTTACACAAATTTTTTTTTTACAACATGATAACACAATATAATTCAGTTTCTTTAAAGTTAATTTATTTTATTTTCAATCATGTTATGCCGTATCATTTTATAAAAATTTTTTATAAAATTTGTTTGTAAATCTATCATTTCTCATATTCAAAATGTCTTCCTTAATCTAGATAGTAAGTGATTGAGAGAGATCTTAAGAGAGCAATGTATTGTATATAAATGTAATTGTGGTGTTGAGTCTTACGGTGAAAAAGTAACATATATATATATATATATATAGAACACAACAACAATATGAATAAAATATAGTAGCTTTTATTAGTTGATCAGTTGATTAATTAGCTAGTCCAAAGTATCTTTTGTGACTTTAGAGCTCATAATCCACGAATCTTTACTCATAAAGAAACAAACAATAAAAGTAGGCATTAAAAGGATAACTGGGAAAATATTTTAACAAGTAAATTTTCCCCCACTTCTCACACATTCAAGCTTGCTCCTATAGAAATATTAATCCCTCTCATGATCGATCACTTGAAGGAATAATAGGAGCAACACTTTTGTGCATTTCATTTTGAGAATATTAATAAACAAGTACGTTAAAATTCGTAGCACACGCATGAAAAAATAAAAAAATAAAAATGAAATCAACAAAGATCGAAGAAGCAACAGAATCAAGACTACATAGGAAGTTAATGTTGTTTGGTAAGATTGTGTATGTCCACGAGCAGCAATAACTAGTATTAAGGAAAAATATAATAAACTCTCTGTTTCTCTTTTTCTGAAACCTTAAACTACATCTAGGATACAATGTGTGCATCTAAGCCTATTGACCTATGCTTTATTTAGAGGCAAAAGATTATCCTCTCCTAAGTAACTAGGATTCAAAATAGAGAAAGAGAGACAATCCTACCAAACACGTATTTTCTAATCCTGAAACATTCTTCTGCTTGAAGACTAGCTAGCTTTAGGATTACGACAAAGCAAGCTCTAGCTAGCCTAGACAAATTTCTCTCTTGATCTTCTGCAATATTGAAAAATCTAATTGACACCAATCTACACCTATTAGGATTGAATAGGTGTTTCACATGCAAAATAATATGTGGAATCAGATCTGACATAAAACTGAATAATTAACCAAATACAGAAATGCAATAAATCTTAAAAGACACATATATTTGGTTATGAAGAGGAAACCATTTAGAGAACTCTTTAAATGTAAAACTCTCAAAGAGCCTGTGAGATTGAACCGGTTTTTAATAATTTCATTTTCGATTTTTGTTAATGAATTAAATGTCTTAATGCCTTATGATCTCTTCTTTATTAACACACAATTTTTCCTTTTATTATTTCCTTTCAAAGAGTGCGTGAGATTGAACCGGTTTGTAATAATTTCATTTTCTGTTTTTGTTCATGAATTAAGTGTCTTAATGCCTTATGATCTCTCTCTTTATTAACACACAATTTTTTCTTTTATGTTTCCGTTTTGTTTATTAAATTTTTTGTTGAGATGCTATTCATTTGAATTTTTAAGCATTGAATATGATATTAAATAATTGATTTGATTGCATTAAATATTGAGTGGTATATATATATATATATATATTGTATTCATAAAAAATTCATAAAAAAAAAGGATTTTGTTTTGCTTTGTATTTTTTTTTATATAATGTTCATAATTATATAAGTTTTATTTGATTGAAATATAATAGGTGACATAATTTTCTATGATTTAAACATGCATCGTGTCACTATATTTAAAAGTGCGATAGATTTTTTTTACAACATTTAATAAAAAATACAATAAAAATGTATTTAAAATTTGAAATTAAATTATAATAAATTAATAGGACATAAATTTCCTCTAAACTGGTTTAGAGAAAATTTCTTTCAACCTAGTCTAATAAGTGACAAGTGTCATCTCTCACATGTTTTTATTTTATTTTATTTTAACATTCATTTATTGTTATTCCACTAATTAAGAAACCCAAACATTAATTTTTTTGAAACCTAAAAATGTTAAATGACATTTGTCACTTATTAGAGTAGGTTGAAGGAAATTTCATCCAGAACAGTTTAGAGAAAATTTGTGTCCATATTAATATATACATCTCAATTAGCTTAACTGTCGCTTCTTGCTTCAGAGACACTAGCTACTGTTTGTAGGGTCTTTGTTGTTTTTCTGCTTTTTCCTTGTTTTACTGTCGTTGTATTTTTTATATTTGCTTTTTATTTCTGTTGTATTTCTTGAATCTTTTGGGTTTTAGTCTCCCTATAACACTGTGTTTTGTTCTTGTCCTGGAGATAGTATTCTCTCCTCATCAATTTTTGCTTCGGATTTTGTCAATGTTCTTCTTATTTCGACTACTTCCCTGTCGTCAATAGCGTCTCCCAGTAGGCAATTGCTTTAGGTACGGTAAAAGGATACGTTGAGGATCATGTTCATGTCTGCATTAATTCCTTGTATTAGGAGTTCAAATAGAGTTGAAAGGTCTTGCGACACTCATACCCCTGCTTGAGTTCTCTGTTTTAATTCTTTAACCATTTTATGTGACCCTCATCGAGAGGATTAGGTCAATTTTTTTACATAATTTTTATTTTTGGGTTTATTATTAGAGACTAGTCCACCCATTTTTCACTTTTTCAGTGTATTAATTTATGTACCCCTTTCTCAATATTTGCTTTAAAAAACAAAGAAAGTGGTGCGAGGGAGGGATTAATTTTTTGAAATGCTCTTCGTTATCGAAGATGACGATTTTTTGTGGGCGATGCTCGCGTCCGCATCCAGTGTAGTACATCATGTTAAATTGACGTAAAGGCCATTTCTGCCTGACCCACTTAGTTTTCCTATTAACAACCATAATTAATCTAATAATATATGCGAATTCCCATCTCCTATTAAATATCATCACCTTTTATAAAGTAGCTTTTATAAGTTCCAGCTGATTAATTAGCTAGTCCATAGAATCTTTTATGACTTTGGAGCACATAATCCAAGAACCTTTAATTTTTCATAGCTGATGTTGTTGCAATGCTTGTTTTTTTTTTTTTTTTTTTAATCAAACAAAGGAAAAGGGAAAGGGGGTTGTTGCAATGCTTGTTGATTCTTCTTGTCAGTTGCTAGAGGATCATCAGGAGGTGCAATATTCTTAACACACTACACGTTGTTAAATTGACGTAAAGGTAGAAGAAGTGGGATTAGTCGATCTCTCTCTCAAAAAAAAAAAAAAAAAAAAAAAAAAAAAAAGAACTTGGTCGATTTTGACTCTTCAATAACATAATTTATTACAATCATAATTAATCTAATAATATATTCGAATTCCCATCTCCTATTAAATCACATCAAGAACATGAATAAAACATATATAGTAGCTTTTATAAAGAATCTTTTATGACTCATAACCCACTAATCTTTTTTCATAGAGAGACCCAAACAATAATCTTTAATTTCCCCCCACTTGTCTCTCACATTCAAGGTAATCAGTTACAGCATTATTTAGTGAGCCAGGGGTTCTTTTGTCTTTCCACAATTTGTGTTTTGAAAATTCTAAGAGCTAGCAGACATGCATATATAAACTTTGTTGGCGGGATATTTTTTTAATGATGTGGAGAATGAGATTGAGTTCAAAAGAAGAAGTGGATAATGAGAATAAAACTTTTTAAACAAAGAAGAAGCAACAAGAATCAAGACACATGAATTTAAGAGTAATGATATAAGGAGGATTAGAGTTTTCCTAAATATGATGTGACTTTTAAAAGAAATTATTGAAACACCATCTTTTCTCCCGTCCCCACTTGCGACAACCCAATGTATAATTGCCTTTTATGTTGAAACACTATCTCGTTCAATTATTGAGAGTTTGATCCCCACATTCGTCATTGTCCGCATATCAACGGAAGAATATCAACCCCATACAATAATCATAATGAAATATGATCAAGAAAAATAAATTATTATTTATCTTCTACTTTTTTGATACGACGATACCCTTACTTGTGACCTCTATTTTTATTGCTTTATGTGGCCCCTATTGAAAGGACCGTGTCAATTTTTAACTAATTTTCTATTATTTTGTTGTATTTTTTACACTATAATTTTTGTTTTAAGTTTATTATTGGAGAGTCCATCTATTTTTCATTGTTTTAATTCATGTTACCTTCTCTCAATATTTGCTTTAAAAAAAAAAAAAAGGGGGCAAGGGATTACTTTTTTCAGATGCTCTTCAGTCTTCGCTATCCAAGATGAGGATTTTTTTGTGGGCTATGCTCGCATCAGCGTCCAATGTGCTACACGTTGTTAATTAAATTGATGTAAAGGCAGTTTTTGCTTGACCCACTTACCAAACAAAAGGCAGTGGGTTCTCCAATAATTGAAAGGTTCCTGAAACCTCCAAAGATGTACGAGTTTGGACTATCTTCATTTTTTCTCTCTCTATGGAAAATTATTTCTCGAAAATGACTCAACTTATAAAAGATACCCTGGACCTATATATATGACATATAAAAGTCAGGGGCCTACCGGCTGACTAATGCTACGCAGTAGAATTCCGTGCGTAAACAGTCCTCATTTTGGTTGATTAATTTATCTTGAGTTAATTAACCAGCCTTTAAAAAAAAAAAAAAAAAACTTGCCAAAAACTCAAAATGCTGAATCTGTAACGTACCACCAAAACCAGCTCAAGTCAACACAAAAGATTAGGGATATGGCTGACGCTGCTGGGTGGGAGAGGGTGAAGGGAAGAGTTTTGGGGGTTTGGGAGAGAGAGAAAGGGGAAAGGGCGGTTGTAGTTGCTCTGTAGCTACCGGATGTTTGTTGGATATGTAATTTATGTTCTTATATATATTTGCTGGATTTGTAATATTGTTGGATGTTACTGCTAGGAAACTCTTCTGATTTGTTTTGATTTAATTGCCTTGTATGTTTTTCCTTTATTATTATTATTATTATTATTATTATTATTTAATGTTTTTTTCGGTCACCAACTATAGATTAGATAGATGATACATAAAGTAATATAATATATGAGATGAAATTTTTTTGGCAAACTGATTAGCAAGTGTAATATAAATAATAATGTTCAATTATAAATAATGTCTTTTTTGTATTTATTAAAAACACAAATTAGTAAACTACAACTTCAAGGTCCAAAGTAATATACTAGCGTCTCTAAGCTAGAAGCAACCGTTAAGGTTGAGATCAATGAGATGTATATATTAAAATGTATTAGACCGATGTAAACGATTTAAACGAATATAAGAAACCATATCATGACTATATGAAAGAATTAATAAAATTATTGGATCTGAAATCAGAATTAGAAAATTAATGGAGGCGAGAGGGCAAAAGATTACATGCATGCAGCTTCATTATCTAAACCAAAGCCCCCTTACGTACTTGTCCTCGTGATAAGATCGCTCTCAGACTCGGTCACTCACTTTCGGATAAAGTAAGACATTTTGAATGTTTCTTCTCCACTAGCATCAAGAAAAATAGAATAAACTCTGAATATGTCATATAGCAAAATTATATCAATTCCGCTAGTATTTTCCTCTAAAATGTTTCTTTCTCCGTTTCTTTTGAAAGCGGCCGGGGACCAGGAATAAAATGTTTATAAAAGTAAATGCATACTTTTGATGAAGTTTGTTTATCAAGTGCTGCAGTACTGGTTTCGTAAATTAAAGCATACTTCTTATAATTAGCACAGAGAAACTTTTCATAATAGTAAAACATTAAATACCATAATCTCATACTCAGACTCATGTCCCAGCTTACACCTTTTTGTTTTAGTGCTTTTACATCTTTGTGAGGCCCTTATTGAGAGGATTAGGTCAAATTTTTGACTCATTTCTTACTATTTTGTTGTATTTTTTGCACTATACTTTTCGTTTTGAACCTATTATTGAAGAGCATATCTCTTTTTTGTGCTTGACGATTTTTTGTGGGCTATGCTTGCGTCCGCGTCTAGTGCACTACACGTTGTTAAATCGACGTAAAGGCGATTTCTGTTTGACCCACTTAAAAAAAAATAAATAAAACAAAAACAAAAATTGGACCTTTGGTTTTTTTTTTTAGTTTTAATTTTCTCGAATTTATAAGGATATTTTTATCAAATTGACAAGTTTTTAGGATATTTAAGCCTCTCTAACAATTGTTTTCAACTTAGCCTTGCAAACAGAGAACTATGACATTTAGATACATCAAACGACTATTTTGTAAAAAAAAAAAAATACCCATCTGTCAGTGTTAAACATTAGAATAGATAGAAAAGGGGTCACGTCCTGTCCAAATCCTTTCAAAAGGGAGGAAGTTGGAACCACATATGTTTACCCCAAAATTTCTTTAATCGGTAGGAAACAAGACATCACAACCATATATAGTAGCTTTTATAAGTTGAGCTGATTTGCTCGTCCAAAGTATGTTTTATGACTTTAGAGCTCATAATCTACGAATCTTTTTTCATAGAGGAAAGAAACAAACAATAAAAGTAGGCATTAAAAGGATAACTCGGGACAACCTCTTTTCTCCGGCCCACTTCTCTCAAGCATTCAAGGTAATCAGTATGATCAGCTTTATTTAGCGGGCCAAGGTTCCTTTATCTTTCCACAACTTGTGTTTGGAAACTTCTAAGAGCTAGCAAACATTCATAAACTTTGTTAAGGGGATATTTTTTTAATGATGTGGATAATGAGACCTCAAAAGAAGAAGTGGATAATGAGAATATGAATTTGATATAAAACTTCTCTGATGTGAATGATTATTGAGTATTCTTTTGGTTAACCTTTGGATCAAGGTTTCACATGTATGTGATACAAGACAATTTATAAATCCCACTTTGGTTGCTTTACAATATTACAATTCATACCTTCAAAATATAATGTCTATTCTCCCCAGTCTTGGCAATGGGAAAACTGACTTATTTATCTCTCTTTTTTTGGTCCACTGAATTGGCCACTATTTCTACATTTTAGGCTCTAAAATGGTTTTTAGTTGAAATCATTTCTCACAGCCTTCGACTCATATAAAAAATTAGCGACAACAATGGCAAAGGTGATTGGCAGCAGACTACCTCTTGCGGTGACAGAGAATAAATTGTGAGAGAGCTGAGTGTGTGCGAAAAGGAAGTTGGGTACTTTAGATTGAGAATAAGAAACTAAACTCAAAAAAATACTTTACGGATCGGAAATAAAAAATGAAAACCATTTTATGCGTGCAGCTTAAAAGAGGTTTTCTTGGTAAACTAAAAATGTTTTCAGTTTAATCAAGATTTTCGATTCTACCAAATATCAAAAAATAACAAAAAATCATTTTCAGAAAAGGTTTTATATCAAAATAAACGCAGCCAGCCTTAGTGTATATATACCCTTTCTTTAAATATTTTAACTATTTTCTTGGTCAAGCGAAAAATCAAGCCTTTCTTTAACTATATATGTTTTAGGTCACGCCAGAAATTACCTTTTTGTTTAATTAAGGGAAATTGTATATAAAATCCTTAGGTAAACGCGCCTTTTTTAAAAACTCCCTGGGTTTTTTTTTTCGAAAATTTACTCCCTGGGTTAATGGAAATGACAATAAAATCCATGCCGTCAAAAATTTTTAACAGCCGTTAGTCAAATTCAAAACGCACCGTTTCACCTTATTAAAATATTAATTTTTTTTTATTAATTTAATTTTAAAATTTAAATCTAAAAATAAAAAAATTAATCTTTTGTCAACTCACGACTTCTTTCCTCAACCCCGGCGAACACACCCCAGCTCTCGAATCTCTCCGGCAACATCAACGGTGGTTTGGCTTCGGTGGTGCCTTCTCCAGTTGTTGGAGAACAATTGATTTCTCAGTTAGATTTCCAGTTGGTGACTTCTTGCCTTCAAATTGATTTTTCAAGTTGAAGAACAAGAAAAAGAGAATTTTACTGTTGGTTCTTGTTATTATATCTTGATGGTCTTTTATCTTTACAATTTCAGGGTCTCTACTGCAATTACCAAAGGGAGAAAAGGAGACTGTTGTCGATCTGATCATTGCTCAAAGTTTTTGGTTTCTTGCTCTGGGTTTTGTTGGTAGAAGGATTTTCTGAATGGGTTTTGCTTAGTCTTTTTTTTTTTTCTTTTTATTTCTGGTATATGGGATTTTTTTCAGCTTGTCAGATGTCAACGTTTGGAGAATCTGGTTGTTTCCCTCAGAGCCAAGCTAACGTTTACCCAAGTCAATCTGATCATTGTTTCCCTCTTGCCTTCAAGGAGAATTACAGCAAGCATCAGAAAGGTTTAAAAAAATTCCACAGGCGTCAAAAGATTCCAACTTGTTTAAGACGGCTAAAACACATTAGCAGAGGCATGCATAACATTGTCCCTTAAGATGTTGGATTCTCATACACAAGACTCAGGAGCCCAATTTCAATAGCCGTTCTCAGAAAGGGAATTACATCAAAATTGCACATCTAAAAAAGGGATTCTGGTAGATTGGTAGCGCCTGGTTTGATGGAATTGCGCTTTTTCTGGGGTTGTCAATACTGAGAAAATTTGAGTGTTTTTTACTTTGTTTGGTTTGAGGAAGACCTTTTTTGGCATTGGATTGTGCTCTGTAATTATGTATTGTTTTGAGGAAAAATTGGAGGTTTGGATGTTTGTGATTACTCTAATCATTCAAATATGACAATGGAACTGTAGTAGTGCATTGTCGTTGTTAGGAAAGATCCATAGGAAGATGGACTCCACAACCCCTCCCTCCTCTCCTGTGCGAATTTACCAACTTCCTCTGTCATCTCACCACCACCACCTTCTTCCCCTGCTCCGTCGAATTCTTCAACTACGCCTACTCAGACTACTGACACCCCAGCGCCTTCATCCCCTTCAACCCCTTCAACTCTAGCTCCTCAGTCTCCTCCACCGCCAGCCCCTGCTGCTCCTCCTCCATCCCCGCCAGCTTCACCCCCACAGGTATTAACACCACCTCCAACCTCACTGCCACCTTCTCCGCCAACCACCATCAACTTCACCACCGCCATCGCTACCAGCATGACCCCCACCATCTGCCCCTTTGCCAGATCACCCCCTCCAGTTTTATCTTCGCTGCCACCACCACTAGGAGGCTCTCCTCCGCAAGCATCCCTTACACCTCCGGTGGCATCCCCACCTCCCCCTCGAGCCATTCCACCAACTGCATCTTTACCTCCTCCACCCAATGATCCAGCACCGCCTTCCTCCAATCTAGATCTGGGAAATTCTGGGAAATTTTTACGATCTCTCTGGAATTTAAATTAATTTTAAAATTAAATTAAAAAAAAATTAATATTTTAATAAGGTGAAACGGTGCGTTTTGAATTTGACTAACGGCTGTTAAAAATTTTTGACGGCATGGATTTTATTGTCATTTCCATTAACCCAGGGAGTAAATTTTCGAAAAAAAAAACCCAGGGAGTTTTTAAAAAAGGCGCGTTTACCTAAGGATTTTATATACAATTTCCCTTTAATTAACATGTAGTAATTGCACAGTACACAGACGCAAGCTTGCTCCTATAGAAAATCAATCGTCTTCTTGGATAGTGAAGATCGCATCTGGAAATATTGATCCGTAGCTAGCTCCCTTGATCACTTGAAGGAAGGCTATAGGAGCAACACTGATGTGCATTTCATTTTGAGAAGTCTGATGAACAAACAAGGAATTGTCAGATTGAGAGCTATGGAAACCCAATGTGAACAACTTGCAACTTAATCTGGAAAATCATGCTCGAGGGGCTTGTTTAAAACCATAAAGTGTTTTTTGTAGTTTGCAAATGAGTGTAGGGTGTTGCGGATGAGCAAACCCGGGAGGTTGGGTCATGCATACTACCTTGGACAGCTTTCCATGGAGGAATGCATTTTTGAATATCAATCTTATTGATATGCCATTCATGTGAAATAGCAAGAGAAAAAGCAAGACGTGTCGTTGTAGGTTTAACCACAGGGCTGTAAGTCTCACAATAGTCGATGCGGAACTGTTGGTGGATCCCTTTTGCAACTAAGCGGGCTTTGTAGCAATCAATGGAGCCATCTGTTTTCCTCTTTAACCGAAACACCCATTTACATTCGATAACATTGTGAGCTGTGGAATGAGCTACCAAAGTCCACATGTGATTCTTTAATGATGCATCAAACTAAACATTTAATATTTGTAAGTGTCAAAACATCATGGGTACGTAAGTGAAGTTCCTTTTGTTCATTTATTCTTCAAAAATTTAGATCTTGGAAGTGCTATTTTGGTTTTATGTCGCAGGTTTTCCCAAAAGATTCTCCTTTGGTTTTTGACATTTCAAAGGAAATCCTTGAAGTGATCACCTGCTCTCCTCTAATAAGTACTCCTCTCTTTGTTCAACTTGAACGATGATCCAGAATTAGGACCTGAGCCTTTCTACGGCCTGTTTGGCATTTCAGGTGCCATTTCCGCACTTGCATTCTTAATCACCGTGGCCCGTCTAAAGCGAAACCATTAGCTGAGAATGCACTTCATACCAGCAGCATTCATAGATAGGAGAGTTGTAATATGGGCAATATTTTTTCTCTCTCGAATCTATGTAAGCTTTCAATCTCCCTACAGAAGAAGGGGCATCGTAGTCCCTGTCCCATAAGCAGAAGATGGACCAAAATTTTTGTTTCAAACTTTTTTTTTTTTTTTTTTTTTGAGGAAATAAAATTATTTTTGTTTCAAACGAATGTGCTGGCTGACGGTTATCGGACGGCTTGATATAGCAACTGGCCATTAAACTTTTTTACGGTTGTAATTGTACAATGTAGTGATTTGATATAGATCGTGGGATACTTATCAGTATGATCCAACGGTTGGATTTCCTGCACCATTAGTAATATCTAATGAAGCAAACAGAACTCTTTTTAGGACAATAAAACGGGAAATTGCATTAGAATACTTAACACATGAAGAATAGTGCATATAGAATATGCATGCTATCACAATCTATTGAGCATTTTGTTGAGGCAATAAAGCATATAGAATATATATGCATGCTATCACCATCTATTGAGCATTTTGTTGAGGCAATATAGCAAACATAACTCTTTTTATGACAATAAAACGGGAAATTGCATTAGAAAAAAATGCCATGATGAGTGGATGTTATCACGCACTACAAAACAAAGGCAATCTTTTGACGTAGCAAATAGTATCCATTTTTTGCCACATCAGTAAATGTTGACGTGCCAAAGTTGGCACGTCAACAAATATTTTTTTGACGTGCCACTCAACATTTACTGACGTGTTGAATATAACACGTCAGGATTTACTGACGTGTCAATATTTGACACGTCAGTAAATTTGAATTCAATTTTATTTTAAAACTTTTTATTTAAATAACTTAATAATTTAATATTTACTGACGTGTCAAAGTAGACATGTCAGTAAATATTGACGTGTTACTTTGACACGTCAGTAAATATAATGTTTATATATATTATATATATAATATAATATAATGTAAAATAAACATGATATAAAAATTAAAAAAAAAAAGATAAAGGAATTTCTGACGTGCCAAATATGACACGTCAATAAATATAATGTTTATATATATTATATGTATATATAATATAATATAAAATAAACATGATATAAAAATTTTAAAAAAAAAATTAGAAAAAG